>NC_090372.1:116493577-116804208 GCF_036365525.1 Heterodontus francisci | reverse complement strand
TTGGAGGGGAGGAAAGGAGGGGAGGAAAGGAGGGGGGGAGGGGAGGAAAGGAGGGGAGGAAAGGAGGGGAGGAAAGGAGGGGGAGGAAAGGAGGGGGAGGAAAGGAGGGGAGGAAAGGAGGGGGGGAGGGGAGGAAAGGAGGGGGGGAGGGGAGGAAAGAGGGGGAGGAGGGGAGGGGGAGGAGGGGAGGAAAGGAGGGGAGGAAGGGAGGAGGGAGGAGGGGGAGGAGGGGGAGGAGGGGGAGGAGGGGAGGAAAGGAGGGGGATGAAAGGAGGGGGAGTAAAGGAGGGGGAGGAAAGGAGGGGAGGAGGGGAGGATGGGGGGAGGAGAGGAGGGGGAGGGAAAGGACGGGGGGAGTGGGGGGAAAGGACGGGGGGAAGGGGGGAGGAAGGAGGGGAAGTGGGGGTGGAGAGAAAGGAGGGGGAGGAAAGGAGGGGAGGAAAGGAGGGGAAGAAGGAGGGGAGGAAAGGAGGGGAGGAAAGGAGGGGAGGAAAGGAGGGGGAGGAGGGGGAGGAAAGGAGGGAAGAAAGGAGGGGGAGGAAAGGAGGGGAGAAAGGAGGGGGAGGAAAGGAGGGGGAGGGGAGGTGGGGGAGGGAAGGAGGGGGAGGAGGGGAGGAAAGGAAGGGAGGAGGGGGAGGAAAGGAGGGGGAGGAGGGGAGGAAAGGAGGGGGAGGAGGGGGAGGAGAGGAGGGGAGGAAAGGAGGGGGAGGAGGGGAGGAGGGGAGGAAAGGAGGGGGAGGAGGGGGAGGGGAAGGGGAGGAAAGGGGGGAGGGGGAGGGAGGAAAGGGGGGAGGGGGAGGGGAGGAAAGGAGGGGAGGGGAAGGGGAGGAAAGGAAGGGGAGGAAAGGAGGGGGAGGGAGAGGGGGAGGAAAGGAGGGGAGGAAGGGAAGGGGAGGAAGAGGAGGGGAGGAAGGAAGGGGAGGAAAGGAGGGGGAGGGGGAAGGGGAGGAAAGGAGGGGAAGGAGGAGGAAGGGAGGGGGAGGGGTGAGGGGAGAGGGAGGGGAAGGGGAGGAGGAGGATAGGAGGGGGGAGGTGGAGGATAGGACGGGGAGGAGGAGGGGGAGGAGGAGGGGGAGGAGGAGGGGAGGAGGAGGATAGGAGGAGGGGGAGGAGGGGGGAGGAGGAGGAAAGGAGGAGGAGGGGGAGAGAGGAGGGAGGATGGGGGGAGGGAGGAGGGAGGGGAGAGAGGGAGGATGGGGGGGAGAGAGGAGGGAGGGAGGGGGGAGGATGGGGAGGAGGGGGGAGGATACGGGGGAGAGGGGGGAGAGGAGGGAGGGGGAGGGAGAGGGGGAGTGAGGGGGATGGCGGGGGGGGAGGAGGGGGGAGGATGGGGTGAGGGAAGGGGGGGAGGCTGGGTGGGTGCTGCGGCGGGAGGCGGAGGGAGGCAGGGGGAAGATGGGGGTAGAGGGGGAGGATGAGGGGGACGATGGGGGGAGAGGGGGAGATGTGGGGGACGAGGGGGGAGGATGGGGGGGAGAGGGAGGGGGTGGAAGGAGGGGGGAGGATGGTGGGGAGGATGGAGGGGGGAGGATGGGGGTTGGAGAGAGGGGCGAGATGGGGGGAGAGAGGGGGAGGATGGGGGTAGAGAGGGGGGAGGAAGGGGTAGGAGGAGGGCGGCGGGAGAGCGGGTGGTGAGGCTAGGGGGAGAGAGGGGGAGGAGGGGGCGAGGGGGGAGGCAAGGGGGGATTTGGGGAGCGGAGGGGGGAGGATGGGGGGGTAGAGAGGGTGGAGGTGGGTGGAGAGAGGGGGGGTGGGAGGTGGGAGGTGGGGGTGGGGATGGAGAGGATGGGAGGGGAGGATGGGGGGGAGAGAGGGGGGAGAGGAGGCTCGTGTGGTTGCGCTCGTGTGGCTCTGTGGTGCAGAGGATGGGGGGGAGCGATCGGGGGCGGAGGGTGGGGAGCGCAGGTGGGACTGCGTTGTGTGTTGCGGCTGGGGGGTCGGGGGGGAGAGAGGGGGTGGTAGGATGGGGGGGCGGATGGAAGGGAGATGTGTGGGTGCGGCTGCCGGGCGCGTGGGGGCGCGCGGGGGGTGGCCTGGGGGGGGCGAGGGGTTGGATCAGGGGGGCTCGGATGGACGGGCAGGGTGGGGGGAGTGGCCTGGTCGCGTTGTTCTGGTTTCGCGTTGTGTGTGGCAGGTGTGTGGTCCTCGCGGGGTTGTGCATTGTTGGCCGGTCGCGTGAGCGGCTTTGGTGGAGCTAGCGGGGGCGGATGGGGGTGCGCACTGTGTGCGTGCTGGTGGTTGGGTGGCTAGTGGTGGTGCGCTGAGGGTGGGTAGGCACTGTGGGGCCGCGTGGAGTAGTGCACGGTGGTCGGCCTGGGGGGAGCGTAGGGGGTTGGCGCGGGTGGGATGACGGGGGTAGGTTGGCGCTTGGACTGCAGTGGGGCGCTTGGAGGGGGGACGCGTGGGGCGCGTAGGGGGTGGAGAGAGGCGGGATTGCGCTCGTGGTCTCGCGTGTGTAGCGGGCAGTGGGGGTGCGCTGCGGGGTGGGAGCTGCAGGTTGGGTGTCGGCTTGGGGGGACGGAGGGGGGGAGCGAGTGGGTGGTGGCGCTGCGGTTGTGGACGGCAGGTGTGGGCTGGCTGTGGGGAGAGAGGGGGAGAGGGCGGTGTCGGCTCTGGGGGGACGAGGGGGTAGGATGGGGGGGCGGGGGTAGGATGGGGGGGTGGTTGGGGGAGGTGCAGGGGGGGTGGCGGGGTGGTGCTCTTGTGGCGTGCGGTGTTGTCGCGTTGGGGACGTGGGGGTTGGCTGGGGGGAGGATGGGAGTGGTGGGGGGGCATGTTAGGGGGGAGGTTGGGGGGCCAATGGGGGGCGTGAGGGTTGGCCCCAGTTGGTGGCTGTGCTGGGGAGGACTTGGAGGGTCGCGGTGGGGCGTGCGGGGGGCGACGTGTAGGGTCTCTCGTGGGGGCCTCGCTGGGTGCTCGCTTGGGTGTGAGGGTGAGGGGGGGGGAGAGGGTGGGAGCTGGTGCACGCGGTGGAGCGGGGAGGGCGTGGGGAGAGGGGGAGAGATGGGGAGAGGTGGGGGCGATGGGCGGGGGGGTCGCGAGGGGGCGGGTGTGGCGGGGTGGGGCTGGTGAGGGGGGACGCGTGGTTCTGTTTTGCCTCTCTTGTTCCGCTCGTGTTGTCGTCTGTTGTGGTCCTCGCTGGTTGTCGTCGTTGGTTGCCGCGCTGGTTGGGGCGGCGGGGGGGTGGTTCGCGGGGTGGGGAGAGAGGGGGGTGGAGGGGCGGGGAGAGGGGGTGGAGGTGCCGTCTCTCTTGTTGAGTGCTTCTTTGGCCGCGAGGTGGGGCTCGGGGTGTGTGCGTCTCTGTGGCTTCTTGTTTGCTCTTTCGTCGGTTTTTCGCGCCTGTGTCTGTGCTGTCTCTCTCTGTCGTATCCGGTCTGTTCTGCGCTGTCTTCGTTCGTTCCGTTCTCTCGCTCGCGCTCCTGAGTCGAGGGGGTCGTGCTTTCGTTTCTCTCTGCGTCTCGTGCCCCTGTGCGGTCGCGCGCTAGGGGTGCAAGGGAGAGCGAATGGGGGTGGCGAGGAAGTGGGGGAGCGGCGAGAGGGAGTGGGCGCGTGCTGGTGTGGCGCGGGGAGGGTCGGCGCGTGGGGGTCGGGGGGAGAGAGAGCTAAGAGGGGAGAGGGGGCGCCCCGCGGGAGCGGGAGGGCGCTGGTGCGCGCGGGCGGTCCGCGCGCTGCGCGGGCAGGAGGGAGAGAGGAGGACAGAGAGGAGAGGGAGGCCTGGGCGCGAGAGCGCGCTCTCGCTCTCGGCGCCGTTGCCTTCGGCTTGCTCGCGAGCGCGGAGCTCGCTGGGCGGGGGCCTGCGCATGTGTATGCTGGCCTGTCTGGGAGTGCTGGCGCGTGTGTGCCTCGGGCTGGGCTGGGTGCGCGAGAGTGGAGGGAGGTGGAGGGAGGTGGAGGAAGGGCGAGAGAGGGAGGGAGAGAGAGAGGGAGAGAGGAGTGGGAGGAGGAGGGAGGAGGAGAGGGTGGTCTCAGGCTCCCATCTTGCGCCTTCCTCTTATTTGACCACAACACGGTTTATTCTTTTCAAACAGTGGTTATGCTTACCACCTCTGTGAGTGTTTACCTTTTTCCTTTTCCTTTCCTTTACTGTGATTGCGAAAGAACCAATCAGACAGGTTTTCTTGAGTTTATACAAGAAAGAGTTAAGTTTATTATACTTAACACTCTAACATGATTTAAAATTACTAAAAATACACTACACATTCATGCGCACATTCATACGAGAAACACACACACACACAAATAGATTACAAGAAGGAAAATACATTTGGTGGTTGGATTAATGTCCAGAATAAATGGAACTTAAATCTTCTTTGGCCTCTTTATCTCGAGAGACAATGGATAAGCGCCTGGAGGTGGTCAGTGGTGTGTGGAGCAGCGCCTGGAGTGGCTATAAAGGCCAATTCTAGAGTGACAGGCTCTTCCACAGGTGCTGCAGAAAAATTTGTTTGTCAGGGCTATTACACAGTTGGCTCTCTCCTTGCGCCTCTGTCTTTTTTCCTGCCAACTGCTAAGTCTCTTCGACTCACCACACTTTAGCCCCGCCTTTATGGCTGCCCGCCAGCTCTGGCGAACGCTGGCAACTGACTCGCTGGCAACTAAATACAGTCTGTAAATCCAGTAGTTCTTGGCTGAAGCTGTATTCTAGAAGTCCTCACTGATCAAAGTGCTCTTTGGTTGGCCTGCTTTGCTCAGGGTAGCTTGAAGGCAGAATCTGTAGTTGGCTCTTAACCACTCAACCCTCATTTACAGTCAGCCATTCTGTTAATTCCTCCGAAAATGATATGTCAGTTAATGTTCTGCATCTGTTGTGAAACAGGAATGTAACTTGCAATGTCCTCGGCACAGCATTTGTCAGTTCTCATCTTTTGGTTAATCAATTAAGATGATTAACTCATCAATCAGACACACTTAACCCCTTAAATCATCTTTTTAAAGGTGCATAAAGAATAATTAGGGTCCAATTTTAACTCACTCAAAACGGATTCACTTACACAGAGTTAAAATCAAGCCCTAAGTACCAAACTACAATAAAACAAACATAAAAACATTTCAAATTATACATTTGTTACCTGCATCCACTACACACTCCAGCCCCACCAGTAGCAGAATGCCTCAAACATACCAGCGGACACTGCATACTCCCTCTGCAGAGACATCTGGGTGCAGACATAGCCGGAAAAGAGAGGCAAGTAGTCAGAGTGAACACCCCTGTCGCCCGTGCTCTGCCTGGACCTGATAATGACCATCTTGGCCAGGCCCAGGAACAAACCCGTGAGGATGTCGTCCAACCTGCCCATTCCACTTTCACACCTGATTTGTCAGTTTTGCAACTCACCCACAATTCATGCACAAACAGTTGGGAGGGAGATTCTTGCAGCATTATTTAAAGAGATCCTGAGCAGCTCTCAGGGAAGTAACTAGTTAGTTAACCTTTTTCAAAAAGGTTAATGCTATTGGACTTATTTTGCAATTTTTGGATAATACAACAGATATGAAACTTCATGAAAAGTTAGTTTTTGGAGCCTTGAGTGGATTTTTGACTAGGGCCTTCAGGCCAAACTTCTTTGTGCTAACATGGGTATACTGCTTTTATTGTCATTGGAGAGTCCACTAATCTGTAGCAGTTGGGAAAAGAAGCAGAAGAATGGAAGCACACAGGAGGCCTTAACCAACGAGCATCTACAGGCCAAGAACATCATACCTATCATTGATTGAGGAGTGGTGCTTGAGGAGGCTCTGCTTTATTAGAAAGGCTGTCATAGAACTCTGTCACCTGCTGTAGTAGCTGCAGCCCAGGACAAGGTATTGTACGTGTACTTGCCTTTGACTTTCAAAGTCACTTTGGCCATGTTTTATGCCTCTGGGTCATTAGACATTGCAGCAAGTGACATCTGCAACATTAGTCAATCTGCTGTGCATGCCTGCAGCAGTAGATAAAAGATGTTCTGCTCACCAGAGCCATTGAATTCATATCCTTCCTAATGGAAGCCACAAAGCAAGAAGACAGGGTTCTGGGCTTTGCCAGAAGTGCAGGTGTCCACCAATGCACAGCATCATTGACTGCATACAAATAGACTCCACTGGTATCTCTGTTCCAATACCCCTTTAAATGTGTATGATTTAGTATATGTTGCCTCTCCTCATTCTTCCTACTAAATGTATCACTTCTGTGTTAAATTTTAGCTGCCATTTTTCTGCCCATTTCACCAGCCTGTCTATATCCTCCTGAAGTCTGTTACAATCTTTCTCATTGTTTACTACGTTTCCAAGCTTTGTGCCATTTGAAAACTTTGAAATTGTGCTCTGTATACCCAAGCCAAGGCCATTAATAAAGCAAAAAGAGCAGTGGCCCTAATACTGAGCCCTGGGGAAGACCACTGTATACTTCCCTCTGTTCACCAGTATTCATTGCTTTCTGTCTCTTAGCCAATTTTGTACCCATGCTGCCTCTGTCCCTTATTCCCATGGACTTCAATTTCGCTTCCAAGTCTATTATGTGTCAAACGCCTTTTGAAAGTCCATGTGCATAACATTAACCACACTACCTTCACTACCCTCACTCACTCACTCACTCACTTTCTCTGTTACTTCATCAAACCACTCAATCAGTCAAACACAATTTGCCTTTAACAAATCCATGCTGATTTTCATTAATTAACCCATAATTTTTAGTGCCAATTTATTTTGTCCCAGAATATTGTCTCCAAAAGTTTACCGACTGTCGATGATAGGTTGACAGGCCTATCAGTACCACATTTATCCCGCTCCCCTTTTTTAAACAGAGTGTGACATTTGCAATCCTCCAGTCCTCTGGCACTAACCCCATATCTATGGAGGATTGGAATATTATGACCACAGCCTCTGCAATTTCCACCTTTACTTCCATCAGACAACCTAAGATATATCCATCCACATCAGATGACTTTTCTACTTTGAGTACTGCCTACCTTTTAAGTGCCTCTTCTTTACATATTTTTATCTTATCCAATATTGCTACTACCTCCTCCTTTATTGCTCCATTGGCAGCATCCTCTTCTCTAGTCAAGATAGATGGAAAGTACTCATTTAGTATTTAAGCCATGCCCTGTACCTCCACAAGAATTGATCCTTTTTGGTCCAGAATTGGCCTCATGCTTCCTTCAGCTCCCCTTTTACTGTTGTTATGACTGAAGCAGGAGGAGTGCACTGTTTTTGTAGTTCCACTTCTCCACAGGTCACAGCATATAATTAACTTTTTTCCCAATTTACAATACGGTCAATCATTGAATAAAATACACCAACCAGGTTTCTTTAATAAATAACAAAATTATCAGCTTATTATAAAACAAGTCTTAACCAGTAACAATGCAAAGCATTAACACACAGATTGAAATATAAAAGTTCCCTTTCTACCTTAGCCCCTCACACGCACACAGACTCACCCACGCACATGTACTGGTTAACCAAAAAAATAAAGAGATTTATTCTTTAGAACTCTATTACATAAAAAACAGACAAAAAGAATACTTTGGCCCAATACTTGCTAATTCTTAAAGAAAAAAGAGAAGATAAGGAAAAATGTCAGATGTCCTTTGTTTTGGTTTGGTGTCCCAAGTACGCGTAGACGGCTGTCATTGGAATCTTACTACAACAATTCTTGTCTGGTAACATTGAAGATCAGTTTGGGCTGGTTCCAGGAAAAAATGCAGCAACAGTTTCAGTCTGTTTCTTACCCTTCTCAGAGCTTCTTAAAGAAATGGAAAACTGGCAGGCTTTTCAAAGAGCTGGAACAGACTGAGTTGGGGTTTGCTCCTTTGGCAAGTTTTCTTCAACTGTCTTCAAACCATTGTCCATAACTCAACTGCCTGTCCAAAGTGAAACCAAAAACATCTCAGAAGTCAAGCCTCCTGACCGCTATAAATCTTTGACCAGTCACTTCTTTGTAAACATCTTTCCCCAAGTCAAAAAAACTGTGCTAGGTAATTATCTGAAGATAGGTGCCTTCCAGTAAGGGCTTGCTTTTAGTACTCCTTGATTCTTCCAGTAACTGTTGCTTACAAGCTCAGTCCAAAGACCTTCTGATAACCTCTTTTAAAAACACACAAAGTTACAGCATCTATGGAATCATTTTTTCAGTTTTAAAACACAAATCCTTATAATTTAAGCAAAAAAAAATGGAAGCTCTCGTAACACTGTTTATATGTGTATAAAATAGTTTTTGGTTCCCTTTTATGGAAGCTGCTAATCTATTCTCCGATTCTCTATTTATTCATATTTCCTTTCTTAGATATCCTTTGTACTTTCTACATTCAGCTTGGTTTTCTACCGTTATCAACCGTGCATTTGTCATAGGCCTTCTTTTATTGTTTCACTTTAATCTCTAGATCTTTAGTCATCCAAGGAGCTCTAATTTTGAATGCACTTCCTTTACCGCTCATGGTAATGTGTGTACTCTGTATGTGAATTATCTCCTCTTTGAAGGCCTCCCATTGTTCAATCACTGTATTTTGATTCCAGTCCACCTGGACCAGATCCCTTTGTAACTCACTGAAATTAGCCCTCTTTCAATTAAGTATTTTAATGCTTGATTGTTCCTTCTCCTTTTCTATAACTATTCTAAACCTGTTGATATTATGACCAGCATTCCCCAAATGCTCCCTGTTTGAAGCATGCTCCACTTGCCCCATTTCGTTCCCCAAAACTAGACCTATCAGAAAGTTCCTTTGTACACATTTCAAGAATTCCTCCTGCTTTTGCCCTTTACACTATTACTATCCCAGTCCAATGACGTGGAGGGTGTGACCGCTCCGTCCCCAGCAACGGCGTCTGCCGCTAATGTGCAGGCGCCACTTTTAAAGGACTTAGAGCCCTTCCACTTCATTTAAATTTTTAAAAGAATAGGCTGTATAAATTTAAAGTCAGAATTTTAACAAAGGTTTCAAGACCCTCTCCCACCACCCCCCCAATGACTGAACAATTTATTAGTACCCCTTCACCCCCAAAAAGAACTGAAGTTACGATTCCAACCTCCCCCGCACCCCCCCAAAAGGTTCTCAACTATAACCTTCACCCCTTCCTAGCACCCCTTAGATCAATGGAAAAGATTACACCTCATTTCCACCCCCCCCACCACCACCCTGCAAACATAACTCCTCCCGACTCCCGACTCCCCACCAGCGTCCTGCATCGGATTTCCGGTCGGAGATTCAAAGGTACAGGAGACCTGGCCTCTGACTGGAATATTGGAATGGGACTGCCGGCAGCAGCAGGTAGGCATTAATTCAATTATTAACATATGTAGATTTCGGCCCCAACGCTGAGTGGCGGGGGAGCCACCACAAGGCCTCGCCACCGCTGGTAATATGGGACTGGGCCTTCCCGGCTTCGAGGCCTATGACGGTCCTCTCCCGGAGATATTTTCCGGGGCCCCCCCACCACGACCTGCGACGTCGGGGGCGCGGTAAAATTCAGCCCTCTGTTTCCTGCTAGCTAGCCCATCTTGTATCCATGCCAAAATGTTACCCCCTACACCATGAGCTTTTATTTTCCGCAATAACCTTTGATGTGGCACCTTATCAAATATTCAGGAAATCTAAGTACAGTACATCCACCGGTTCCCCTGTAACAACAGCACATGTTACTTCTTCAAAGAACTCCAATAAGTTGGCTAAACATGATTTCCCTTTCACAAAACCATGTTGGCTCTGCCTGATTACCTTGAATTTTATGAAGTGTCCCACTATAACCTTTTTAATAATATCTTATCATGCAGACTCCCACCTGTCAAGCATGAGGCATATTAATTTTGTCATATTAACATTGATTTGAAACTGTTGCTGGAGTGAAGAAATGAATTGTTTGAAAATGACCAGACCCTAGGCTGGAAGGACACTTGCATACTAAGAGACGCCGCTTGTGGAGACAAAGGACTATTCCCTGCTCCAATTAACCCAAATGGATTTTGATCACCAGACATTGAAGGTGCAAGGAAGCGCATTCCAGAGCCTGCTAAGATGATACAATACACAAAGCCAGGACTGGTTAAACCAGCAGGTCACATGACTAACTGGCTGCTGGTATGACTAACTGGCTGGTCCAGGATTTTTTGAACTAGCCAGGACAGTTTGAATTCAAAAGGCAGTTTGAAAATGAAGCTGGAACAAGGAAGCCTTTCTCTCTCTCTTGCTTTCTCCCCAAGCCACCGGACACATGAAAAACTTGTAAACCTCAAGAGAGAAAAGACTCCTACATCAGAACAAGATGAAGCGTGAAGAACTGGGCCCCAACAAATTGCAAGACTTACTGGCAACCAAAGACTCCACATCGAACTCAAAGGACTGCCCAAGCAGTCCTGGGAGGGAAAGAAAAGCAGGACACTCAGGGGGCCCTCCTCCAGCCAAAAAGAAAGGTGCTATAAGTAGGAGTGAGACCCAGAGACCTGTGTGCTTCCATTGTAATAAAGCAGGGCATTTAAGAGCTGACTGCTGGAAACTAAAGGGAAATCCTGTAGGGTTAATCAGGGCACACCCGCTCAGTGAAGAAGAGACTCTGATGGAAAGCACAGCAGAACAAGCTGTGGCTTTAACTGCAGTGAGTGAGACCCAGGAAGCTTACGGCTACAAGTGCAGGATAATTTAATATGATTCCTGAAGGTTATCAGGGTTTTGTGTCTGAAGGGAGAGTAACCCCATACCCCTCGAGTGGGGCAAGCAAACCCATAGTAATTCTCAGGGAAACAGGGGCCACTAGATCCCTTTTACTGGGAAAAAGGCTGACCTTTCCCCCAGAGTGTGCAGTAAACTCCAGAATGGTGGTAACTGGTACTGGAGGGCAGTGTATGCCTGTACCTTTACATCGGGTGCACTTGGAGTGCGACCTAGTTTCAGGACCGGTGACCATAGGGATTGTCCCTAGTTTCCCTGTGCATGAGGTTGACCTGCTCCTAGGTAATGATCTGGCGGGGTGAAGGTGGTAGCTTCCCCAGTGGAGAAAGAGAGACTGCAGGGGGTCAGAGAGACAGGGCAGTGGCAGGAGTCGGTCCCCTGCAGTTTCCCTGAATGTGTAATGAGTGAGGCCATGATCAAACCAGCTCCCCCAGAGGAGACTGAATTGGCACGGCAGGCAAATGACCATGAGGTCTGTTTATCCGAGACTTTCTTTGGAAAGTTAGAAGACCCAGGGAATGAATTAAATGGATCTTCCTTAGCTGAGGCTCAGCAGGCTGATCCAGTATTGAGAGAGTTAACACAGGCTGCCCAGTCTGAAATTGAAGCAGAGGGAGTCCCTGATTGCTACTATTTAAAGAATGAGGTACTGATGAGGAAATAGAGTTCTCCTCACAGACCTGAGAGCAAGGAGTGGACAGTGGGTCACCAGTTAGTGGTGCCATAGAGGTACCAGAGAGAACTATTAAGAATAGCCCATGAGAATGCTGTGGCTGTACATGTGGGCATACAAAAAACCAAAGTCCACATAAGACAGCAGTTTGACTGGCCAAAACTCCACAAAGATGTGGTGGAGTACTGTAGGAGTTGCCATGTTGAGGGGAAATTTCAATCTACAGTGAAACCTGCACCCCTAAGTCCTGTATCGGTGTTAGGAGGACTCTCCAGCAGAGGGCTGGTGAACTGGAAGGGACCTCTGCCAAGAACAAAAGGGGACAGGCAGGCACCAGGTTGGCAACAGGTTAGAAAAGAATGGGGAAAAAGTGACCAAGAGGGCAGGTTAAAGGAAGTCCGGGAAGAATCCCAGATGAAAACCTCCTACTGTCCAGTCAGACAACCCCAAAATGTTTGAAACGTTAGACCCCACATCCTCCTACGTAAATGCAGACACTAGAAGCACCCCACCAGAGTTATTAACAGCATTTACAGGCACCTGCAGAGACAAAGAAAGTCCTCAAGGGCAGAGAAACCGTGAGGGTGATGCCTCACCTAGTCAAAGTGCCACAAGGGAGTGCGGTAGAATTTGGACAAATACCTGCAAGCAGGAGTGTCCCAGAGGACAAAGGGAGGATTAGCAAAGAATCCACCCCCACAGTCAGGAAAAAAGGGAACCAGCCATCCCCTGAGGCGAAAAACCCTTGTATGACTCCTCAAAGCACTGAAAGAGAGTTCAGAGTGGAACCACCCACTGCCGCTGTCCCTGAGCAGAACTCCAACCTAGGGCGAATTAAACCTAAGCCACCCCCTGCAGATCTCAACAAGAACAAAGACATCTTAGGCAATCAAGGAAATGTGCAAACTGAAAAAACATCCCCAAAAACCGCATTGCTAGGCCAGCAATTATTGCCCATCTCTAATTGCCCTTGAGAAGGTGGTGATGAGCTGCCTTCTTGAACCACTGCAGTCCATGTGAAGTAGATACACCCACAGTGCTGTTAGGAAGGAAGTTCCAGGATTTTGACCCAGCGACAGTGAGGGAATGTCGATATAGTTCCATGTCAGGATGCTGTGTGACTTGGAGGAGAACTTGCAGGTGGTGGAGTTCCCATGCATTTGCTGCCCTTGACCTTCTAGAAGTCATGGGTTTGGAAGGTGTTGTTGAAGGAGCCTTGGTGCGTTGCTGCTGTGCCTTTTGCAGATGGTACACACTGCTGCCACTGTGCGTTGGTGGTGGAGGGAGTGAATGTTTGTGGATGGGGTGCCAATCAAGTGGGCTGCTTTGTCCTGGATGGTGTCAAGCTTCTTGAGTGTTGTTGGAGCTGCACCCATCCAGGCAAGTGGAGAGTATTCTATCACACTCCTGACTTGTGCCTTGTAGATGGAGGACAGGCTTTGGGGAGTTAGGAGGCGAGTTACTTGCTGCAGGATTCCTAGCCGCTGACCTGCTCTTGTAGCCACGGTTTTTATATGGCTACTCCAGTTCAGTTTCTGGTCAATGGTAGCCCCTGGGATGTTGATAGTGGGAAATTCAGCGAAAGGTAATGCCATTGAATGTCAAGGGGAGATGGTTAGATTCTCTATTGTTGGAGATGGTCATTGCCTGGCACTTGTGTGGCGTGAATGTTACTTGCCACTTATCAGCCCAAGCCTGGATATTGTCCAGGTCTTGCTGCAATTCTACATGGACTGCTTCTGTATCTGAGGAGTCGCAAATGGTGCTGAACATTGTGCAATCATCAGCGAACATCCCCACTTCTGACCTTATGATTGAAGGAAGGTCATTAATGAAGTAGCTGAAGATGGTTGGGCCTAGGACACTACCCTGAAAATTCCTGCAGTGATGTCCTGGAGCTCAGATGATTGACCTCCAACAACTACAACCACCTTCCTTTGCGCTCGGTACGATTCCAACCAGTGGAGATTTTTCACCCTGATTCCCATTGTCAAGGGCAGTCACTCTCACCTCACCTCTTGAGTTCAGCTCTTTTGTCCAAGTTTGAACCAAGGCTGTAATGAGGTCAGGAGCTGAGTGGCCCTGGCAGTACCCAAACTGAGCGTTACAGAGCAGGTTTTTGCTAAGCAAGTGCTACTTGATGGCACTGTTGATGACACCTTCCATCACTTTACTGATGATTGAGAGTAGGCTGATGGGGCGGTAATTGGCCAGGTTGGACGTGTCCTGCTTTTTGTTTACAGGACATATCTGGGCAATTTTCCACATTGCCAGGTAGATGCCAGTGTTGTAGCTGTACTGGAACAGCTTGGCTAGGGACACGGCAAGTTCTGGAGCACAGGTCATCAGTATTATTGCCGGAATATTGTCAGGGCCCATAGCCTTTGCTGTATCCAGTGCCTTCAGTCGTTTCTTGATATCACGTGGCGTGAATCGAATTGGCTGAAGTCTGGCATCTGTGATGTTGGGGACTTCAGGAGGAGGCCGAGATGGATCATCAACTTGGCACTTCTGGCTGAAGATTGTTGCAAATGCTTCTGCCTTATCTTTCGCACTGATGTGCTGGGCTCCCCCATCATTGAAGATGGGGATATTTTTGGAGCCACCTCCTCCAGTTAATTGTTTAATTGTCCACACCATTCACGGCTGGATGTGGCAGGATTGCTTAGCTCTGTCTATCGCATGCTGCTTACGCAGTTTGACACGCAGGTAGGCCTCTGTTGTAGCTTCACCAGGTTGACACCTCATTTTGAGGTATGCCTGGTGCTGGACCTGGCTTGCCCTCCTGCACTCTTCATTGAACCAGGGTTGGTCTCCTGGCTTGATGGTAATGGTAGAGTGGGGGATATGCCAGGCTATGAGGTTACAGATTGTGGTTGAGTACAATTCTGCTGCTGCTGATGTCACACAGCGCCTCATGGATGCCCAGCTTTGCATTGCTAGATCTGTTCGAAATCTATCCCATTTAGCACGGTGGTAATGCCACACAACACGATGGAGGGTATCCTCAATGTGAAGGCAGGTCTTCTTCTCCACAACGACTGTGCGGTGGTCACTCCTACCAATACTGCCATGACCAGATGCATCTGCAGCAGGCAGATTGGTGAGTTTGAGGTCAAGTATGTTTTTCCCTCTTGTTGGTTCCCTCACCACCTGTCGCAGACCTTGTCTAGCAGATATATCCTTTAGGACACGGCCAGCTCGGTCAGTAGTTGTGTTACCAAGCCACTCTTGTTGTTGGACATTGAAGTCCCCCACCCAGGGTACATTCTGCGCCCTTGCCACCCTCAGTACTTCCTCCAAGTGATGTTCAACATGGAGGAGTACTGACTCATCAGCTGAGGGAGGGTGGTAGGTGTAATCAGCAGGAGGTTTCCTTGCCCATGTTCGACCTGATTCCATGAGACTTCATGGGGTCTAGAATTGATTTGGAAGACTTCCAGGGCAACTCCCTCCCAACTGTATACCACTGTGCCACCACCTCTGCTGGATCTGTCCTGCCGGTGGGACAGGACATACCCGGGGATGGTGATGGCAGTGTCTGGGACATTGTCTGTCAGGTATGATTCCATGAGTATGACTATGTCAGGCTGTTGCTTGACTAGTCTGTGGGACAGCTCTTCCAACTTTGGCACAAGCCCCCAGATGTTAGTAAGGAGGACTTTGCAGGGTCGACAGGGCTGGGTTTGCCGTTGTCATTTCTGGTGCCTGGGTCGATGCCGAGTGGTTCGTCCAGTTCCATTCTTTTTTATTGACTTCGTAGCAGTTAGACTGAGTGGCTTGCTAGGCCATTTCAGAGGGCATTTAAGAGTCAAACACATTGTTGTGGGTCTGGAATCACAAGTAGGCCAGTCCAGGTAAGGACACGGATTTCCTTCCCTAAAGGACATTAGTGAACCAGCTGGGTTTTTATAACAATTGACAATGGTTTCATGGCCATCATTAGACCGGCTTTTAATTCCAAATTTATTAATTGAATTTAAATTCCGCCTTCTGCTGTGGTTGGATTCGAACTAACGTCCCCAGAGCAATACCCTGGGTCTTAGGGTTACTAGTGCAGTGACAATACCACTGCACCACCACCTGTTAAAAAGGATCACTTAAAGCAGCACTGTTACCAAGAAAACACAGGCTGTAACTATTGTTAAGGTTTCTGAATGAATGATAGAGATGTATGTGTCCTCCTGTCCTTATGTTCTCTCTAATCCCTTTTAATGAAATGCTCTTTTTTAAAAATCGCATTTTATTCCGCTGGGTGTGGAGTGTCATGCAGACCCCCACCTGCCAAGAATAAGGCATATTAATTTTGTCATATGAACATTGATTTTAAATTGTTGCTGGAGTGAAGAAATGACTTGTTTGAAAATGACCAGACACTGGGCTGGAAGGACACTTGCATACTAAGAAACGCCACTTGTGGAGACAAAGGACTATTCCCCGCTCCAATTAACCAAATGGATTTTGATCACCAGACATTGAAGGGGGTAAGGAAGTGCCCTCCAGGGCCTGCTAAAATGATACAATCCACAAAGCCAGGACTGGTTAAACCAGCTGGTCACATGACTAACTGGCTGGTCCAGATTTTTTTGAACTAGCCACAGGACAGTTTGAATTCAAAAGGCAGTTTGAAACTGAAGCTGGAACAAGGAAGCCTTTCTCTCTCTTGCTTTCTCCCCAAGCCACCGGACACACGGAAGACACATAAACCTCAAGAGAGAAAAGACTCCTACATCGGAACAAGTTGAAGGGTGAACTGGGCCCCAATGAATTGCAAGACTTACTGGCAACCAAAGACTCCACATTGAACTCAAAGGATTGTAACTACCAGATATTGCCTCAAATTTTCCCCTTTATTTCTTCTACTTTTTCTGTCTGTATCTGCGTGTGTGTTTATCACGCATGCATATTAGCGTGGTCGTGTCGCATATTCGTAGTTGTTAACCGGATTAGCGTTTAAGATTAATAAACTTCTACCTTTCTTGTTTAAATCTAAGAAAACATGTTTGATTTCTTTGCCCTACAATTGGAGCAGTGAACAAGGATGCACTAAGGGGGAGCTAAAAATGTGTTCTAAAATTAAACCCTGTTACGGTTAAACTCGGCAAAGGCTGAGAGGAAACCTTAGACCCCTTCTCACCTGGATGTAACAAGCTTCTAATATTTTTCTTATGACAGATATTATGCCAACTGGCCTGTAGTTTCCTGCTTTCTGTCTCCCTTCTTGTTTGAATAGAGGAGTTACATTTGCTTTTTTCCAATCTAATGGAACCTTCCCCGAATCTAGGGAATGTTGGAAAATTAAAACCAATGCATCAACTATCTCACCAGCCACTTCTTTTAAGACTCTAGGATGAAGTCCATCAGGACCCGGGGACTTGTCAGCTCGCAGCTCCAACAATTTGTTCAGTACCACTTCCCTGGTGATTGTAATTTTCTTGAGTTCCTCCCTCCCTTCCATTTCCTGATTTACAGCTATTTCTGGGATGTTACTTGTATCCTCTATGGTGAAGGCCAATGCAAAATACCTGTTCAATTCATCTGCCATCTCCTTATTTTCCCTTATTAATTCCGCAGACTCACTTTCTATAGGACTATACTCTCTGTGTTAACTCTTTTTAAAATATCTATAGAAACTCTTACTATCTGTCTTTATAATTCTCGCTAGCTTTCTCTTGTACTTCACAGACCTGAGATTCAACTGCATGAAGCTGATTGCTGTACGCCACATTGAAGCAAACGTGAACCAGATGGCACAGGAATAGCGCTCGCCGTTCAATTAAACTGGCAGGTAGGACTTCATTGCAATTAAGTGTAGGGTAATGAATATTCATGGCTGTAAACGAATGCAAAGCTGCAATCTGTCACTGTTAACTTAATTTCTCTAAAATATCCCACCATCGGGAATCTGAAAAATATCTCTCACCGAATTAAATCACCCCGCACACCACCAAATCTGCTCATGCAGAGCCCATGTCTCTCTTAGTTTAACATACTTTTTGAAGTTTAAATCAATTAACCTTTTGTAATTTCCCCTCTACCTTTTCTTCAAATAATTTTGAAAAGAAGGGCAATAGATTTTGTTGGAATTATTTTCCTTCAGTCTCTGTCATTTTTCTAGCTTACTTGTTACAGATCCTTTCTGGAAATTGTGCGCACTGAACATGCTCAGATTGTAGTGTCCGCCCTTTACGTAATACAGTCATCGCTTTGAACAAAATAACATGGCCATGCCCAGGTTTTTGGGAAGGCCGAGGTCTTCAACTAAACACTCTAATGAAGGTCTTAAAAGATACAAAAGATAATGCTTTCTATGCTGGGATAGGTTACATTAGCAATCTCCAGTTTGCCGAACTATCCCACCTTTACGTCTCAAACTAGAAAGTGAATGTTGGCAGGCTATTTGTGGGGAGTCACAGTAAACCTGAACTCATCTTTGGATAATTGTAATCTTATTTAATTTCATTTTATGAAATACATGATTAAAAAAATAATTGGCCCAGATTTTGCGATAGAAAATCAGTGAGGCCGTCGGGACTCACCATTATTATGGAATAAATCGGACAGCAACTTCCGGCCTCTGCATATATGCAAACAAATGTGGAAATCAGGGAGTCACTGTCCAATTTCCCCTGCTCCTCCAGAAGCTATGCTGCAATGGTACCTGGCCAATAGTTTAAGAATGAAAATATATGAAGGATGTCAAGTTGCTGTACATACTCACTAGTTATCGACTAAATATGCCAGAAAACATTAGGACTGATGCATTCAGGTGTAAATGAACTTTTAATGGTGTAATAAGTCTTAATTACTGCCAAACAACACATGTGGCCCTGAAAATTGAAGTTTACAAGTGTAGATTGTCATTCCTTCAATATTTAATCATTGTTGGAGATTTAATAAAAATTAAAATAATTGTAATTTGATTTTCTTTCTGTCTCTTTTATCTCTCTCTCTCTCTTAATCCCTTCCTTCCCCTCCCTTTATTTTATTTTCTGCACATGATTTTACAATGAATTAAATATTCTAATTTATACTTCCTGGTTTGGACTTTGTGGGCTGAATTTTTGGTTCCCACCAGGGGCAGGAATGGAGGCGGGCAGGGGTTAAAAATACTGGTGCCAGCTGGGGTGCCGATTTTCTGACGCCACCTGGCACCACCTAATTGTCACCATGGCAGGTAGAGCGTGGCCCCGTGATCCTGTCCACTCCATGATTAAGGCCAATTAAACTGGTTGAAGAACTCATTGAGCTCAGTTATGGGGGATGTTGTGATTTTTGCGAGGGTGCACAGGCTGCACACACTGTCTGGTGCAGACCAGGTGAATGGAGGTGGGTACACCGTGGACAGCTAGTCATGGCTGCCCCAGGAAATTAGCTGGACCCCATAAATGGGTGAATGGTGCAGAGTGGGACTTGCCCATTGGGAGACAAGTAACATCAAGTCAGCGCAGGTTGTGGGGGGAGTGGGCAGTAAGTGCTCGGGCAGTGCAGGGGGCTGTCACCATCCTGGCATTGCAAGGGTATAAGAGCACAGGACACTACCAGAGCACAAGAAAGGCTACAGCTGGCAATCGGAGTACAACTCTCAGATTTTGGGCCCATGACGATGAGGAGCAACACCCTCCACAGGAAGGGCAGAGCAACGGGCATCAGAAGTGCAGGAGAGAGGGATGAGGGGCAGGAAGGACATGGAGGCTATACCCTCAGCATAGGATCTACTGCTAAAGACGGAGCTATCTGAAGATGACTGAGAGCCATTGCCGAGGGAGACTGCAACTCTCAAGGCAGATGGTCAAAGACATTTGTGCCCTTGTTGCCAAAGACCTTACACCTTACAGCACTGGTTACCATGCCATGCCAGGAGCCATCAAAGTCACTGTGGCCTTGAACTTCTTTGCTTCTGGCTTCTTCAAAGAATCAGCTGCAGCCCTTCGTGGCATCTCAAAAACAGCTGCACACCATTGCATCTCACTGGTCATTGAGGCCCTTTTTTCTAGAGCTGGACAGTCAATTCACTTCAAGACAGATGGAGCCTTGCAGGCACAGAGCACAGTGTGTTTTGCCACCATCGCTGGATTCCCTCAGGTGCAGGGCATCATCGATCGCACCCAAATGGCCATCAAGGCTCCCAGTGACCGCCCACTCAGGTTCACCAACAGGAAGGGCTTCCACTCACTCAATGATCAGCTGGTCCGCGACCACAACAAGAGCCTCCTCTTTTTGTGCACTTGCATTCCTGGCAGCTGCTATGACTCTTATATCCTCCGGCAGTCCAGGCTGCCTCAGCTCTTCAATCCAACTCCCAAAGTTCGTGAATGGATTCCAGGGGACAAGGGATATCTTTGAAGAGATAGTTACTCACCCCTCTATGAGAGACAGAGATAGATGCACAGGGGCACTACAATTGCAGCCACCTGCTCACCACTACCACCATTGAGCAGCCATTGGGCTTCTGAAGATGTGTTTCTGGTGCCTGGAATAGTCGGATGGTGCCCTGCAATACATTCCTGCAAGAGTCTCGCTCATCCTGGTGCTCTGTGCACTCTCCATAACATGTCCCTCCAGAGAGGTGTAGACCATGAGGATAGCGAGGCCCTGGAAGGACACAACTCATTGGAGGAAGAGGAGGGGGAGGGTGTGGATGCTGTAGACTGAAGTGCCCCAGCTGCACAGGGAGGTGGCTGGGCCTGGCGGAGGGCTGGTAGGTCTCATCAGGATGCCACGAATATCAGGGATCTTCTGATTCAGGAACGTTTCAACTGAGCCCCTCTGACCCAGGAGGAATGACATGGTGTGGAACTCATTCTGAGCTGCCTGTGCTAACACTTCCATTGAGGACACAGCCTGGAACATGTAAACTGTTACCACCAATGAAGGATGAATATCTGCCCAGAGGTTTTGCTGTCACCATTGAGGAACCCTTGATCTCATGCACCTCCTCTTAGCTCTTTTCTTGTCCTACCATCGATAAAAGGAGCCTCATGTATGGCTTCAAGTGTCATTATTTACATGGTGCTCAGAAAGAAAAATAGAGCACAGTTACAGGAAGAAGATACCCCAGTGACTCACTCAGTGCTCCGCATGATGCGGTGGCCTCAATGCTCGGCCACTTCTATGCAGTGCTCCTCTTGTGGCCTCGGGGGAGGTGGAGGCAGCCTGCTCACTTGTCTGCTTGTGGCTGCGATGCACTTAGCGGTCGTTGCCGTCAGGGAGGTGCCCGTAGGGGCATGTCCAGAGGCTGCTGCACCAGCATTATCGCAGGAGCAGACTCTGTCACTGGGCCCTGCTGCACAGATGCTCTCTCTGTTAAACATTTCAAGGAGGCTGAAGATGATGAAGGCACCCCATGTGGGGTGACACCCTCATCCTGCTCAGTGACATCTTCAGCCCTTGGCTGGTACTCCAGGTGGCTGGAGTGGAGCACCAGCTGGGGTGCATCCCCTTCAAACATCTCTGCACCACCAGCACCATTGACCAGTCCAGGCTACGTAGTCTGGCATGCATCCTGTGTATGCCAGTGCACAGTTCCTGCATGCACTCTGAGTGTTAACACCTCCGTGAGGTTGGCCACTCTTTCAGTGGAGGAGCTCATGCACTCAAAGCACTGAGCCATGGTGGTGCACATGAGCTGGATGGACTCCTCCGTTCTCAACCCATGACCCCACACTGCCTCAAGGATTTCTGACATGCTGGTCTAGGTAGATCCTCCTTCCCAGTGATACCTGAGGCCCTGTATCTGTGGCCAGCTGAGAAGGACTGTGTCTGTCCTCCCTCCTCCGAGGGGAACTGACCACTGCTGCCTCTGGCACCTCCTCCTGCTCACTAGTTCTGTGCTTGTCACCCAGTGCCACCCTATCTAACTGCATGTGCGAGGACCCAACGAAGTGAGTGTATCTGCGCTGTTGGGTGCTGTAAGGTGCTCGTAAGGTGATAAGGTGTGATGCTGCTTCTTCAGAGGTTTGCTGGTCCTCTTGGCCCAGTGATCTTAGTGGGAAGGTCTCCTTAGGTTGATGTCTACCCCTGTGGGAGACACTAGAAGAGAACATGAGAGCTAGCCTTGGAGAGCAGAAGCCTCTGCACTGCTAAGCCTTCCCAATGCAACTCAGTGTTCAGCATGATGTTGGATGGGGTCGAGTGCAATGTACCCCCTTAATGAGTGCATTGCTCTCTAATCACCATATCCACCATGAAAGGCCATCTCACCATAGCCAACTTCCTCGTGGTCTGCGATCCTGGCTATTTCCATCACCTCTTCCTCCATGGGTGTGATGATGTGTATATCGTGGACACCTCCACCCATTTGGGCCATCTCTCGGGCAATATGTGCCTGTTTCTCCTGTAAAAACAAAAAAAGAGCATGATAAGGCACTGCTGTCCTCTATGGCCCATGGCAGCTGCTCCTATTCATTAGAAAGCGCGTGTGTCAGAGGTTACAGGTCCTCAGCAGCACAATGGCTCTGAATCATTCTGAGGAGGTCACTAAGTGGCCTGGGCACACACCCCTCCCACGTTCAGGAGCAGTTTGCACCCAGAGGCTCCTCAGCTTGTGTGTCTGCTGAAGGGTGAATACCCAGAGGCCTGTCCTGAGTGCAGAGGTAACAGCTTGCCAGCATGTATGAAGTTATTGAGACTTTTCCTACACTGGATCCAAGTTCTTCTCACCACACTTCTGCTGCTGACTGTGGCAGCGATGTCAAGCCATGCCTGCTTGGTCTGGGAGAGTGGCCTCCTCCTGTCACCATCTGGGAAGAGTACTTCCCTCCTCTCCCTCACAACCTCCAGCTTGATCTCCAGGTCCTCCAGGAAAATCAAGGGATTGCCCTACCCCAGATTCCAGGCCTCTGACTGCTCAGACATTGTGGATTTGAAGTGTTCTAAAATCTCTCCCTCTGCAGTATCAGTACTCAAACAGCAGCCACAGTAATGTCTGCCATAGTCAGTTTAAATAGGAGCAACAATTGAGTTGTCCCGCCTTGATTCCCGCCCCACAATGGTTAATTGGGTGCAAAACCCATCTCCATATCAATTAGGGTTTGGCCCTGTAAAGCCGGGGCCCTTTACTGTTTCTCTCGGGGGCAGGTTTGGGACCCGGAAGCGGTCCCAACTTCCATTTCCCATCCCCACTGCAAAAATCCAACCCCCATGCCTCAGTGAGGATCTGATTGGTTGCAGAGTCACACTATTGCTTTCCCTGTTCACACATTCCACAGGTCCCCTATAGAGTGCACTGTACTGAAAAGGATCTCTAATAACCACAAAATGTCACTCAAAAGTCCACAATAAGTCTGTGGGCAGATGTAAGCATGATGAACAGTGAAGGCCATTCCTTCACCATTTTGTTCAAACTCTTAAGCTGGACAATAAACATTTCTGTTACTGTGAAAAAATGGTGGACAAATTTTTTTTTAAATAGTTTGAGTCATTCGATTGATTCATCAACAGAAATGACAGAATAACATTATAAATGTTTAGAGTAATATGCGCCATATAAAAGATTTTTTATAGTAAGTAATTTGGCAAAGAAGGTGAGGCAAGGTATTATGGGAGAGCAATTGTAGAACTATATAAATATAAAATACTGATAAGGAGGCTATCCAAGTGTCTTACAAACTTGGAAAATCCTAAGCTAATGCCCAGTCTGTTTCTGAGTTCACTAAATATCAGTCAAGAGTGGGTTGGGGCAGGGTTGGAAAGAGCTTACAGTACCATAGATAGCTTCTATGCCACCGGTTTTTGGAGACAGAAATTGTCAGAATTGTTGCTTCTGATTTTTGCCCAGTGAGCCCTGCTGGAAATCTGTGTGTCTCTGTTCGTGTTTGTGTGCATAAGTAAGATCAGGTGAGGACATGGTCAGAAAATTTGAGAAAGCTAATGAACTCTGATAACCTAGATGCAAGTCATAACTATAAATAGCAAGCTCCACAAGACTGGTGTATAAAATTACACCCATAGTGCAAATGTATCTTAGTGTTTGTGTTGCCAGTGTATTTCAAGGCCACTTTCTCATGAATAAGTTGATTTGTGCTGCTTTTGAAAATGGAAGTGGAAAGTTCCCAGGCTCATGCTGCCAGAATACTCAAAGCAACGTTTTTACAAGCTTTGCAGAATAATGACTGTAAAACCCTGAAGGAGATCCTGAGGAAGAAGAAGTTAGATGTTGATACCATTTTTGAAGTGGAAGATGAAACCATGATTTTGGCATCTTATAAACAAGGTACAATTCATCAGACTAAAACTTGATTGAAATAGAATGGCGAACAAATTGAATGTAGTATATAAATCAAGTCTATCAAGTTGCAAGCCTGCATGCAGATTGTAAAATTCCAATAAGAGATTGATATCAAATAGTACATAGTTCAGTTTGAAATAGATTAGATTAGATTAGATTAGAGATACAGCACTGAAACAGGCCCTTCGGCCCACCGAGTCTGTGCCAAACATCAACCACCCATTTATACTTTCTTTCTTTTGGGCCTCCTTATCTCGAGAGACAATGGATACGCGCCTGGAGGTGGTCAGTGGTTTGTGAAGCAGCGCCTGGAGTGGCTATAAAGGCCAATTCTGGAGTGACAGGCTCTTCCACAGGTGCTGCAGAGAAATCTGTTTGTTGGGGCTGTTGCACAGTTGGCTCTCCCCTTGCGCCTCTGTCTTTTTTCCTGCCAACTACTAAGTCTCTTCGACTCGCCACAATTTAGCCCTGTCTTTATGGCTGCCCGCCAGCTCTGGCGAATGCTGGCAACTGACTCCCACGACTTGTGATCAATGTCACACGATTTCATGTCGCGTTTGCAGACGTCTTTATAACGGAGACATGGACGGCCGGTGGGTCTGATACCAGTGGCAAGCTCGCTGTACAATGTGTCTTTGGGGATCCTGCCATCTTCCATGCGGCTCACATGGCCAAGCCATCTCAAGCGCCGCTGACTCAGTAGTGTGTATAAGCTGGGGGTGTTGGCCGCTTCAAGGACTTCTGTGTTGGAGATATAGTCCTGCCACCTGATGCCAAGTATTCTCCGAAGGCAGCGAAGATGGAATGAATTGAGACGTCGCTCTTGGCTGGCATACGTTGTCCAGGCCTCGCTGCCGTAGAGCAAGGTACTGAGGACACAGGCCTGATACACTCGGACTTTTGTGTTCCGTGTCAGTGCGCCATTTTCCCACACTCTCTTGGCCAGTCTGGACATAGCAGTGGAAGCCTTACCCATGCGCTTGTTGATTTCTGCATCTAGAGACAGGTTACTGGTGATAGTTGAGCCTAGGTAGGTGAACTCTTGAACCACTTCCAGAGCGTGGTCGCCAATATTGATGGATGGAGCATTTCTGACATCCTGCCCCATGATGTTCGTTTTCTTGAGGCTGATGGTTAGGCCAAATTCATTGCAGGCAGACGCAAACCATTTATACTAATCCTACACTAATCCCATATTCCTACCAAACATCCCCACCTGTCCCTATATTTTCCTACCACCTACCTATACTAGTGACAATTTATAATGGCCAATTTACCTATCAACCTGCAAGTCTTTTGGCTTGTGGGAGGAAACCAGAGCACCCGGAAAAAACCCACGCAGACACAGGGAGAACTTGCAAACTCCACACAGGCAGTACCCGGAATCGAACCCGGGTCCCTGGAGCTGTGAGGCTGCAGTGCTAACCACTGCGCCACTGTGCCGCCCTCTGAACATTTACTAGTCATTGCTTTTAATAAAGTTATTACATTTGTTTAAATATTCATAAAAATGCTGACCTATTTATCTATTGGATTCTGATTTTGAACCAGTGGAGTCATTTGGTTTTACCCCTGTTGTGTCTGCCACCTGTTCACAGCTTATAATAAAATTATGTTAATATCTCTACTGACTTACATGAATGCATAGTTTGCATGGTTAATTTTAAAACTGCAATCCTTTTCTCAGAATTACTGAAATATTAGTTTACAAAATTATTAATGGATAGACTTGACTTGGCCAAACAAATCTGTAATTTCCCAAACCTCTTCTGCACCGCATGCCCATTTATAAAGTATGTTTGAAGCAGGATTTAGTACCTCCTGCTTTACGGTAGAAATTCTTTTTGGGGTCCAGTTCAATTGGGAGCCGTGTGATGTGAAGATGTCAATGACATCTTGCATGACTGTTTCCATCTAAAATGATTCCTACATTACAACAGTGACTACACTTCAAAAGTGCTACATTGACTGTAAAGTGCTTTGGGACAGTCTGAAGTTGTTCAAGGTGCTTTTTCAATGTAAGCTGTTTCTTTAAAATTCAGAATTTTCATACATTAACTGATCAGGGCCTGTTTGCACAGTAGGCTGCCTGAGGGAGTGCTCACACAGTTGACAGGAATTTAAAAGCCCAAATTCTCACCTGAACACCAAGGGGAGAGGGTTGAAGTTGTCCTCCCCTTGAAAAATGGGTGGAGAGAAGGGCAAAGTCTTATCTACATATTCACAGGTGCTATCCTTGAAATCAACTTAGGTGAAGAAAAAGTGGGTTACTTTCTTTGGCACTGTCCCCAGAACAAAATGAGGAGTTAGCTGATAGGAATATATCATTCTTTATACAAAAATATGTATGCTTCCAAATATTTCCTCACAATTCTTTTACTCCTGCCCCATCCAAACTACTCATACAACTTAACAGCTCTTTGGCTGTTTACCAGTTATGGCTATACTGTGGCAGAGTGCAAATTCAAGCTGAACTAACAAATTAAAGCCTCTTTCCATGGCATATCTTTATAATGCAACTTGGCATGATGAAGATTCATATACTCACACACATGATGGACTGCACAGTGGGCATTTATGTGTCAATGGATGTGTTCTTGAAACTTGTAACATCTCAAGATTCCTCTGCTTGTAGAGCAGGAGGCAACAGACCTGAACAACAGGTAGGCCCTGAAATTTTAAGCTCATGACTTGCTTCGAAGAGACTATTCTGGATGTAATAGGCAATGAAGCATAGAGAGAGTCAGAGGTCTCCTCCAGCTCCTCCAGCCTAGTACCATCCTGCACTTCTTTTAATTTCTCTCCTCCTATTCATTAACATGCTCATATACAGACATACACTCAAGAACAAAGACTTTAGTTAAGTCACCTTAGGAGAATTGTGTAGAATTTTGGGTATCCCATTATAAGAATGAAATAAAAGAAATGGAAAAGGTACAATGTAGATTCACTAAAAATGTTACCTAGCTAATGAGGATACAGTTATGAAGATACTGCAAAATTTAGAGCTTTTTTAACCAGATTTGGGACGATGAAGAGGTCACATGACAGATTATAAACACAGACAAAAATTCAACTCTAAGATTCTAAAATATGGCACAGTATATTCCGATGTTTGAAGGGTGTCTTGCAGTCAAGGTTGTAACATATGTTCGTTATCTGTTTTTCTAGGCTCATCTGAATAGCCTGTCATACAGCCAGTTCCCAAAGCAAGCCAGCACCTTGCAGCAGCCTGTTTCATTCTCAACAACAGTTGAAAGCATGGCATATCCACACCCATCGTGGAGAATCTAGATAGTGAGCTTGAAAAGGAGTATTTGATGGTGGCAGTCTAGCTGTAGGTCTTTCTCACTTCAGCTGTCTGGTGATTTAGTATTCACAAGGCTTACTTACTAAAGGAGATTTCTGTCTGAGCAGGATCATCTATAGGAGTCATTATCAGTCTGTCCACCATACTCTGTAGAGCTGTTCTGATGAAAGGTCATCGACCTGAAACGTTAACTATGTTTTTCTCTCTACAGATGCTGCCAGACCTGCTGAGTATTTCCAGCACTTTCTGTTTTTAGTTTTGTACTCTGCAAGGTCTGGCTATGAGTGTGGAGGAGTCCAGTGGCTACATTTGTGCATCTCTCGGCTGAAGTCGACCATGGAGTTCAAGACACTTCTGAGGGTTTCTTACACAGAGGTTCCAATGACATAGATCCTAGCCATAGTAGGAGTGTTTCTTGTGAATGCAATGCCACTACACTGCTATAGAGATTTCGGGCTAAAGATCTACAAGTAGTTCTATTTTCCAGTTTCAACACACTGGGTGTTTGTACTGAGATGCCACAAAATTTGGTTCCATAGCACTGGCATTTTCACGCTACAGGTGCTGTTTTGGTTCCAAGGAGCAGGGTATGCGCTGTCTCTTTTTTACAAAGGAGGTGCTGATAGAAATCTGCCACATTGCTGACAGACCTGCAGCCTCAGAGCAGGGAAAGGACAGCACTGCTAGTGGCTGTGAAGGTGACCTCGGCCATGAACTTCTTTGCATTGAGATCCTTCCAGGCTGGAGCAGGCGACAT
Organism: Heterodontus francisci; assembly: GCF_036365525.1. Lineage (NCBI taxonomy): Eukaryota > Metazoa > Chordata > Chondrichthyes > Heterodontiformes > Heterodontidae > Heterodontus > Heterodontus francisci. Next base: position 116,776,596 of record NC_090372.1, on the reverse strand, counting down.
CTCGAATACCTCCCAGTTCACCATCCATTGCTGTAATAAGGGAAGTGACTGATGCTCTTTATGCCAGGAGAGGGGAGTACCATTGTATTTTCTCTGACCAGCATGCAATGGCTTTCCAGGATAGCAGGCGCAGAGTGCCATCAAGTGCACACAGGTGGCTTTGCCATATCTAACTGCTGAGATGTACCACAACCACAAAGAGTTCCATTACCTGAATATTCAGTTGGTGTGCGACCATGCTCAGCACATCATGCAGATGAATGTCCACTATCCTGGCAGCAGTCATGATGCCTTTATTCTGTGCCAATCCGTGGTTCCCTCAGTATTTGAGCCACCATGCCAAACCAGAAGGTGGCTGCTTGGCGACACTTAACGCCAGCTCATGACTCCAGTGCACAGCCCAACCACATGTGGCCATCCATGCTGCCTCTCGAACTATCATAGAACTGACCATTAGGGTGTTCAAGCAACGGTTTCACTGCCTAGACCACTCTGGAGGAATCGTACCGTATTCGCTGAGCATTTGTCCTGATTTGTTGTGGTCTGCTCTATCCTGCACAACCTCGCTATCATGGACGCCCAGTCATAGAGCAGCTCAGGAACAGGAGGAGGAAGAGGAGGACGGGAAGCAGGAACAGGAGGAGCAGGAAGAAGGGAGGAGGCAACCAATACATCCCCTTTCTGATTGGGCTATCCATGATTGCTTCATCTGACTATGATCCCACTGAATACAACCTCAAATCCCCATTGTACAACAGTCCCACACTTTATCTTTCTAATGACCTCTTGGCCACAATGCTAAAATAAAAGCGGCCACAAAAGAGCATTCCATACCAACTTTAGCAAAAAAATAGATCCATACAAAATCACTCTTGTGCATTCCCTTAATGCCTATCTTGCAGTTGTCTTTCTCTGGCTTAATGCCCCTTTTCAGGACTACCCCAGTGGGGGAGACTGCAGATGGCCTTGCAGGACACCCTCAGGCAGCTTTGGGTCTGGAAGGCCTAGCTTTGGACTGCATCACCTCAGTATGGATGGCAGCAGTCTGGGCTGGCTGTCTGACAGGCAACAGCAAGGCATTGGCAGAGGGGCAGTGGTGATAAGACGAATGCTGTCATCCTGAGAGAAGACAGCAAGTTTATGCTCCACAGAACCAGTACTGCTTCCAGGGGCAGCATCTCAGCAATCCTAGTAATCTGTTGGAGCACAGATTGCTGATCTGCTGTGAGATCCTGCAAGCATCTTTGAGCCCTGGTGCCCACAGCCATGACGGCAGCAGTCTGAGCCATGATGGTAACAAGCTGAGATTTCATGACTTCAGTCTGAGATTCCACTGCAACACTCAGACATTGCGGAGCTTCTGCTTCCACTGCAGTGGAAGCTGAGGCATCCACCATCAGACACTACATCATGGCTGGGTCCGCAAGTGTTCTCATAGAGTTGACCATGTTGGAAAGGAACAGCTCCATGCTCTGGGCCAAGCCCTGTGCCAAGTTGGAGCCAGACTCGTCCATGCTCCTCAACAGTGACCGCAGGCTTTCTGGCAGGCCTGTCAATGTACCAAGCATTTTGTGTGCATGACCATCAGCCTTTTTCTGTATGCCACCCTATCGAAGTCCTCATCTGAGTCCTGTGCTGCAGAACACATTTGCAACCTTGCCCTCCAGGGAGCTGGCACCTGTCCTATACTTTCCCCCTGCCCTGGGTTCAGGCCACGAATGCTCAGTGACTCACCATGTGCAGATCCTGCCTTTATGCTACCCTCTAAAGTAAATGCAGCACCACATCTGAGCTGGTGGCTCCTTGTGTGAGATCGAGTGACTGTGGTTCTTCATCACCAGTGTCCTGTTCTTCTCAGGCTTCACACCATTGTACCAGTCCTTGATCAGGTGGCAGTATTGGATATCTGAAAGAAAAAAGGCACAAGGGTAGGGTTGGGGTGATGGAAGGGGGGAAATCAAGAGGTGAATGCTTACACTACTGCAGCTGGTATATCAAAAGACATGACGGAGAAGTGGGACGTGAGATGATGAATTAGGTTGGAACATAACCGTCATCTTTTATGGTTTCAGCCCTGCAGCTGGCCATGGCTTCAGTTGTGGCCACACCAATGATTGCCAGCAACAGGTCTCCTCCGTGGGTGTGTGGGCATGCAGCCGTGCCCCATCGGTTAGGTCTCCGGTTATGTGCAACTTTGACCTGCAAGAGCAAGGGGAGTGAGTCAGTGAGAGTGGTGGAATGCGTTTGAGTGATGAGCCTGTCATAGTTGAAATAGCTGGCAGTGTGTGAAAACTGAGAGATGTGGGTGTGAGGCTTACAGCAGTACTAAGTGTGTAAGGGTGAGGTGAGGCAAAGTATGAGTCATGATTGACTGAGAATATTGGTGGGAGAGTGAAGGTGGGGGTGGTGAATGGAACAGTGCATATGGTTAGTGGTTCATTTGTGAGGATATGGCATTTGAATAGACATTCACTGACCTTGATCCTGTGAGGTCATTGAACTTCTTCCTGCAGGTGGCGTAGTGGTAATGTCAGTAGACTAGTAATCCAGTAGGTCCAGGCTAATGCCTTGGGGACACAGATTCAAATCCCAACATGGTAGCTTGTAGAATTTAAACAATTAATTTATAAATTCAATTAGTTAATAAAAAAGAATCTGGAATTGAAAGCTAGTCTCAGTAATGGTGCCAGAGAACCCATCTAGTTCACTAATGTCCTTTAGGGAAGGAAATCTGCTGTCCTTACCTGGTCTGGCCTACATGTGACTCCAGATCCACAGCAATATGGTTGACTCTTAACTTCTCTCTGAAATGGCCTCACAAGCCATTCAGTTGTCAAAGGTAATTAGGGATGGACAGCAAATGCTGGCCTTGCCAGCGACACCCACATCCCATGAAAAAAATTTAAAAACAATTGCATCCCAGGTCCTTGGGGCTGCATTGCTTGCTTTGACTCCGATGGCTATCTGCTCCCACTGCCTTTGCAGCGTCTGTCTGGAGCGCTTCCTGGCCCCCTACAAATAAAGGACAACTCTCATCCTATCCACCTTTTTTTTATTCTTTCGTGTTAGGAAGGGAATTCCAGGCTTTTGACCTAGAAACAGTGAAGGAATGGTGATTATAGTTTCAAGTCAGGATGGTGGTGTTCCCAGATGCCTGCTGCCCTTGTCCTTCTAGGTAGTAGAGGTCACGAGTTTGGAAAGTGCTGTCAAAGGAGTCTTGGTGAGTTACTGCAGTATATCTTATATATGGTACACACTGCTGCCACTGTGCACTGGTGGTGGTGGAAGTGAATGTTGAAGGTGGTGGATGTGGTGCTGATCAAGTGGGCTGCTTTGTCCAGATGGTATCGAGCTTCTTCAGTGTTGTTGAAGCCACACTCATCCAGGTAAGTGGAGAGTATTCCATTACACTCCTGACTTGTGCCTTGTAGATGGTGGACAGGTTTTGGGGAGTTAAGAGATGAGTTACTCTCCACAGAATCCCCAGCTTGTAGCCACAGTATTTTTGTGGCTGGTTCAGTTAAGTTTCTGGTCAATGATAACCCTTAGGATGTTGATGGTGGGGGATTCAATGATGTTGACCATCAAGGGAAGATTGCTAGATTCTCTGTTTTTGGAGACAACAATTGCCTTGCACTTTTGTAGTGCGAATTTTACTTGCTGCTTATCAGCACAAGCCTGAATGTTGTCCAGGCCTTGCTGCATGCAGGTACAGATAAAGGAACAGGTGCAGAAGCAGCAACATGACAGACAGCAGCAGCTCAAGACCTATGAAACTAAGACTGCAGATTTGACCAGTTTCCAGCAATCATGATTCCTTCATTTTAAAATATTCTTCTGCTCCTGGGCTATTTGAAGCAGAAGGAAGAATGCAAAGATCACTTCTGCTCTTTCATCACCTGGTTCACAAAATGCCTTTTACTTAAAATACTTAAGTACCCTGGGGTGATCACACTTGTGCTAGTAGTTATGTAGTCGCGCAGAACTTGAGTATTGCTGAAAAAAGTCATGCTGTTGAAGCTTTTTGTCTTGCACTCATCAGGACAGATGCAAGAATGCCAAATTTCAAAGGGAGCAACAATTTATACTGCATGAGAAAAGGGTGCTGATTGCAAGTCAACTCTGACTAGTTGAGGCATTGCCATGGAGAATGCACCAAGGAACTATTGTCCCTCACACTCTTTTTACTTCAAAAAAGGCACAAAGCCTGGACATGATCCTTTTACCTGCAGAGAGCAGGTCCCTGTGTATGAATATATATAGCTTCTAGCAAGCGTATGTGAGCTACATTGCAAGCACACTCCAGATTGTTCAGCAAATGCTGTCCAATTGTGGAATCACATCTAACATTGGATTATGTTCTGAGTTTTGCAAGCACGGGCTGGTTGAGTACAGTCAATACTCTGCCTATTGCGAACAGCCGAAGGGACGTGCTGTTTGATGCGATCTGCCAGTTGTTGGGACGTATGGCCTACATACCTGGCATCGGACCGGCACTGGAATTCATATACCGTATTATTCATTTGTGTGGTAGACAGATGTCTTTTTGGCTTGATTGTAGCATCCTGTTGGTGGAAAATACCACTTGTGTTGCTTCTGCATAGTAACAGTGTGAAACGGCTAGCTTCACCTGTTGCTCAAATTTTTGAGATACCTTACCCTTCCAGAGTAATTTGAGGTAGACTGGGCACTTTTCAGGTCCGAAAGTGGCGGCCTTAGACCCATTCATGAGTATGTGCCATATACAGCCAACAATGATCCGATCGGGGCTACCATTATCCCGCAGCTGGCTTTGCTGCCCCCTATTTGGGTGTCAGGCTTGCACAGTTAGCAAATGGCTCGGATCCTATTTAAAAGATTGCCGATAAGGCCAATCTTATAGCATGTGGAGCTGTAGGAATCCCAACATGTATATTGACCAGTGACGATAGGCTGGCAGTAGACAGTAGTAGGGAACCCATTAGTGGATTTCTCATTGGACTACTCCATTTCAAAGGTGTACTATTGTTTACTTAGGGCACAATGCTTAAAGCAGCATGAAGGCTGGTTGGCCATCAGAGGCAGGTCAGGACTGGCATTTGATGGTCACCTATAGAAACGATGTGGCTGCAAGATATCGCATTCAAACAGTACCTGCATGATTACATTATAGTATATTATAATGATGTTTGTCCCAGTGAATGAGTGAGTTAAAGGGGAAAGAATGGCTGCGTTTTTATGAAGACTGCAGCGTTTCCAATGGCAGATCCAGAAGTTAGCAGAATTTCCACATCCGCCCTTTTTCCCATTTCACACTCAATTTTCCACGCAAATTAAAGGTGCAGCAATGGGTGTGGGAGACATGTGTGATCATACGGTGGGGGCAGACTTTCATTGGCGGACCCGCCATCATTCTGCGAAACACCATGAGCCACACGTCAATAAATTATTCTGTGGTGCAAGCTACAAGGATCGGCAGCCTTTGAAGCATCAGCTGATTGCAGCCACAGAATATGCTTACTATAATTTGGACTTGGTTTGCCTTCATTTTCAGTTTGCACCCAAGCACCACCCCCCACTCATAATTTTGTTTTGCTTGTGATTGTTCCCTCTGCCAGCCAGTACCCTGATTAAGCCCCACAGGACCCCAATGTAGACAGCACTTATCTCTCCCTTTAGGCCCCTCATGACTAGCTGTTTACTGTCATACACACATCAGCCCGCCACCCCCTGTAACTGCCCACAGCCAGCTTCAGCATCAATAACCAGTATACACTCTAAACGCTGCCCTCCTACCTCATCTGCTCCTCCACCCACCCTAGACCCCACGCTGTCCTCACTGGCTACCTTCTCCTGCTCCTCCATGCACCCAATCACCTCACCCTGTGTTCCCCACCCCCCACACATGCCTTCCCTCCATCGCCTGAGAAGATTCACCCTTGCTGGTGCCGACTCTGGAGCCAAACAATGTTGGCTTTCCTGTATCGATGTGTTCAAGACTTGAAACCACTGACCTTAGACACAACTGCACAAAGCTGACTGCCGTACCCCATGTTTAAACGAATGTGAACTGAGTAGCACAAGAATACCGTTTGCCGGTAACTAAATCTGGCAGGTAGGACTTAATTTGAACTAAGTCTAGGGTAATGAGTATTCATAGTATGGAATTGCATGAAAGTTGCAATCCGCCACCCTGTGGGGGAACCCCAGACCGCCACAAACACGCCGCTGACGTAATTGCCTTAAAAAAATCCACAACGGGAAAGCTGAGTAAACAACTCACACCTAATTAAATCACCCCGCATGCCACCAAAGTCACTCTTGCAGGCCCGTAAAACTCCTTGCAATAAATGGAAAAAAAATTATACTAGGCCAGTTTCAATGAAGCCTCTGGTTTTATTCCTTCAATGTTCCTGGCTCCGGATTGTGTGACATAGCCTATTCAAAATGATTTATGGATTTAAAATGACAGAATTATTTCCTATTTGTGTTTATTCATGTCTTCTATACATTGCTCTGTTGATGCAAACAAGGAAATGGACCTGGAAGTCTAGGGGGCTTCCCCTGGGATTCCGCTGGGGAAGACCAGTGTAACAACCAAAAAATGGCGGAGACCTGGGGCAGGATTTTCCTGCCGGCTTCTGAACCCCACCGTCAGACTCAAATGGGGGTCACAGCCCTGCCATGCGTGGGAAACAGTCATTCACCTGTGATTGTCCCCAAATTGCACAATAAAAAGCTAGAGGGAAAGCTTGTTAACTAATTAAGGATGACGGACAGTCTATCAAAGCTGGAGGGCCAATAGGAGACCTTCCAGCTTGAAAGCAGCAGCAGGATGCCATTCAAGAAAAGTGAGGGAGGGGTCTTCCCCTCTCTCCAATTTGTTCAAATTTAAAATAATAAAGGCCTTTGCAGCCAGGCCATCACTGTGAGGTGGGAACCCCTCCACAGGGCAGCCTGTGGCTGCAACTGAAGCCAGATGGGCAGGAAAGGCCTCTAGGCCTGCCTTGAGTGCTTTTTTCTTCCCCGCCACAGTAACCCCCACCCCGCTGCAGCCCAGTCTTCTACCATGCAGTCGCACTGTTCCCGCCGCCTCTAGGGACCTGGGAGGCTGACTGGAAAATTCCTGCTGCACATGACTGCTCCCACCGCACCATCCCATCCTGCGGAAAATGATCCAGGGCAGGATGGAGCCGGGGAACTGGCACATGGGCCAGCGGTGCAAAATTTCGTGCCCACCTGCCTCCGTTCCTGCCCCTAGGGGGGTAAAAGTCCAGCCTCTGGAATCAGCAGGAGTCTAATGGTCTCTCATTGGAGTTTAGATGTTGAAATTTTGAAGAGTGTATAAAGTGGCAACCAGGTGTTCATCCAATATCCCAGTGTAAATGAGCATGCAGCATGTACTTGTAAGCTTGCTTTATTGGCTCATCTTTCCAAATGTTAATGCAAGAACTACTTCAGTTTGCAGGAGCAGTAATAAAGTTTGCCTTGCTGCATGTACATGATGACAGGGAAGAGTTTTAGACACTGAAATTTTGCAGCACTTTTGAACAGATCTGTTACATTGACCAATCCTCCAGTCCTTTGGTACAACCTCCATATTGTAAGATTTTTGAAAACACGCAGTTAGAGCTTCTTCTATTTCCCTCCTGATGTTTGTCAACATCCTAGAACAGATAACATTAAAGCCAGGTTCCTTCTTCACTTTAAATTCCACCAATTTTGTGATCATTCATGTGAGTTTGTGCACCAGATCCATCTGTTTCACCAGATTCTCAGGGGTGGGGGAATGGGTACAAGGCCCATTAGCCCCATATAAACTATCCACCCTCCCCCTTTCTACTAGAGTTTCCAAGGCCTTGCGTGAAATGATCAGTTATTCAGGAAAATGGTTGTGTAAGCAGCTTTTTAGGGCAACTTGATTTCGAGGGTTTCTCTAGTTCCTTCTAGAACTTAACAAATATTAGTCAGCATGATTGACTCTGTCGCTAGAGTGGCTGCACAACACCTCCAGAATGCAGTAAAGTCATGGATCAATAAATATGTTTTATAATGTTTAAGCAATGGGTTATTAATCTTTGATTGGCACACCAACAGTAATTTCTAAGCTTAAAAGCCTTGATGTTTTTTGCTACATTGCTTTAAAGGTCATATTAAATATTCCAATTTATACTATGAGTGAAAATGCTGTTTGACTACATAGCACCCGAAACAGAGAAAATACACATGGGCTGCATTTTCCCACATCTCTGGAGATGGATTGGGAGGTGGGAGGGCTGGTAATATGGCAGAAAAAGGCATCGGGAGGGAAGCCTGACATCTTCCCGCTGCCATGGCATATTACCATGTGTCAGCAGGTGTCTAATGCTCTGCCACCAAGGTAATTAATTGCCCAATGAAGGGCCACCTCCTACCGTCACCAGCATTTTACTGCTATCAGGAAAGGCTGCTGCCATGTCAGGTTCCTGGGGAATGGGGGGAGGGCGCCCTCCTTTATGGCTGCTCCATGGACCACAGAGGGGCCTCTTGGTGGCAATGGCCAGGCCCATGCCCAAGGCAGCACTGTTGGAACAACAACCCCCCAACCCCCAGGTCACTGGGGCCTGCCAGCCTGACTTCGTCTTCCTCAAAAAGACTCACCCGTCTTTGAGGGCACCTCAGCATTGAGGAGCCCTCTCCCTTGTGCTGCAGCCTCAGCAGTGGCCACCACAAATGGTGGCACTCCTGAGGGTGCTGAGCTGTTGGCCCTCTAATTGGGCCGGCAGCTCTGGGGGAACAGGCCACTGCTGGCAAAGTGCCATCCCAAGGTCCCGCCACCTGCCAGAGCGGGGTTGACTCGTGCTTTCAGCCCCAGTGGCAGGACTTGATCGTTTTCGGAAAACTTCAGTCCATACATTTTATTTCATTCCTGCTGCTAATAAAAAGTTGCTGGTTCTTTATTTCTCAAAAATTAACAAACATTAAAACTACAAGTAAAAAAGGAAGCAATGTATTGACTCTTTCCCCTCAGAATAATTTTCAATCCTATTTTAAATATCCGTGTGATTAATGTCCTTTCTTTTTTTTCCAGGTTACTGGCTGCCAAGTTATAAATTTGGATCATCCTGGACAACAGGCCTGCATTTATCAGTGATGCTTGGTAACCTGGAGAGTATTGCAGTGCTACTAGATCATCAGGCTAGTATAAACTATCAGCCAAATGGGAAAACGCCTTTACATGTTGCCATTGATGTGAAAAACAGGGACTGTGTTAGTACACTGTTACACCATGGAGCTAAAGTAAATTCTTTTTCACTGAGTGGACATACACCGTTACATTTATGCAGAACTAAGGAATCAATTTCCTGTGCAAAACTACTAATCTGGAATGGTGAGCTGTGCAGAATATGAGATTTTCTAGTCAAAAGGTTTCTAATTTTCTTCATAACATTAAAAGAATGATGCAACTATACTTCTGGTAACAGCAAAAGAATGCATAATACTTGAGTTTATTCCCTCCTTTAAAAATGTATTTTGAACTTCCCTTTAGGTCCCATTGTTCAAGCAGGCCCACATCTAGGCCTCAATTAGTGATACTTTTGAATCAGTCAGTGAGTGATGTATGACAGTGACCGAGAGTGATTTGCCTATTGAGGAGTACCTAACTTCTGTTAAGCAGCCTTCCCCACCTGCTCATCTATGCCCTATAAGTAGGAACTTTCTTTGTTTGGGATCACAGTGTGTTCATTTACATACAGGTAATCATGTAGAAAAAAAGTCAGGTGTTATCTGTGCCAGAAATCAGAACATTGCATGCAAATTCTGGGTTACATTCTATAATAGCTGTAAACAGACCAAGAAATATGTAAACGGATGAATTTTTTTAATAGTTTAAGATTCTGGTTGAATGAAAATATAACCCACTCTAGACATCAAATTTTATAAAGTACTTTCATAATAGGATTTTTGGTAGTTTGGCAAAGGCAACATATTATGAAAGAAATAATTAGAGTATATAAAAGTAAAGTGAATACATCTAAACCAACAGGCCATGCATAAATAACTTAAATTATTTGGCGAGATAGCATCTCTGGTGGAAAGGAGCAGAAGTCAACTGCGGCCAGGTCACTGCTGCTGCCAATCTCTAACCAGCTAGTAGGGCATGCCTATCAGAAACAGAACTCAAGAAATTAATAAGAAAAAACTGAACATGTTGGAAATCTGAAACAAAAACAAAAAACACTTGAAATACATAACAAGTCAATCGCAACCCAAAAGAGAAGAGACCTGTTAACATTTCAAGTATAGACGTTTTGGTTTTTGAAGGGTTTTATCTGAAACATTAACCTGTCATCTCATTTTAAAAATGTTGGCTGATCTGCTGTGCATTCCAGCAGTTTGTTTTTATTTAATTCATAAAATATATTTGTGAAGACTTGATTTTATCAGTTGAATTGACAAAATATGAGTGTTTTGATGAGTTACTTTGAAGATGCAAGGCTATGTCTCATACATGATTTTTAACAGGTGCAAACCTGAGTCTACAGGCTAACAATGATTATAAAGACACACCACTGCATACAGCTGCACGTTTTGGTGTACCTGAACTTGTGGCACTTTATGTCGACCATGGAGCAGATGTTGACAGTGTTAATGTCTATTTGGAAACACCACTTAATACAGCAATTTACTGGGCCTTAAACATGAAAGAACAGCAATATAGCACAGACCATCATCTGATCTGTAGAATGCTTATAGACTACGGAGCTTCTGTAAATGCTCGGGATCGGGATTATAAATCTCCACTTCATAAAGCTGCGTGGAATTGTGACCACTTGCTCCTACAAATGTTATTAGAATCAGGTGCTCGGGCTGGTACAATGGATGTCAATGGCTGTGCCTCTCTACAGTACCTTTTGAAGGTTACACCAGTACGTCCTGCAGCACAACCAGAGAAATGTTATCAACTGTTGCTAAACCATGGAGCTGCAAGGGTTTACCCTCCACAGTTTCATAAGGTAGGAACACAAATTAAGAATTAGGCGATAAACATGTCAACCATATTCTTATTGATACTATTTGCGTGATTATTGAGTACTATTGACAGAAATTAGTGTTTGCGATATTTACATAACAAAACACAATGTGTTTGTATGATAATCCTTTTTCTCCCATTTAACAAATTTATTACCCTATCTATTTTAAACAGGCTAGTGGCTGTAATATCATACAGCATCAAGGAGTCACTAATATCCCTGTCATTTCTAGGCTTATGTTCCCATTTTGCTTTTGATTTTTCTTCATCATCAAAAAGAAAAAAAAGCTGTTGACTTTTTTGAGATTGGAATTTTACAATACGCACAAAAGAACACAGCATTACTGAAAGCTGTGACGTCCCCTGGTCTGGATGAAATGCATCCTAGTTTGCTGACAGAAGCAATGGTAGAAGTAACAGAGGCATTGGTCACGATCTTTTCATCCTTATTGGATACAGGAGCTGTGCCAAAGGACTCTAGTGGTGTAACATTTGCAACCCTATTCAAGAAAGGGGAGAGGGATAAAGCAGGAAACTACAAGCCAGTCAGCCTAATATTGGTGGTGGGAAGTTATTGGAAATCATTATCAGATGCAAATGAACTTTCATTTGGAAAGGTGTGGGTTAATCAAGGAGAACCAGCATGGATTTGTTAAAGGCAAATCATGGCTGATTAACTTGATTGAATGATGCGGTAACAGAGAAGGTTGATTGAGGTAGTGCAGTAGATGTTGTACATATGGACTTTGGAAGGCATTCAACAAAGGGCCACACTGGAGGTTTGTAAAGAAGATGGAAGCCCACAGAATTAAGGGGAAGCTGGTGGTATGGATACAAAGTTAGCTCAGTTACAGGAAGCAAAGAGTTGTGATGGATGGATGTTTTTCAGATTTGAAGGTGGTTTGCAGTAGTGTCCCCAAGGGTCAGTTTTGGGTCCATTATTCTTTTCAATGTTTATAGACAACCTAGACTCAGGTGCAAGAGCAGCATTATAAAGTTTTCAGATGATACGAAACTTGGTAAAGTAGTAGATAAGTTATAGACTTCAGGATGACATAAACAGATTGGTGAAATGGGCAGCAGCATGGCAGATGGTGTTCAATGCAGAGAAGTGTGAAGTGATGCACTTTGGGAGACTTATGTGGAAAGACAGGAAACTATTAATAACTATTAATATAATTAATGATTAATAACGCAATTCTGAAATGTGTAGATGAACAGAAAGACTTTGATGTCCATTTACAAAAATTCCCTTAAAAGGTGGCAGGGCAAGTTGATAAGGCGGTTAAAAATGCACATGGGTCACTTGGGTTAAAAATAGATGAATAAAATATAGAAATAAAGAGATCATACTAGAACTTTATTAATCACTGGTTAGGCCTCTGCTGGAGTGTTGTGGACAATTATGGGCACCACACTTCAGGAAAGATGTAAAACCTTAGAAATAGTACAGAGGAGGTTTACTGGAATGCGATAGTTATTCAGTTATGAGGAGAAGTTGGAAAGGTTAGGACTGTTCTCCTTGGGGCAAAGAAATTTAAGAGTTGACCTAATAGAGGTTTTCTAGATGATGAGAGGTTTGGATAGAGTAGATAGAGAACAATTATTTCCTCTGATGAATGGATCAATAACCAAAGATCATAGATTTAAAATCATTGGCAAAAGACCTAGAGGGGATATGAGGAGATTTTTTTTCACTGTGAGTTGCCAGGATGTGGAACATTCTACTTGAAAAGGTGGTGGAAGCTGATTCCATAAACAATTCTAAAAAGGAATTGAGCATGTACTTGGGGATGAGGAACTTGCAGCATTACACACAAAAATCAGGGATATGGGACTAAGCACAACCACTCTTTCAAAGAGTTAGTACAGGCATGATAGGCTGAATGGCCTCCTTCTGTGCTGTAAGTTTCTATGATTTTATGATTAAGTTACTGTTTTAAAGAAACTTTACAGAATCATGTAAAACATATTTGAAACGTGATTGGCAGATTGGCAGGATTTGGGAAGTGATTTGTTTCAAGGATCCTTGCTAGGACCTCTTTAGTATTCCATTTATATAAATGATTTGGACATAGACACCAAAAGTATATCAAAGTTCAATGTTATACTAAATTAGGGCATGGTAAATGATTATAGAGAATGCAGAAGATTGCAGGAGGGCATATACAGGATAGTAAAGTGGGCAGATAGGTGACAGATGCAGTTCCAAGCAGAGAAATATGAAGTACTCCATTTTAAGAAAACAAACAGAAAAAGGAAGTACATCTTAAATGATAAGACAAAGTAGAAGAACAGTTGTATTTAGGGCTGCAGATACATATAGCTTTAAAGACAGCCCAGATAGAAAAGGTCATAATTTTATGTACAGGGACATAAAAATAAAAACAAAGAGGTTATGTTGAATTTATGCAAAATATTGGTTAGAACACACTTGGAGTATTGAATGCTGTTTTTGGCATCCGATTAGAGGAAGGATATGAGAGCCATGGAAATTGTACAATGCAGGTTAAGTAGAATGATACCAGAAACAAGAGATTATAGGTGTGAAGAAAGGCTTGAAAAAGTGGGGCTTTTATCACTCGATCAGAAAAGATTAAGAAGGGATCTAATAGTGCTTTTCAAAATTATGAAATGTTTTGAGAGGGTAAACAGTGAATGATTATTTCCATTTGATTGTGAATTGCTAGCAAGGGTGTATAGATATGGGATTTTTACCAGAGAAATGAAGGAGGAAATTAGAAGAATTTTTTTTTCACAAAAGAGTTTATTAAAACGTAAATTGCTTTACCATAAAGTGGCTATTGATGTGGAAGCTATAACATGGTTTATAAGGGAATGGCTAAACAAGCATATCAACACTCAAACCATGGTGGTGCTACACCATTCACCAATTAGACTGCAGACTCCATTTTATGCTTCAACATTGGTTTTGCCCTCACTTGCTTTTTCTCCCCTGTGAAAACTTACCCACCACAACCACTTGTCTTGAAAAGACTGGCAAATACTTAAAAATACTCTCAGCCTTTCTAAAGGCCAGAACAATTGTGCATCCATGCAGTTATGTAATTTTTAAATTTTTGCAGAAGCTCTTAAGGACACTCTGCCCACACTTCAATCATGTTCCCTGCACCTGGGCCAAGGTGTGCAAGGAGTATATTTTTGTGCTTTAAATTACCTGAACTGAGAAACTCAAATGATAGCAAGTCACCATGCTACTTGTATGCCATGTACGTAAAGTGCAGTTTTGCCAATGCCTTTGTGACAGGAATTCATAATTGGCTCACTATATAGGGAAAGCTGAAGGATTAGAAGCTAATTTACAAACATGTATTTGCAAAAGGTATTTTTAGTTTATCTTTATTAAAAGAACTGAGTCCCAAAATCCCTTCAATACCTGTGTAAAGATTTCAGGGGTGGTGGTGAAGACTATGGGGCAGAAGCTGGATTCACTGAGTTTCTGCACCTTTTTTGTAGCATCAACCACCACTATTGGTGCCAGTTCTGCTGCCTTTACCCCAAGTGCAAAACATGCCTGTATGATGCAGCTGTACTTTGATTTCCAGTATTACCAGCTATTAGAAATGGTGCCCATGTTGATAGCTTCTTAATGGCAAATACAAGAATCAATTTTAAATAAACAATCCCCTCTTCAGCTTCTTCAGAAGTTTGGCCAGGACAGCCCATTTTACCCTGATAGATTGAAGTGCTGCTCCAAAATTCCAGGGTAATCGCCCAAAGAGCACCATACATGGCATAGGTGTCTCTCCCTTACTTAAATGATCCCATCCCTATGATTTGGGACAAGGTCAGTGTTGCGGCAAACTGGCAGTTGAAATTTTCCCCTCTTCACAATTTCAGCGGCTCTGCTTATCTACACATTACAGCCAGGAAATCCATAAACTATAGACAAAAATCACTTGTTTATGTAAATTAGTAAAATTGTGAATGATATGGAATTAGGATTAAGAAGACAAGGCCCTGCCACAGCTATCAAAATGGTGGAGCAGGCTTAATGGGCTTTCTGTTCCTATATTTCCAGTGATTGCATAAAAACAAGAAATGCTGGAAATACTCAGCAGGTCTTACAGCATCTGCGGAGAGAGAAATAGAGTTAACATTTTGGTCAATAACCTCTCATCAGAACTCAGTTCTGATCAGTTCTGATGAAGGGCCATTGACCTGAAACGTTAATTCTCTTTCTCTCTCCACAGATACTGCCTGGCTTGTTGACTATTTCCAACATGTTCTGTATTTACTTCAGATTTCCAGCAAATGCAGTATTTTTCTTTTTCCTAGTATTGGATATGTGGAATGATTCTCAGAAAATGTTTTTAGACAGAAGGAATTAATTCTTACAATAAGGAATTATATAAATACTTGGTTGGGAATTATATTTGTACCTATTGTTATGACCGAGGTCACAGCATTTATTTAAATGTTTACCCAGTTACCAATATGGCCAATTATATACCTTATTTTTATTTCAGAATAAAATCCACTAACCAGGTTTCTTTAATAAACAACAAAATTATTAATTTATTATAAAACAAGACTTATCCAGTAAAGATGCAAAGCATTAACACACAGATTGTAATATGAAAGTTTCCTTTTACCTTAGCCTAACACACATACACACACACACTGGTTAAAGAAGTGTTCTCTGCAGAGATCGTCGCACATAAAAAGACAAAAAATAGTACTTGGGCCAAATACTTGTTAATTCTTGAAGGGAAAGAAAATATGGAATGATATCAGTTGTCCCTTTATTCTGGCATCCCAAATGTGCATAGATGGTTGTCACTGGGATCTTTCTGGAGCAGTTCTTTTAAGGTGTGTAGAGGATTAATCTGGCAGGCTTTCCAGGAGAAATGCGGCATCAGGGGTTTCAGCTATCACACACTGGATTCACAGAGTTTCTCAGAGAGTTGGTGAAAAGATGAACTGGGCGTTTCTCTCAGCAGGCTACAATCCCAACTGTCTCAAAACAATATCCAAACCGAAACCAACTCTTGACCACCAGAAATCTTGACATGTCACTTCTCTGTAAACAACTCCCATAGTCAGAAGGCACTTGCTGTTTACTTAGCTGAAGACATGTGACTCCCGGTAAATGTTTTTAAACAAAATCCTTCCAGTGACCTTTTAAAAAAAAACAAAGTCTAGCATCTATGGAATCACTCCAGTCCTCCAAAGGAATCCATTTCCACAATTTTAAAAGATAAATCCTCAAAAAAATAAAAAAAGGAAGTACTTTCATAACACCTGCATCCTTGGAGGAATGAAACACCATTTTTAAATGCATTTCATTACAAAGTGTGGAAATTAAAACACATTTACACACTCATTCTCATTCACTCTTTGCCTGTACCGAATACAACTCTGCTTTGTACCATCTTTGTACTCAGATGACTCAAAGCAAAGTTAAATTCTAGAAAAATTATCAGCAATTATGTTATTTTCCCCTGAAATGTGGATAAGTGATAGGGCTGCAGTAGTAAACTGTGTTGAAATAGTCTGGCATTCTAGTTTTGAATTTTTCCACAAAGGCTAGGGGATTATGACCCTTATATATACCAGTGTCTCCCTGTAGCTGTGGCAGACATATACTTCAAAATGCTTAAAAGCTAGCAGCAAGCCCAGGGTTTCTTTTTTCACTATTGAATATCTCTTTTGGTGTTGATTTAGCTTTTTGGAAAAGTATCTCACTGGCCTTTCAATGCCCAATTCATCGTCTTGTAAAAGGTAAGTGTTTTGCAGGGGCGGGGGAATGTCAAATAGTTATTGTAATTGTTATTGGGGGGGGAAGGGGCATTAGAAATGTATTTATTTAATTCTGGGGGGGAAGACTTTAACAATTTAAATTGGGCAGCAGGGCTGGCTGCCCTCTAAAAATGGCGCCAGCGCCTGCACACTGGAGGGTGCGGGCTACCCCAGATATTTAAATGAGCCATTGCACTTGACATTATACAGGCAAGCCACCATTTTCCGGTGGCGGGCTCTTAAAATTTAGCCCTATGCTTTCATATTTAGCTGCAGAACAATGAGATGACCTAACAAGGCTACTCACAGCATTTAAAGGAGTCTGTAGGGATAAACTAGGATGTACAACATTAGCCATACATGATGTGGATGAAGCAGAATCCTCTCCTAAAAAACAGCATCCTTATCGTTTAAGTCCAGAGAAACAAGCAGAAATCCAACACATGTTGGAAAACCACCTAATTGAACCCTGTGAAAGCAGCTGGAGTTCCGCAGTTATGTTAGTACCTAAGCCTGACGGTTCAACTAGATTTTGCATAGACTACGGAAAGGTTAATGCAGTAACAAAGACTATTCTATCCAATTCCTCACTTGGAAGACTGGATTGACAGAATGGGTTGTGCCACGTTTCTTACCGAAATAGATTTGTTTAAGGGATATTGGAAAGTTCCTTTAACATCCTGAGCTCCAGCCACTGCTAGTTTTTCTGTCTCCCTCTGCAGAACTGAAACAACAATTTTTTTCACAGGAGTCATAAGACCATCATAAAAGTTTCTGGTTGCTTGCATACATGTTTACAGCTTATACTCTTCAAACACCAAATGTCAACAAAGTACAGAAGGTCCTATTTTCTCCTCAGTCTTAAAGGCACACAGACCCTTTAGCATGTTTTTTGTTTAAAATACCCTTATGACACTATAGGGTTACTTGCCTCACTTGAGGGATAAGGAGAGTTACTTTTCCTTTTGACAAGAATTCCCTATAAATCTTAGGTATCTTGTTCATGTCCCCCGCACTCAGTGACTTTTGTACTTGACCTTACAACTGCAGTCAGAGCTACAGCTTGTTCTGTCATACTCTAGCCAGGACCCCTTTCCCTGCATTGGCCTTGGGTACCCCAATAAGTCCTATGGGTTTACCCCGCAACTTCCAGCATTTTGCACAAAGGCGTCCCTTGTGGCAATGGAAACACTTAGGCTTTTGGACCTAACTTGCACCCTCAGCATCTTCCTTTCTGGCCCGAGGAGGAGATCCCAGGGCATTCCCAGTTGCCCCTTCTTGTCCCCAGCTACTTGCCTTCCTTTCACCCTCCCAATTCCTATCCTTTTCGGGTTTGTAGGGGTGACGAAAAAATGGTTTGGGCTTGTAAACAAGCTCATAATCATCAGCGATCGCAGCTGCCTGTCTGGTTGTTGAAACCTTCTGGTTCTCTACATGGGTTCTTATTAACGAGGGAGTGAATTTTTAAATTCTTGCAGAAGAATTATTTCCCCAAGGGTCTCATACATGGCCTCTACCTTTAGTGCCCACCTCCAATGATCACAGTTAATTTGCTTTACCCTCTCAAATTCTACATAAGTCTGCCCAGGCTGTTTCCGAGGTTCCAAAATTTCTGCCTGTAAGCTTCAGGAACTATCTCATAAGCAGCAAAAATAGCCTTTTTTGCCATCTCATAATCTTCAGAAGCCTCCTCAGAAAGCACGGCATAAAGTTCATGAGCTTTGCCCATCAAACTGCTTTGCATAAGCAGTGTCCAGCTTTCCTTCGGCCACTTCATCTGTCGAGCTATTCAAAAAATAAGTGGAAAATACCTCTATGTCCCTTTCCTTAAACTCAGGAAGGCTTGTACAAATTTAAACAGCTCTCCACTGGGTCCTGGGCTGGAGTGCGTTCTTCCCTCACTAGAATTTTCATTGAGGTCAAGGTCACCCTGTTTTTTTAGTTCTAGCTTTTTAAATTCGAAAACGCTTTCTTGCTCCCTTTCTTCTTTTTCTTTCTCTCTCTCTTTTTCTCTCTCCTGCCTCTTTTCTCTTTCTTTTTGAAATCATGGTTCAAGTTTTTTCATTTCTTTTTCCTGTTCAAGCTGCTTCATCTGTAACTGAATTTTAAATAATTCAACTGTATTATAATCTGAATTGCTTTTTCCTTCTTCCAATTTCAAATGCTGTGTTATTACCTCAATTATGTCTGCTTTCTTAGCCCCTGGTTTTAACTCCAACTTTTCTGCCAATTCTTTTAGCCTAGCCTTGGTTAAGTTGAGTCCTACCTCCCCAGAAAGGTCAGAGCAACAGAAAAAGCTATTCTGATAATGTAAACTTTACTGTAATGCACAAGAAACTTGTTGTTTTCCTTTTCCTCTTTTTCAATTATTAATACCCCACTTACCAATTGCTCGTCATCAGCTTTGAATTATCCCAGACAGAGCCCCCAGTTACATATTACGACTGAGGTGGGAAGAGTGCACTGTCTTTCTCTAGTTTCACTTCTCCACAGGTCACAACATATATTTAAATGTTTACCCAGTTACTGATTCGGCCAATTATATACATTCTTTTTATTTCAGAATAAAATCCACCAACCAGGTTTCTTTAATAAACAACAAAATTATTAATTTATTATAAAACAAGACTTATCCAGTGAAGATGCAAAGCATTAACACATAGATTGATATATGAAAGTTCCCTTTTACCTGAGCCCCACACACACTGATTAAAGAAAAAAAAGTTTTCTCAACAGAGATCTTTTTACATAAAAATACAAAAATGAATACTTTGGCCAGATACTTGTACATTCTTGAAGGAAAAGGAGAAGATATGGAATTATATCAGTTGTCCCTTTATTATGGCATCCCAAATATATGTAGACAGCTGTCACTGGGATCTTTCTGGAGCAGTTCTTTTCAGGCAGCATCAATGATTAATCTGGCAGGCATTCCAGGAGAAATGCAGTATCAGGAGTTTCAGCTATCACACACTGGATTCGTAGAGTTTTTCAGAGAGCTGGTGAAAAAATGAGCTGAGTGTTTCTCTCAACAGGCTACAATCCCAACTGACTCAAAACAATATTCAAAACAAAACCAACTCTTGACCACCATAAATCTTGACATGCCACTTCTCTGTAAACAGCTTCTTCTGGTCAAAAAGGCTATTGTTTATTTAGCTTAAGACACGTGACATCCAGTAAAGGTTGTTTTTAAACAGAAAGCTCAAGTCCCAAAGTCCTTCCAGTGACCTTTTTTTAAAAAAAAAGCAAAGTCCAGTATCTATGGAATCACCCAAGTCCTCCAAATGAATCCATTTCCACAATTTTAAAATGCACATCGTCAAAAAAAATGTAAAAATGTAAGTACTTTCATAATACTATATAGTGGTGATGAGAGTTTAGTTGAATGTTCCAGAGTTTTGTTTAAGTACTTTTGCAAGTAATGGGTTATTTATGCAGAACTTTCAGGTGATTAAGTGGGTGGGGGAATGTACATAGTCTGTGATGGAGTGGGCTCAATAAACTATGCCTCTTTCTCTTTCCATGATTTTTTGTAGTCCTACAAATAATCATGAAAAAGAAATTCAAATTTAAGTCAGATTCAGCAAGCAGACATACTTGGTAAACACTTCAAGTTAAATCGGAAAATGTCCCAAAACTGCGATGCATTTCAAATTAGACCAGACGATGTCACACTAATTTAGCCTTGTATTAGCAAACAGTTAGACATACATGAACAGTTTTGAACACATTGATATGCGTTAGCTGTTGATTAATGCACTGTTGCATTAGGCTAAGCCATAAAGGATAATTTTGCTCCCAGTGTAGAGCTTGCCCCATGGGACTGCATATTGGTAATTGAGTTATGTACTTCTAATGATTTTCTATCCATTATTTTCAATGGATGGAAAAGCAAGTGGAGTGCTCACCAGAATTCCCAAAATGTGCAGCGGATGCTGAGCAGGGCTCCACATTCGGAGCATGATTTCATAAAGTGACCCCTAGTATGGCAAATTATGTCCATTGGTCAGTACATAATTTAGTATTGTTGTCATATTGTCACAATTTCCATACCCAATTTCCTTGGGTCTTTGAGCCACTTCTGATCCTGACAAAGTATTGGCGGGGTGGGGGAGGACGTTGGTGAGTATGATCCCTGATTTAAATAAAAATGGTATGTGCCAGCACCACTTTGGTCAAATCTTGAGCTCCTGCTTTTGTGGGGGGGAGGGGGGCACTGACCATCCACTTACCACTCCACCAGTACCACTGGCCCAGAAGAGGACAATGACTAGCTTTTATCAGCCCCCTTTAAACTGGGGTACAAAAATTGGCAAACCTTTGAGGGTCCAGTCTGCATCCCAGACCTTGAAGTGGCTTAGTTTCAGATTGGATAGTATGTCCATTCTCACTTCATGAAGTAGTCTGTCCATGGATCCCAAAAATCAATGATGCCTTTGGCTTGACAGCCCTCTTACCTGACCATGCTTGCCACTGACGTGGATGACTGTGTTTGGAATGGTTGGAGCCAAGGCCACAGTTTGGTGTATCTAGCTTCCAACCTATTTCCCAGACTCTCTGCTGCTGTCCTGGCAGGACTACACTGGAGGGCCTTTGGAAATTTGGAGTCCATTTCTTCAAATTGTGAGAACAATCAGCTACACCTTAGAAAACTTTGCATATTTATTCAATCATATACATCAGTGATTCAGATTCATTCCTCATTAAACAAAACAAAAGAAATGACTAAAATCTTTTTTTTGTATGTTCAGGTGCTACAATCATGTTGTGCCTGTCCAAAGGCAGTTGAAGTTCTGGTCAATTCATACGAATTCATTCAATCCACCCCAAAATGGAGACAAGTTATACCTGATGATATCTTAGAGGTAATTCTGTTTGACTTCTGTTTCCTTCTTTTGAGAATTCTATTGTCTAACAGAACAAAAACTATGATCAGATTAGATGAATAGTTTCTGCAAGTTACCACAAAACAAAACTCAATTAAAATGGGTCAAAGTACATGAATGTATGTGACCAACATTAACCAGCTGCTGAAAATTTTTGCTATGTTCTTATTTTGGAATTTGAGCCCTGATTATTTTTGGAGTGGGCAGTTTCATGTCTGATGCCTGTTTTATGCCCCATTGAAGTCAGTAGAATGTAAAATGACCTGAACCTACCCTGTTTCTGCCAGCTAGGTTAGGTTAAAGTTGCGGTCAAGGTCTCTGAAAGACAACTTCCTCCTGCTGTGGAAGGAAATGCTGTAGACTCTGTGGCGGGAGGGGCTAATTTTAACTGTCACTGATTGTGCTGGTGAAGCAGATTGCTTACCAATTTCAATTGGATGCAAATCGAGTGGGCTATACAAGGGGTGGCAATCTGCTTTGCCAGATTACTGCCTAAACTACCCCCTTGACATCTTTGCAAATACTGCTCATTTCCTGTTCATGGCTATGAATAGACAATATATTTAGAGATGACTAAATGTCAAGGAAGTACTTTTTAGTGACCAATCCTTTTATAAGCAGATTCACAGGAATGACATGATGTATGAAGACAGGGAAATCACAGAGATATGCAAGAATTATAGAGTGGTGATATTGGGAACATCAATTACCCAAATATCAACTGGGATAATGTTAGAGTAAAGAGAATGGAGGGAGAGGAATTTTTGAAATGTGTTCAGGAGAACTTTCTTGACCAGAATGTTCTTGGTCCAACTACGAAGGAGGCATTGCTGGATCTGGTGCTGGGGGATGAGTTGGCTCAAATGTACCAAGTGTTTATGGGAGATCACTTGGGTAAGAGTGATCATCGTATCATGAGGTTTAGATTAGTAATGGAGAAAAGCAAGGAACAATCTAAAGTAGAACTTCTCAATTGGAAGAGGGCTAACTTCAATGGTATGGGAGGAGATCTAGCTAGGGTAAAATGGAACCAAAGATTGACAAAAAAAATTGTAATGGAACAACAGGCGATCTTTAAGGAGGAGATGTTTCAGGTTTAGGCTAGGTACATTCCAACAAGAGGGAAAGGCAGGGGATCCTTGAATAATGAGGGAAATAGAGAATATGATGAAACAAAAAAGCAGATGTCTGATACATGTCAGGGGAATTCTTCACGTGACAATCAAGCCAAATCAAGCCAAGTTGAAAGGGGAAGTGAAGAGGAAAATAAGACTGGCAAAGAGAGAATGAGAATAGAATGGCAGTTAACATAAAAGGGAACCCAAAAATTTTCTACCAGCATGTAAATAATATGTGGGTAGTAAGAGGTGGGGCCTATTAGAGGCAAAGAAGGTGATATATTCTTACAGGCACAGGGCAAAGCTAGAATACTTGAGGAGTACATTGTATTGGTGTTTACTAAGGAAAAGGATGCTGACAAAATATCCATAGAAGTGGAAATGGTTGAGGTAATGGATTGGGTGAAATTGATAGCTAGCCTTTCCAGTACATCCTATGCTTAGAGTGGGTAAGTCGCCTGGTCCGGATGGCTTGCTCCCCAGGTTGATAAAGGAGTTGAGGGTGGAGATAGTGGAAGATCTTGCCATAATCTTTCAATCTTCCCTAGATACTGCGGAGGTGCCAGGGGTTGAAAAGTGGCAAATGTGACACCCTGTTCAAGAAAGGGTGTAAGGGCATTCCTAGTAGCTATAGGCCAGTCAGTTCAATGTCAGTGGCAGGTAAGGTTTTAGAAACAATAATCACAGGAAAAAGTAACAGGCACTTGGAGAGGTTTGAGTTAATTAAGGAGAACCAGCACAGATTTGTAAAAGGTAGACCATGTTTGACTAATCTAATTAAATTTTTTGATGAAGTAACAGAGAAGGTTGATGAAGATAATGCAGTAGATGTTGTCTATATGGATTTAAGAAAGCGTTTGACAAAGTCCCACATAAAAGCCTGGTTAACAAAACTGAGGCTCATGGAATAGGAGGGTCAGTGTCAGCTTGGGTAAAAATTGACTTAAGGACAGAAAACAGTGAGTCGCGGTAAATGTTTATTTTTTAGACTGGAGGATGGTAGACAGTGGTGTTCTGCAAGGGTCAGTGCTAGGACCACTGCTTTTTTTGATATATATAAATGACTTGGATATTGGAATTCAGAGTAAAATTTCAATATTTGCTGATGATACCAAACTTGGAGGTGTGGCCAACAGTGAGGATGATATCAATTGACTGCAACAGCACATAGATAGGCTAGCAGAATGGGTAGACAAGTGGCAGATGGAATTTAATACAGACAAGCGTGAGATGATGCGTTTGGCAGAAAGGATAAGGTGAGGCAATATTGACTTAATGGCACGGTTCTAAAGAATGTGCAGGAACAGAGGGACCTGTGGGTTCATGTACATAGGTATTTGAAGGTTGCAGGACATATTGAGAGAGTAGTTAGCAAAGCATATGGGATCTTGAGTTTCATAAATAGAGGTATTGAGTACAAAAGCAGGGAGGTTATGCTGAACCTTTATAAAGCTCTGGTTAGGCCACAACTAGAGTACTGTGTTTGGTTCTGGTCACCACACTTTAGGAAGGGATGTGAGGGTCCTTAAGAGGGTGCAGAGATGATTTACCAGAATGATTTTAGCTACAAGGTTAGGTTGGAGAATCTGAGGTTGTTCTCCTTTGAGCAAAGGAGGTTGAGGGGAGATTTGATAGAGGTACACAAGAATATTACAGGAACAGCTTTTCTAAATTAAACCTATTAGCTAATGGTATAAGGACTAGGGGATACAGATTTAAGGTTTTAGGCAAGAGATACGGGTGGGGTAGTGAGGAAGAACGTTTTTATACAGTGAGTGTTAATGACTTGGAATGCTCTGCCTACGAGGGTGGTGGAAGTGGAGACAATGAATGATTTCAAAAAGAAATTGGATGGGCACTTGAGGGAAATAAACTTGCAGGGCTACAGGGTAAAGCAGGGGAATGGGACTGAATGGATTTCTCTTTCTGTGTTATAATGACTGTAAGGGCTGGACTTCCAAGGGCCCCCCGAGTTGGGACTCGGTGCGGACCCAATTTGAAAATCATGGTCCCGGAGGTCATCTCTGGAACCCGATGCCCCAGGACTGTCCACAATTTTCAATGTGAGGGCTGGGGGGAGGGAACAGGGAAGCCGCTCGCTTCCAATTAAGGGCCCATTAAGATGATAAAGGAGCTCGATAAGGGGCTGTGGGGGGTCCACACTGCAATTTTCAAAGGCTATTCTGGCAAGCCCAACCAGCCTGGTGTATGATAGTGCACAGGCTGTCAGGCTCACAGCAGGCATGGGGCAAACTTTATTGCTGCACAGTGAAATGTTTTGGGCCCATGGGGATCTTGCGCTAGCCCAAGTGCAGGACTTTTTTTTTCATTCTTGAAAACTAATTCAATTGGCTGAGGGGATGGTGGGAAGGGTTGAAGGGCAAAGAGTGCAAAGTTTGGGGTTGAAAGGTGGGGATCGGCAAAAATGGTTTCTCGGGGGTGAGAGGAAATAAAATATATTGTTTCATCATTGCAGGGGTGGAAGAAGGGCCTTGATGTGTAATGAAATGATTTTATTGAAATAAAAGGTGATGGGGGCTTTAAAAATGCAAACAATCTGTCAGGGCTTGACGCCCTTTAAAAATGGCGTCTGGCGCCTGCGCGATGGCACCGGATGCCGTTTATGGGGACATGGCAGCCGCCCCCTTAATGTCATCAGAGCCGGCCACTCTGCCCGCTCCATTTAAACGAGGCCCCGCGCATAATATCGCGGGGGCTCAGCAACGGTGGATCCGCGCAAGAGGACCACCCAACTTCAAAGCGTGCCGCCACAATTTGTGGCACATTCATAAAATTCGGCCCAATGTTTCAGGTTTTTCATCTTTCATCAGAACATTTACTTTTGCCTGTCACACTTTAGATATAACACTGGCATTACACTTCCTGTGCCACACTCTAGCATATTACCAATAGAGTCATGTATTGTGACTCCAATTTAATATTTCCAAAGGATTGACAAATCAAAAATCAAATCAGAACATTAGCTGCAAAGCTAATCTGGAAACGACACCAATCAAATCACTGCAAAAAAATTGGCTTGTTTGAGCCACTATCTTGAATTAGAGCATTTTCTTAGCTAAAAGTTCACAAATAATAGCAACTTTTAGAAAATTAAAATAAGTGCCTGAAGCTCATGCTCAATTTGGTTGGGCTAATAACTTCTTTATGGTTCATGCTGCCTCTGCAGCACCAAGCCTTGGCCCAGAAACATATTTCGACAACATAAGATCACTTCTTGTGTTCACTCTACTAATGCTTGTGGTAAAGTGGACAAAAAAAAGGCATCAAATAAAGTTAAATGAATGAAGCAAATTTTAAGCTAAAATCGCACTAATGTACACTGTAATCCAGCTCTTGCTGATAATCTCGTCACACTCCCCCTTACACCTTCCCCCAGTTTGGGAACATCTGATTTAGAAAACCAGTCTGTGACCTATAATATCTGCTTGACTTTGCAGCAACACTGGGCATTTTATAAATCTCTGTTTGATGTCTGTGGAAGATCTCCACGCTCTCTGATGCACCTGACTAGATGTACTATTCGAGCAGTGTTACAGACAAGGTGTTACAATTCAGTGCCAAAACTAAACATCCCACCTCGCCTTAAAAAATATCTTCTATTAGAACCAGAAGGCGTGCTCTACTGAGTATCAGAATTGACAAGTGAGTTTGTACACACCATAGAATTTTATTCTTCTGCGTTAAATCAACCATTGCACAAAGTTAATGGCCCAGATTTTGTGGTCAGCATTGAAGGAACAGCAACCGCCGTTCATTCTGTTTATAGCTAGCCACTGACTTATTGCGGGCTTTTAAGCAGCAACTTATGGTTACTGGAGATCCCTTTCAGTGCAGTGCCTCTACAGGGGGTCTGTGGCATGTGTGAACAGGGAAGATAGTGTGACTCTTAAGATTATCAGATTGAAGAATCCTCATTGACACACACGCAGCAGAGTTTTACCAGCCCTGGGGCAATGGGCTGAGAGACAGATGGGCTAGTAAAATGGTAGCGAATGCATCAGAGCAGAAGCCTGAGGTGTTCCTGCCATTGGTGACATTTCCTGGAGGTGGGCTGCAGGGTCAGGAACGCGTAGTGGCTGCAGGCAGGCAATTGACAAGCCAATTAACTGCAATTGTGAGGAGCCTTTTAAATTTTACCACGGGTGCATGGGAAGCACAGAGTTTCAGAGCCTTACCAGCTATAATGATGCGAGAGTTCAGCATCAGCTCAGCTTTGGCTGGAGATGCAGTTCATTAAGAGTAGCAGCGTTATAACACAGGGAGGGTGAGAAGCAATAAAGCAAGAGAGTGAAAAGCGAAAGGTTCTACAAAGTGAGCACACACATCAGACAGAGGCAGAATACTGGAAGGGTCTCTCCGAGGTGCAATTCATCTATTCAGAGTTAGGGATTGATAGACCTTGAGATGTAAATGTTTCAATTAACTATGGGTCTCATGCACTCAGATTTTGAGTACTCCAGTGAGGAGGAGAATGAGAGTGGGAGCTAGGTGCAGCCAGAAGGTGATGCAACATCCTGGCTTTATGACTCTAAGATTATGACAGGCTTAGATAAGTTAGACAAGGAAAAGCTGTTCCCATTAACAAATTCAACAAGGACTAGGGGACACAGATTGAAAGTTTTGGGCAAAAGATGCAGGGGGAATATGAGGAAGCACCTTTTTACACTGTGGGTGGTAATAACCTGGAACTCACTGTCCACAAGGGTGGTGGAAGCAGAAACAATTAATGACTTCAAGAGGAATCTGGATGACCACCTGAAAGAAATAGACTTGCAGGGCTACGGGGATCGAGCCAGGGAATGGGACTGACTACATAGCTCCATGGAGAGACGGCATGGACCCGATGGACTGAATGGCCTACTTCTGTGCCATAAATGACTCTGTGACTCTATTCAGAGGAGCAGCAGGCTCATGAGGATGAAAGGGGACATAGAAGAGGAAGACACAGAGAACCACGCAGCCAGGCTTTTGGCTGTAGAAGGTGCTACCCAGCAGAAAAGGCGTGCCGACAAAGGCTCTGCTTCCTGGAGATGTCAGAGCATCAGTATCAACGGCGACTGCATATGTTCAGGGAGGTGGTCACGGAGCTGTGCACTATGCTGAAGGAGAATCTGAGCCCAATATGATGTGGTGGCCAGCCATTGCCTGTGGCAGCAAAGGTCACTGTGGTGCTTAACTTTTACTCTTCAGGAGCATTCTAGGCATCCTCTGCAGATGTCTATTGGATATCCCAGTCTACAGCCCTTCGCTGCATCACGTTGGTCATGGATGCCATGTACAAGAGGTCTGGCCAATACATACACTTTTGCAGTGATCCAGCCAGTCAGGCCGAGAGAGCTGTAGGATTTGGGGCCATTGCAAGATGCCCCCAGGTGCAGCGGGTAATCGACTGCATGCATGTGGTCATCAAAGCTCCTGCAGAGCAGTCAGGAGCATTCGTCAACGGGAAGGATTTCCACTCACTCAATTTACAACTGGATTGTGACCATCATAAACAGATCCTTCAGGTCTGTACATGGCTCCCGGGAAGCTGTCATGACTCTTTCATTCTGAGACAGTCCCAGGAGCTCCAGCTTTTGAGTCTGCCCGAACGCCTTCGTGGATTGATGCTGAATGACAAGGGCTACGCACTGAAGATATGGCTCCCAACGCTTATGCGGGACCTTAGCTCAGAGGACACCTACAATCACTATCACACGTCAACAAGGGCAACCACTGAACAGGCTATAGGTCTTCATAAAACATGGTTCAGATGCCTGGATCAATCTGGGAGAGCCCTGCAATATGCCCCAGCAAGGCTCACGTGTATTGTGATGGTTTGCTGCGCTCTGCACAACCTGGTGCTCCAGAGGGGAGAAGCTTTGGAGAATGAGGACATCCTTGAGCATGCCCCTCCCACCTCCAAGGAGGAGAAAGAACCGAAGGGGCTTCAGATCAGGTGGACAATAGCAGTCCATCCTAGGGACCGCTGCCAGTGTGCACTGACGTGCATGTCAGTGAGGCATGCAAATCACTCATAGACACATTTCTCCTGAGCCTCCCTTAAATACCCATGTAAATGATTCAGTTCCCTCATAGAGCTTTGTTGGCCTTTCCCTGAATGCCCTTATCATCACAGTCAGCCCATGAATCCCATTACCCTCTCATCCCCACCTTCCCTCAATTCTCCTACCACCTACCTACACTAGGGGCAATTTATAATGGCCAATTTACCTATCAACCTGCAAATCTTTGGCTGTGGGAGGAAACTGGAGCACCCGGTGAAAACCCACGCGGTCACAGGGAGAACTTGCAAACTCCACACAGGCAGTACCTTGAATCGAACCCGGGTCGCTGGAGCTGTGAGGCTGCAGTGCTAACCACTGCGCCACTGTTCAACTTCTTTTCCTGATAACTGTGAGATGAAGACCCTAAACATCAACTATTGGAAGTCACTAGCTGATGAAAGAGGGAAATGGCAACATCTCTTCTGCACGGACATGCACCACCACCACGACCAGTGGCTACAGCAGCTTGGCAACAGGCACCAATGCCGAATGCAACAACCCAAAACATCACCTGGCAGCTTCATGTGCGGCACTTGTGCCAGGAGCACCTTGAGAGGAGTCCCCAGGGACTTCAGGCAGCTGTTTCTCACCCCTTTCAAGACCCGTCTTTCTGTCCCAGCTTACCTGAAGAGCATGAGCACCTGGTGAGGACTCCAGGCGTCCCAGCCCCATCTTGCACAACCATTGTTCCACAGCTCATGGTGAGGTATTGGTATGCAGGTCTACACGCACATTCTGATTTCACCGGGTGGTATGCTGGATGTGACTCTCCATGAGGGTTGCCCTTTGTCAATGCGCTCATATGCCAGAGACATGTCTCCACTCATGCCATGGATGGACTCCTCCATCATCAGCGCATGGATGCACAAGGCCTCTGGTAACTGCGACAGATGTCCACACAACTCACACTACTGCTCCAGCATCTGCTGCTTTGATGACTCCTGAGGCTCAGCATCTGCTTGAAGCTGAGCATCGCTGTGCAATTCCACAGTCCTCAGTGTTCAGTAATGGGCACAGATGGGCCATAGTCAGTGTTTATCAGAAGGTTTCATGGCCTCTTCTGTGAAGTTACTCACTCTCTAGGGGAGTCACCCTTATTGACAGGCTGACCTGCTGCCATCCCTCCCAGCTCCATTACTTCCTCCTCCATTGGTGTCAGTATTGCCAGCAATGGTAATCCGCCTCTAGTCTGTCACCGTTCCCTGGCATTGTCAGCTCTCTTTTCCTGTAAACACATTCATACACATTGTCACTCATCTCTCATGGCCCAGCTGTACTCCTCTTTCTGTGCCGGTTTTAATGTCCAGCACTATGCCATTGGGATGCCTTCTGCATGTGTCCATTCAGTATTGGCAATGCTGTGGGAAACTCTGACTGACCAGGGGCCTCTGCTGTGAAGTAGATATTCATTTCACTGTGAACCCTGGTGCCTGGTCATGCTCGATGCCTGGGACAGCAACCTCTTCTCACATTACATAGGCACCTTTTGTGACATCCAGGGCTGCGAGCTCGGTATTACAAATTCCACTCACCCTGCCAGACCGCATCAGGTTATTGAATTGCTTGCGGCACTGTAACAACGTCCGTGTGAACACCTCATAGCTGCTGACTTCCTCTGTGACCTCCAGCCATGCCTTCTTGGTTTGGCATGCTGGCCTCCTTCTCCCATCAGCAGAGAAGAGGACCTCCGTCTATGCTTTTGCCACTTGGAGGAGCATCTCCAGGGAGGCATCACTGAACCTGGTTGCCGCACTTCATCTAGCTGCAGTCATTACTTCAAAGACTCTCTTGTTTGGCCTCCTTTTCAGTCTCCTCAATGTTTGAAGCCTTTGATGCAGGTACTGCCTGCTGTTTAAATATGGCGTCTCCATTTCAGCTATCGGGACTTCCTCCTGCACACCACCCACTATTGGTTGGCTTCCATGCATGCCAGCTGTTAATTGGACATTACACGCAAGATCCGGTTTCCTGTCCCCCTGCCCGCCCATGTGATCATGTGACCTGATTTGCAGCCTGACATCGGGACTTCCTCCAGAATGATAAAATTCAGCCCGCAGAGTCTAAACCAGGAAGTATACATTAGAATATTTAATTCAATGTAAAAGCATGTACAGAAAGTGAAATAAAGTGAAAAGAAAGAAAAATGGGATTGAGAGAGAGAGAGAGATAAAAGAGATGGAAAGAATGTTACAAAAAATTTAATTTTTAATTTTTTTAAATCTCCAACAGTAATTAAAATCTTAAGGAATGAGACTCCACATGCGTAAAAGTAAATTCTCAGTACCAGAGAGGTTGTTTGGCAGTAATTAAAATTTATTACACAATTAAAAATTCACTTACATGCAAATGCGCCAGCCCTAACTTTTTCAGGCATGTTTAGTGGGTACCAGTCTAACAAAGCCAGTGGGAGAGCAGGGTAATTCGGATAGCAACTTTGGGATTTCCATGTTTAACTGCACATGCTGCATCAGAAATTAGTATTGATTTACTCAATAATAACGGTGAGCACAGATAGCCTCACCATTATTCTTAACGCAAAGTCTGGGCCATCGGATTTCGCTTGAAGCTTTTCTGCATATTAACTGCCTATATATTTTGGATGAAAGCAATTTTCAAAGGCAATGAGCAAAAGTGATTGTGTAAAATATGAAAAACACAAATATGAAGTAAATTCTATATTCTCTTATATTATTGTATTACACTTTGTCAAGAAAATCGTAATTTCAAAAATTGTTTGAGTGGCATTAAGCAAAATAAAGTGCTTACCAACAAAAGCTCATTTGACTATTTAAATTCACACCTATTAACAGGCTGTTAGTAGCGTTCTTTGTCATGGGATCCACCTATTTTACTAATTTCCTGAGAGGCAAACAAACACAGGTAACATTTCTAAGAAACTGTGAAATTATCTTCCTCCTTACCTCAATTGGATGTTACTCTAACATTATTGAATTCTAATATTCCCATATTCAAAATAAGACCATAACATTATAATCAATTATTTTATCACCATTTCCTTATGTAGTCCTATTTGAGACTTGTTAAATTTATACAATGTCCTGCGAGTAACCTCTTAGTCTGTCCTGCCCAAACCATTACATAGCTCTAATCATCAAATCACACCTTAGTCTTTCCCCCTACTTCATTACCACCACCTCTTTCAAGCCTTCCACCTTCTTCCACCCCTCATGCCTCTCTTTTAAAAGACTCATTGTCTACCACCTCCCCACCCCACCCTCCACCAAACCCCACCACAAGTTTCACATCAAGATGTCCTCCTTTCTTTCCTCCCACAGACTCTGCACTGAGCGACTCCTTATCCTGGGAAATTTAAGTGTCATTCCACATTGTCTTCTCCTTTTATTTTCCTGTACTCCTGATCTTCCTTAATCTCTCCCTACATAAAATCTCTCCGACTCATATTCACAGCCACTTCTTCAACTTTGTTATCTTGTGGCCTCAATACTCCCATGTTCTTGATAACAGACAAGGCCATTTCTAACCACTTCCTGGTGTTCCTCACCACCCATATCCCCCCTTCAAACCCAACTTCTTTCTGCATCCACTCCTGGAAAAACTCTCCCACAAGTCACTGACAACTGCACATTCAAACTCCCAACTGTCTGGCCTTGGCCTACTGTTTTCCAGAATACCTCGGCAGATGTCGATCTGTCAACCACTTTCCCTCCTGCACATTTGATGCTCTTGTCCCTAGTAAACCCCTACTCTTTCCAAACACTAGTACTTCATGGTATGGTTTACTCAGGTTGAATTGGGCCAAAATGACTCCCAGTCCCCAGATCAAACTTAATATTCTCATGGCCTGCCTCTTCTTTTCTCCTCCAGCCCTACAACTCTCAGAGAACTCTGAATTCCTCTGATACTGGCCTTTTTTGCATCCCACCTTCCCTTCGCCTCATCATTTGCAGCTCTTCCCTCAGTCATCTAGGCCTATGCTCTGGAATTCCCTCCTTAATCGTCTCCACCTCTTCTCCTTTGAGACACTCCTTAAAACATACCTTTAACCAAGCTTTTGGTTGCCTCTTACTATATTCTTCTTTGACTCAGCAGCAAGCTTTATCTAATTATACTTCACAGAAGCACTTTGGCACATTTTGCTACATTAACAATTATATAAATGCAAGTTGTTGATGATGATGCCTTGTGATCACAATTCAACTGCTTAACTACTGGTAGCTGCAGAGAATTCTGTCCTCCCTGGGCCATTCCATTTTCACATTTCAGTTCATGCATTTCCAAAGAAGAAAATTCATGTAATATTAGTTATAATGCCACAAGGATGCCATGTATATCTTTATTATTGTAACATTAAGGAAGTATATACTTTAAAAATTCTAAATAAAGTTATATACTCTTTTGTCTCTTTTTTCCTATTCTCTTTTTATATTTACTTTTAAATTTTAGTTTATATTACTTTCTGACTTACTATATGTTTGAAGTTGTGTTTTAATCTATTTTTCTGGCTTGATTCTGTGGCTGTGGTTCACAACTCTGAAATTCCAACTCTGGCTGGGTGAAAAATGATTCCAAAGGTATCTTCTCCAGCCATTGAGGGCATTTATCACTAATATTTGACCTGATCATATAATTGTAGTGAGCAGATCAAACTCTGATCTTGTTTTGGGCTGCCCTGCACAAGCACAAAGTACCTAACAACGCATCAGCACCCCATGGGAGTAGGATACCCAATGAGTTAACTTGATGCACTGTCCAAAGGTTAAGTTTTAAAAAATTCTTGCTCACACTTCCATTACCTCTCCATTAATTATTTTAAAGATCTGCAGCACGACCTTTTCTTCAGTGAGTGCAAATGTGATTATTTCAGCTTATCCTCATAATGTTCTAAGTCCATTAATCGATTCTCTGAACTCTGCATCATACCAATACTTTTTTTTTAAAGGGACGGAGGGATAGTGATCTATATTTGGCCTATTAGTTGCACAGTGCTTTGGGCAGTTATGTACAGTAAGCATTTTGACATACCAATCAGAATATTTGTATTCTCATACTGGCAGGCTGTAACTAGTGAGGTGCCGTAAGGATCAGTATTGGGGCCTCAGCTATTTATGATCTATATTAATGGCTTAGATGAAGGTACCAAGAGTAATGTATCCAAGTTTGCTGGCAATACAAAGCTATATGGGACAGTAAGCTGTGAGGAGGATACAAACAGACTGCAAAGGGAATGGGCAATAAATTGGCAGATGCAGTATGTCAGGCAAACCCCCCACCTGCCAAGACTGAGGCACACATGATTTCGCCACAAGAACATTAAAACCTGAAATTGCAATACTGTGACTGGAAGGACATTTGCATAGTACTAGCAGTGCTGCTGCTGCTGCTCTCACATGCATTCAAGTCCTCTGAAGGAGGAATTTTCCTCCACACAAGATCAGGGGGCAGGTTGTTCAACCTTGCCCGTCTAAGAGCTAAGTCCAAAGTACGGAAACTCCTCATCAGGGAACTCCTCTTTGCTGACAATGCTGCTTTAACATCTCACACTGAAGAGTGCCTGCAGAGTCTCATCGACAGGTTTGCAGCTGCCTGCAATGAATTTGGCCTAACTATCAGCCTCAAGAAAACGAACATCATGGGGCAGGACGTCAGAAATGCTCCATCCATCAATATTGGCGACCACGCTCTGGAAGTGGTTCAAGAGTTCACCTACCTAGGCTCAACTATCACCAGTAACCTGTCTCTAGATGCAGAAATCAACAAGCGCATGGGAAAGGCTTCCACTGCTATGTCCAGACAGGCCAAGAGAGTGTGGGAAAATGGCGCACTGACACGGAACACAAAAGTCCGAGTGTATCAAGCCTGTGTCCTCAGTACCTTGCTCTATGGCAGAGAGGCCTGGACAACGTATGTCAGCCAAGAGCGACGTCTCAATTCATTCCATTTTGCTGCCTCCGGAGAATACTTGGCATCAGGTGGCAGGACTGTATCTCCAACACAGAAGTCCTCGAGGCGGCCAACATCCCCAGCTTATACACACTACTGAGTCAGCGGCGCTTGAGATGGCTTGGCCATGTGAGCCGCATGGAAGATGGCAGGATCCCCAAAGACACATTGTACAGCAAGCTCGCCACTGGTATCAGACCCACCGGCCGTCCATGTCTCCGCTTTAAAGATGTCTGCAAACGCGACATGAAGTCCTGTGACATTGATCACAAGTTGTGGGAGTCAGTTGCCAGCGTTCGCCAGAGCTGGCGGGCAGCCATAAAGGCGGGGCTAAAGTGTGGCGAGTCGAAGAGACTTAGCAGTTGGCAGGAAAAAAGACAGAGGCGCAAGGGGAGAGCCAACTGTGTAACAGCCCCGACAAACAAATTTTTCTGCAGCACCTGTGGAAGAGCCTGTCACTCTAGAATTGGCCTTTATAGCCACTCCAGGCGCTGCTCCACACACCATTGATCACCTCCAGGCGCTTACCCATTGTCTCTCGAGATAAGAAGGCCAAAGAAAAAAAAACAACAAAAGGGACCCAGTCGTTGCTTCCCCAATACACAGAAGAAGTGGTCAGACCAGTTTTAGTGACATGACTAGCCGGCTGTTGAGATTTGAACTTCCAACAAAAGATTCAAACTCAGAAAGCTCCCGGCTCCTGGCTTGATAGGACCTCTCTCCTGTCTGCCCTCATCTCACTCTCACCAGCTTCGGAAACCACTGAAGACACATGAACCCAAAGAGAGAAAAACTCTCCGACATGGACAAGGTTTAAAAGGAACACTGGGCCCCAACAAACTGCAAGACCATATCTTCAATCAAGGATGACAGCAAGTTCGAAGTGCGGTCGCAAGAGATTGTCTCAAACTGTTCTATTTATCTTTTCTTCTGCTCTTCTCTGTCCCTATTTGTATGTGTGCATCGCGTGTGCATGCTTGCGTGGGCGTGTTGTATATTTGTAGGCGTTAACTGTCTTAGAGTTTAAGTCTATGGTTTAATAAATTTCATCTTTCTTTGTTAAACCAAAGAAAGCCTGCTTGTGCTAATTTCTTTGCCTTATTGAGAAAAATGGCTGAGCAGCGTGGGATCACTGTATGTGGCCAGGCTAGGAAGTCTGAACTCCTAAGGCTAGTGGCCAACCATTTTTTCCTTGAATCAGAAGCAGAAGCAGTGTTAGAAGCAGAATCCGACCGGGTAGTGTTAGCAAAGAAACGATTGGAACAAAGGAAACTTGAATTTGAGGAAAGACAGAGGGAGAAAGAGAGAGCCTTCCAAAAGGAATGTGAAGAAAATGAAAGGCAGGAGAGAGAGAAAGGCAGGAGAAGGAATGAGAGAGAGGGAGGAGAGAGAGAGAGAGAGAGAAAGAATATTCTGGAAAGAATGCGAAGAACGAGAGTTGAAGTGGCTTGAGTTAGCTAGGGGGCGACAGAGGAACCCCAGTGAAAGCATGGCCAATATGGAGGAGCACAATTCAGCGCTGGGTACTCACCCAAATAATTCCAAAATTCAATGAGGAAGATGTGGAAGCATTTTTCGTGTCTTTTGAGAAACTGGCAAGACAGCTAAAATGGACAGCTGAGACCTGGTCTCTTTTACTGCAAAGCAATCAAACGGGAAAAGCTCATGAGGTTTATTCCTTTTTGCCAGATGAGAGTTCAGCAAATTATGAACTGACCAAAAATGCTATCCTCGGGGCATATGAATTAGTACCCGAAGCCAAAAGTTTAAAATACTCAAAAAGCCAGACAATCAAATTTATCTGGAGTTTGAAAGAAGTAAGCAGCTGGTTTTTGACCAGTGGCTGAGAGCTTTAAAAATACAGCTCAGCTATGAGACTCTCAGAGAAGTAATCCTGTTAGCAGAATTTATAAACTCTCTGCTATTCTCAATAAAGACCCATGTAGAGGAGCACCGGGTTCAGGGATCCCGGCAAGTGGCCGTTCTGGCCGATGAATTTGCTTTAATTTATTAGCCTGTTTCCCAGGGAAGAACCTTTCCTGATCACCCCAACAAATCCGAAAAGGACAAAGGGTTGGAAGGTGATAGCCGCTCAAGAAGTCCTGAAAGAGAAAGGAAAGCAGGAGACATGGGGGCCCTCCTCCAGCCAAAATGGAAAGCGCTGTGAGCAAGAGTGAGACCCGGAGACCTGTGTGCTTCCATTGTAATAAGGCAGGGCATTTAAAAGCTGACTGCTGAAAACTAAAGGGGAAACTGGTAGGGTTAATCAAGGCACACCTGCTCAGTGCAGACGGGACCCTGATGGAAAACACAGAACAAGTTGTGGCATTAACTGCAGTAAAAAGTGCAACCCAGGAAGCTTACTACAGCCAATGCAGGAAAAATTAATAGGATTCCTGAAGGTTATCAGGGTTTTGTATTTGAAGGGAAAGTAACCTCATATCCCTTGAGTGGGGCAAGCAAGCCCATAGTAATTCTCAGGGACACAGGGGGCACTAGATCCCTTTTACTGGGAAAAGGCCTGACCTTTCCCCTAGAGAGTGCAATGAACACCAGAATGGTGGCAAATGGTATTGAAGGGCAGTGTATGCCTGTACCTGTACACCGGGTGCACCTGGAGTGTGACCTATTTTTGGGACCGGTGACTTGTCCCTAGTTTGCCTGTGGATGGGGTTGACCTGCTCCGAGGTAATGATCTGGCAGGGGTGAAGGTGGTAGCACCCCCAGTAGTGAAAGAAAGACCGCAGGTGGTCAGACAGACAGGACGATGGCAGGAGACGGTCCCCTGCAGTTTCCCTGAATGTGTAGTGGGTCAGGCCATGATCAAACCAGCTCCCCTAGAGGAGACTGCATTGGCACTGCAGGCAGATGATCATGAGGTCTGTTTATCCGAGACTTTCTATGGAAAGTTAGGAGAGCCAGGGAATGAATTAAATGGATTTTCCCTAGGTGAGGCTCAGCAAGCCGACCCAGTTTTGCAAGAGTTAGCACAGGCTGCCCAATCTGAAAGTGAAGCAGAGGGAGTCCCTGATTGCTACTATTTAAAGAATGAGGTACTGATGAGGAAATGAAGTTCTCCTCACAGACCTGAGAACAAGGAGTGGACAGTAGTTCACCAGTTAGTGGTGCCACAGAGGTACTGGGGAGAAGTATTAAGAAGGGCCCACGAGACTACAGTGGCTGTACATGCCGGTATACTAAAGAACAAAGCCCGCATAAGACAGCAGTTTGACTGGCCAAAAGTCCACAAAAATGTGGTGGAGTACTGCAGGAGTTGCCACATGTGCCAGGTTGAGGGGGAACACTAACCTAAGTGAAACATGCACCCCTAAGTCCTGTACTGGTATTAGGAGGACCCTCCAGCAGAGGGCTGGTTATGTGTAAGGGACCAGGCAGGCTCACGGTTAGCAAAAGTTTAGAAAGAGAAGGGGAAAAAGTGACCAAGAGGGCAGGCTAAAGGAAGTCCGGGAAGAATCCCGGATGAAAACCCTTACTGTCTGGTCAATCAACCCTGAAAAATGTGAAAAGTTAGACCCAACATCCTCCTATGTAAATGCAGATTCCAGAAGCACCCCACCAGAGTTGCTAACAACATTTACAGGAACCTACAGAGATAGAGAGACCTCAAGGGGGCAGGGAAAGCATGAGGGTGATGCCTCACCTAGTCAAAGTGTCACAGGAGAATGCAGTTAAGTCTGCACAAATACCTACAGGTAGGAGTGTCCCAGAGAACAAAGGGGGAAGTAACA
Organism: Heterodontus francisci; assembly: GCF_036365525.1. Taxonomy (NCBI): domain Eukaryota; kingdom Metazoa; phylum Chordata; class Chondrichthyes; order Heterodontiformes; family Heterodontidae; genus Heterodontus; species Heterodontus francisci. The sequence continues at coordinate 116,738,094 of NC_090372.1, read as the reverse complement.
AAGACGCCTCCCCCACAGTGAGAGGAAAAGGGAACCACCTGAAGCCAAAAGTCTTTGCATGACTCAAAGTTCAGGATAGACTTGCTCCCTACTAACTATCCTGAAAAAAAGAGAGAAAATTAAAGCAGACCTGGCACCCAGAACAGACCATTTTTAATAAGTTTTAAGATTGATGAATGAATGGAAATGAATGAGAGAAATGCATGGTTTTTTTCTTTCTGTATCTTATATTTCTCTCAAACTCTGTAATGAAATGTGCTGTTTTTCTTCAGATCACATTTCATTCCCCTGGGTGTGGAGGTGTCAGGCAAACCGCCCACCTGCCAAGACTAAGGCACACATGATTTCACCACATGAACATTAAAATTTAAAACTGCAAGATCCTGATTGGAAGAACATTTGCATAGTATTAGCAGGGTTGAAACAAACGGACCCAGTCGTTGCTTCCCCAATACACAGAAGAAGTGGTCAGACCAGTTTTAGTCACAAGACTAGCTGGCTGTTGAGATTTGAACTTCCAACAAAGGATTCAAACTCAAAGCTCCTGGCTTGATAAGATCTCACTCTCACCAGCTTCGGAAACTATTGAAGACACGTAAACTGAGAGAGAAAGTTTCCTACATGAACAAGGTTTTAAAGGAATACTGGGCCCCAACGAAACGCAAGACCATGTCTTCAATCAAGGACTACAGTGAGCTTGAAGCACAGTAACAAGAGATTGCCTCAAACTGTTCTACTTATCTTTTCTTCTGCTCTTTTCTGTCCTTATTTGCATGTGTGCATGCTGGCGTGGGCAGTCGTATATCTGTAGGCAATAACCATATTAGAGTTTAATTTAAGATTTATTAAATTTAATCTTTCTTCGTTAAACCAAAGAAAGCCGGTTTGTGCTCATTTCTTTGCTTATAATTGGAAAGTTGTGAACAAGGATTCACAAAGTGGGAGCTCAAAACACAGTATGTTTAAAATTAAACCCTGTTACAATAAGACCAGGCGATGATAGTAACAGACCCCTAGACACCTTTCTCACCTGGTCGTAACAAATATGATGTGGGGAAATGTGAGGTTATTCGCTTTGGTAGGAAGAATAGAAAAGCAAAATGTTTTTTTAAATAGTGAGAAACTTTTAAATGCTGATGTTCAGAGATTTAGGTGTCCACAGAGCAGAAACACTGAAAGTTACCATGCAGATATAGCAAGCAATTTTGAATGGCATGTTGGCCTTTATTGCAAAGGGGCTGGAGTACAAGAATAAGGAAGTCTTGCTACAATCGTACAGGGTTTTGGTGAGATCATGCCTGGAGTACTGGGAACAATTTTGGTCTTCTTAGCTAAGGAAAGATATACTTGCCTTGGAGGCAGTGAAAGCTTACAAAATTGATTCCTGGGATAAGAGGTTGTCCTCTGATAAGAGTTTGAGTGGATTGGGCCTAAATCTCTGGAGTTTAAGAGAATGAGAGGTGATCTCATTGAAACTTATAAGATTCTGAGGGGGTTGACAGGATAGATACTGAGAGGTTATATGTGACTCTTTTGAATTCTCTACCCCAGAGGGCTGTGGATGCCCTTGTTGAGCATATTCAAGGTTGTGTTACAAATATTTTTGGACTCTAAGGGAATTCAGGGATATGAAGATTGGTCGGGAAAGTGGAATTGAGGTCAAAGGCTAGCCATGGTCTTACTGAATGTTGGAGCAGACTTAAGGAGCCATATGGCCTACTCGCCAAGCTGCCTCCAAACCTGGGACCTCTATTACCTAGAAGGACAAGGGGTGCAGGCGCATGGGAACACCACCATCTCTAAGTTACTTACCATCCTGACTTGGAACTACATCGCCTTTCCTTCATGTCACTGTCGGTTCAAGAGGGCAGCTCACCACCACCTTCTCAAGGGCAATTAGGAATGGGCAACAAATGCTGGCCTTGCCAGCAATGTCCACATCCCATGACAGACTAAAAAAACTTCTTATGTTCTTATGCTCATACACTTAATTCTCCACTGACAAAACTGCATAATCTTAAGGTTAAACGCTCATCTAAGTTAGAACTCCAAAAATGACTCCTTTAGAAAAAATGTTCTTCAAAGCACAGTGTACAGGTTTAAATGATGCTGTGTTTGGTTGAGGTTGTGGTTACATTGCTAAACTTAATGCTTTCTTGGCACTTTGATTTGATGGATTTTCCAACCAGTGCTGCAGAGGGCAGCAAATCTCTATCATCTGCTCGATTCAACATGTTTAACATGTTTAAATTGTGGCACTCAAATGCTTAGGTGAGAAAATTCAGAAAATAAATTGATGAATTGGAATAAAAATACTAGGTAACGTAACAATCATTGCAGTAACTCATACTTCATTAAAAATAAGAATATGTCAAATAGTTTCCTGACTAATGTGCCAATTGAAAGGCTGTCTGAATTGTTTTCAGTTGTAAGCTAGGATTTTATTCTTTCTTGCATTCTTTTCCTTAAAACTATTCATGCCTTTTATGCATTATAGACAAGCTAATGTAACATATTTAACTGGTTCCACTTCTCTCCAGATCACTATACCATGCATCATACAAAGGCATTGAATCAGGCTATAATGTTATGATGTAATCTGCTCACCCACTCAGATTCAAATAATACTGAATTCCAATGTGGGCAGGTGACATTTAATATAGGTGCCAAGTTGTACACATGGATAGGGCCAATGCCAGCAGGATTGTATGTGGACCAATACAGGATTCTGGAAAAGAGAATGTATTACAATTCTCCAAAGGTTCATGACCAGTGCCACAAGGCTATAATAAGGACGATCCATTATAAAACAAAAAGCACTAGTGTCCTCGTTAGGCCTCGTCTAGAATACTGAGTCCTGTTTTGGACCCCTTACATGATGGGTAATGTAGAGGCCCTCAAAAAGGTTCCGAGGATGGCCATTGGATTGAAACCTGGTTTAAAAACCTTTAAAAACTATAGGCTCAAAGCAAAGACTTTGGGGAGATCTAATTGACATATTTAAAATGATGACGGGACTAGACTGTGTTCATGTGGGTAGCCTATTTGGATATGTTAGAGGTAATCAAGAGACATGCTCATAAGTTACATAAGCAAAGAACAAGGTGAGATGAGCAAGTTATTGACCTTTGGAGTTGCTAGCTCACGCAGATCATTGTAAGTGTTCAAACGGAGCTGGATGAGTTCCTGGCTGTGGCTGATATCACAGTGTACAAAAAGTAAATGGGATATTGATGATGTCATTCTACTCCCCAAATCTCTGCAATCCAGGCCCAAACTCCCAGGTGCGTCCTACTTCTGTTGGGTGTTAAGTAGGTACTCTTGGTGAAACCAGGCAAATTTCGGCCAACAGCTGGGGACGAAATGTGGGAACTTCTGACAGGGAACCCTTTCCATCTGTCCTTACACTGATGGGCTTGTAGGGGCTGGCAGAGGCTTTGCTTCTACAAGGCCTTAATAGAAATTCTCAACATTATTCACAAATTCACAACGTTACATATCCAAATTCTGGTTGCGTTTGTGGCTGTTTCCTGCCAAACTCCCAAAGATACAGCAGGACTCTGATGGAAATGATCTTGGATCATTGGCCATAAATTCTTCGGCAGAAACATGCAAACTATAATGTTTAGGTGTGAGGATTACTTCAAGCATCAGCTGTACATATGCTGTCCAGATAAATCTTCCTAAGTTGGACCAAGACATAGTCATGCAGTAAGTTGAAATACATTAGCATTTCCTAATAGTTTTCTCTCACGGAGTATAAAATAAATTCAATGAGCTTCCTGGAAAATTTCCCTTAGAAATCAAGAATAAATGAGCAGTTTGATACAAACGGCTGTTGAGTTTCAAATTAATTGTTTTGACTTTAGGAGGCTAAAGCACATTTGGTATTTGACTTCACACACATTTCTTCCTTATTACAATCTCATTGTGTTTAATTAACACAGTAATAGGGGTGTGGCCTCACCAATGCCCAGTATAATTGTAGTAAGATTTCTTTACTCTTCTACTCCAATCCCTTTGTAACAAAAATTATCATAACATGCCTTCCTAATTGCTTGCTCTACCTCAGAATCACAGAATTATTATAGTGCAGAAGGAGGCCATTCGGTCCATCATGTTCACACCAGCTCTCTGAAAGAGCAATTCGTCCAGTTCCATTCTCCTGCCTTCTCCCCGTAACCCTGCACATTCTTCCTTTTCATATAACAATCAAATTCCCTTTTGAATGCTTCAATTGAACCTGCCTCCACCACATTCTCAGGCAGCGCATTCCAGACCTTAACCACTCTCTGTGTGAATAAGTTTTTCCACACGTCACTTTTGCGTCTCTTACAAAATACTTTAAATCTGCGCCCTCTCGTCCTCAATCCTTTCATGAGCGGGAACAGTTTCTCTCTACTCTGTCCTGACCCATGATTTTGGATACCTCTCTCAAATCACCTTCTCTTCTCCAAGGAAAACAGTCCTAACTTCTCCAATCTATCTTCATAACCAAAGTTCCTCATCCCTGGAACTATTCTCGTGAATCTTTTCTATACTCTCTCAAACGCCCTCACATCTTTTCTGAAGTGCGGCGTCCAGAACTGGTTGCAATACTCCAGATGAGGCCGAACTAGTGTCTTATACAACTTGAACATAACATCCTTGCTCTTGTACTCTATGCCCCTATTAATAAAGCCTAGGATACTGTATTCTTTATTAACCATTCTCTCAACCTATCCTGCCACCTTCAATGACTTATGCACATATACACCCAGGTCCCTCTGCTCCTGCACCCCCTTTAGAATTGTACCCTTTATTCTATATTGTTGCTCCATGTTCTTCCTACTAAAATGAATCACTTCACATTTCTCTGCATTGAACTTTATCTGCCACCTGTCTGCCTATTCCACCAACTTGTCTATGTCTTTTTGGAGTTCTACACTACCCTCCTCACAGTTCACAATGCTTCCAAGTTTCGTATCATCTACAAACTTTGAAATTGTGCCCTGCACATCAAGGTCTAGGTCATTAATATATACGTGGAAAAGCAAAGGTCCCAACACTGAACCCTGAGGAACTCCACTACAACCCTTCCTCCAGCCCAAAAAACATCCATTCACCACTACTCTTTGTTTCCTGTCACTCAGCCAATTTTGTAACCATGTTACTAACATCCCTTTTAAAGTGCTGGAAGGTGTCGTCGACATCGCTATCAAGCAGCACTTCCTCAGCAATAACCTGCTCATTGATGTTCAGTTTGGGTTCTGCCAGAACCACTCAGCTCCAGACCTCATTACAGCCTTGGTCCAAACATGGACAAAAGAGCTGAACTCAACAAGTGAGGTGACATCAAGGTAGCATTTGACTGAGTATGGCATCAAGGTGCCCTAGCAAAACTGGAGTCAATGGGAATCAGGAAAAACTCTCTACTGGTTGGAGTCTTACCTAGCACAAAGGAAGATGGTTGTGGTTGTTGGAGATCAATCATCTCAGTCCCAGGAGATCACTGCAAGGGTTCCTCAGGGTACTGTCCTAGGACCAACCACTTCAGCTGCTTCATCAATGACCTTCACTCCATAAGGTCAGCAGTGGGGATGTTTTCTCATGATTGCACAATGTTCAGCATCATTCACAACTCCTCATATACTGAAGCAGTCCGTCTCCATATGCAGCAAGACCTGGACAACATTCAGGTTTGGGCTGCTAAGTGACAAATTACATTTGCGCCACCGAAGTGGCAGGCGATGACCATCGCCAACAAGAGAATCTAACCATCTCCCCTTGACATTCAATGGCATTACCATCACTGAATCCCCCACTATCAACATCCTGGGGGGTTACCATTGACTGGAAACTGAACTGGACCAGCCATAGAAATATTGTGGCTACAAGAGCAAGTTAGAGGCTGGGAATTCTGCGGCAGGTAACTCACCTCTTGACTCCCCAAAGCCTGTCCACCATCTACAAGGCACAAGTCAGGAGTGTGATGGAATACTCTCCACTTGCCTGGATGAGTGCAGCTCCAACAACACTCAAGAAGCTCGACACCATCCAGGTGTTGCTTGATTGGCACCCCATCCACCACCTTCAATATTCACTCCCTCCACCAACGATGCACAGTGGCAGCAGTGTGCATCATCTACAAGATGCACTGCAGCAACACACCAAGGCACCTTCGACAGCACCTTCCAAACTCGTGACCTCTACCACCTAAAAAGACAAGGAGTAGCAGGTGCATGGGAACACCACCATCTGCAAGTTCCCCTCCAAGCCACACACCATCCTGACTTGGAACTATATCACCGTTCCTTCACTGACACTGGGTCAAAATCCTGGAACTCCCTTCCTAACAGCACTGTGGGTGTACCTGCACCACATGGACTGCAGCGGTTCAAGAAGGCTACCACCTTCTCAAGGGCAATTAGGGATGGGCAATAAATGCAGTCCTAGCCAGTGATGCCCACATCCCTTGAAAGAATAAAAACCAAAATGTATTTCATGGCCCTGGCATTTCCTTATTCCCCATTATAATGTTACCGGTCTCTGCCTCTAATGGGCCCACGTTTACTGTCACTAATCTCTATTTACATACCTATAGAAATGTTTACAATCTGTTTTTATGTCTCTCGCTCATCTACTCTCAGATTCTCATATTTCCTCATCAATTTCTTGGTCCTCCTTTGCTGAACTCTAAACTCCTTGCAATCCTCATGTTTACTATACTTTTCGGCAACATTATAAACCTCTTCCTTTGATCTAATACTATCTTTAACTCTTCTTGTTAGCCATGGTTGAACCACTTTTTCTGTGGGGTTTTTGTGCCTTAACAGAATGTATATTTATTGCAAATTATATCCTAATTTTTTAAATGCTAGCCATTGCTTGTATATCATCATATCTTTTAATGTAATTTCCCAATCTACGTTAGCCAACTTTCCCTTGTACATTACTAGTTTGTTTTGTTTCAGTTTAAGATCCTAGTCCTGGACTTAACTAAATCACTTTGAAACTCAAAATATAAAATTCTATCATATTATGGTCACTCTTCGTTAGGAGGCCCTTTTAGTACAAGGTTATTAAAAAACTCTTCTTCATTGCAGAATACTAGATCCAAAATAGCCTATTCCCCAGTTGGTTCTTTGACATTCTGGCAGAATTTTACATCAGGGTGGAGGCCCTAACCACTGGCCAAAAAGTCAGTGGCAAGCCCACCTCCACCAGGCCTGGAAGCCACACCGTGATTTTACATGGCCCAGGTGCTTAATTGGCCTTGGACAGGAATTCCGCCCCTCTGTGGCAGGATGTCCCACCTCCAAGAGCTGCTGGCCAATCAGAGGAGCAGCAATGCAGGAGGTCCCAAATTAAGGTAAGCGTGTGGGGCCTCACTGGGTACAATCGGCTGGGCCCCGGCGAGGTGCGGGGGTGGGTGGTGGAAATATGCTTCAGTGGGGGCAGCTTGTGCCGTGGGGGGGGTGGCCGCACCCGATCAGAAGGACCCGACCTAACCCGCAAGGAGGCCGTCAGGTTTTACTGCGTGGCCTCCTGAGGTGCTGTGCCACCTGTCTGCTGCTGGTAATATCCAAGCGGCGGCGGCGGAAGACCCTTAAGTGGCAATTAATTGGCTGCTTAAGGGCCTTAATTGGCCTGGGGCAGGTGGGCCATTTGTCATCTCCCCTACCGCGCGTAAAATTGCAGCCTGGGTGGGAAGGCAACGGGAATGCCACCCCCCTTTCTCCCACTCAACTTTACGCTCTTTCCCCCTGCCCACCTCCAGTCCACTCCCACAGGAGTTGGGGGGGGGGGGGGGCCACAGGGCGTAAAGTTCCAGCCACTGATCTAAAAACAACTATCTTGTACACATTCCTTGAACTCATCCTCCACACTATTACTGCAAATTTTGGTTTGCCCATTCTATATGAAGATTAAAGTCCCCTTGATTACTGCCCCATGCTCCTTGGTGCCAGCACCAAGACCTCTTCATGTTCACGTGGTCTTGTAACCTGGTTAGAAAGAAATATGACTATTTCTTTAGTCATAAATACTAGAGACTTCAGGGACCATCAACTACAGTCCAGGGAAGATGCTGGTGCTTAGCAAAATGTTTTAAATAAAAATGTAATACAAATAAAATAAATTGTAGGAAATCCAATAAAATACCAATAAATAATGTAATCTGGGGTGAGAAACATTCTACCGACAAAAGAAAAAAAAGTAAAGGTACACCTAGAATGATGGATTCTGGGATAGGTTTTAAAACCTATTGCTTCCAACTCAGAAGATTGTATGACAGGATTGGATGCCAAAATTTTAAGCCAGGAGATCAGCAGGCCCCACACAATTTTCTTTGCATTTATTTTAACTTTATCAGGATGTGCTGTTCTCTGGGCCTGAATTGCTATGTGCCAGGAATTCATAAAATCTATGCCACATATAGCTGCAAGTGATGGGGTGGGGGAGGACTGAAATTACCTGGCCCACCCACGAGCATAATTTATTCAAGGGCAGTGTGCGTAGGTAATTTTTCTTCCAAGTTCCTCTTCAAGTTTTGATGATAAACAGATCAGTAATCCCTGCATTCTTCTGGAATTGTCATTAGGCACTTTGGTTATTCTGTAAGAGTCTTTGTGAGAAAAAAATATATTTTGATGCTTATTGATTTTAAATGTCAGCTTTTAAGAAATTACATTACAAAACATTGAAGAAACAAAGTTGTAAAGGGTTGTTTTGAATTAAAATGCTGCTTCTCAAAAGCACCATGGTTTATTTTATCTGCCAGGGCATTCCATTAGTGGAATAGCAGCAATGACATTTATCTGAGAAAGGCTGTACAAACACTTTTAGCAAGCTCTTCAGTTCAATTTACATTTTGCAGATAACCAGCTATTCTGTTCGGCTTCATGCCAAAAATCAAATCTAATGGCATAGAATCAGATGCAGGTAACCAGGAATATAAAAGCAGGTGCTAGAAAATCAGGAAAATTACAGCCACCACTAAAGGCAGTAGCATTGATGAAAAACGCATTAGTAACAGCTCAACTTTCCATTTCCTTTTCAAGCCCTTAACATGAATGCATTTTCTGTTCACATCTGTAGCTCCTTACTATTTATTTCCTGCACTTGTGGGGCAAACAAAACAAATGTAAGTCAGTTAACAACATACACTTGTTTGAGAAATTTATTTATGAGAAAAACACAATGGGTACAAATTTCCTCAAAAGTACAGAATTTAATTTGAAAAAAATTAAATTGACCTTTTTAATTATTAGAAATGGAAGATGGAAATTAATACTACAATACCAATTGCTGTCATCCTGAAATTAACCCAATTGTACAATCATCAACCTGTAAACAGGCACAGTGTATATTTGTAGTAAAAAAAAATCCACATAACCCAACCAGAGATCACAGGTAGCTGTTGAATTGCGTGGCTCCTCTCTTCACATTAACATAAATCATTATGAAATGTAGGCACCACTAAAAACAAAAACAGTGTTTTAAATACCATTTGTTGTCCAACAGATAACTAACATTCCAATAGGCTACAAAAGTTTAGATCCATTTATCTGAATATTCAAAAAGGAGATTTTCATTTCAGCATCAAAAAGTGCCTTTGTTCTAAAAAGGCTGCTCACATTGTTCTAACCTCAATACCACAATTGTCACATCTCAATTATTATGCACCAAGTTATTATAAAACTATTTTATACATTAAAGTAAGCAGCCCATCTGCATTTTGATTTCACAGATTCAGCACAAGCATGATAAATAAGCTTCAATTATTATTGCTATGGAACTTCTACATTCTGCATCCCGTTATGTAAAAGATATACTGGCAGATTTACAACAAGTTGTTCAGTCTTTCACAGATCATTTAAAAGCAAAACTTAATATAATTTTAAAACTAACTGCAAGGCACCACTGGTAACCGGTAACTAGCAGAACCATTAGAACGGAGAAGGATGAGGGGTGACATGATAGAGGTTTATAAGATGATCAGGGGAATAGATAGGGTAGACAGTCAGAAACTTTTTCCCCGGGTGGAGCAAAGCGTTACAAGGGGTCATAAATTTAAGGTGAAGGGTGGGAGATATAAGGGGGATGTCAGGGGAAGGTTCTTTACCCAGAGAGTGGTCGGGGCATGGAATGCCTTGCCTGGGGAAGTTGTTGAGTCAGAAACTTTAGGGACTTTCAAACGGCTTTTAGATAGGTATATGGATAAAGGAGAATGATGGGGTATAGATTAAATTGTCCTTGACAGAGGACAAAGGATCGGCACAACATCGTGGGCCGAAGGGCCTGTTCTGTGCTGTATTTTCTATGTTCTATGTATATACTTTGCACTGGTGTCCAAAGATTAAGAAGGTGAAAGCTGAATACAACTGCAGTAAAAAAAAAACTAAAGCTGATAATTTCACTAATTCTATCTTCAACCTATGCCACCCCCACCCTTATCCAAAACAAAGTGATAAACTGCCTCTTCACCAAGACTCCTGTCATGCCACAAGTCACTACTTTTCTCCCTATGATTACATTTTTAAAAAATATTTGGAACCCTGAACGACCTTTGTCCCACATCCCCAAAAAAAAAGGAGTTATGTCTGTTGAACCCCTGGCCAAGGGTGACACAATGCTATGCACTGGAAAGCACAGTTGGCACCACAGAAAAGAATGAACTTGGACTTGTACTATACTTTCACAACTTCAGGACGGCTCAAAGAGTTTTACAGAAAATGAAGTATTTTTTGACGAGTAGTCACTCAGCAGCCAATTTGCATACAGCAAAGTTCCACAACCACCAATTAGATAAAGATTTTTTTAAGTGATGGTTCAGGGATATATATGGCCCATTAGGGAGAACACCCCTGTTATTTGAAATTATGCTCAAGTTTCTGGATGCTGGGTGTTGAGGGTACTGACTGAGGGGACTGGTGATACTAAATGATATCTGGTCTATATTCACCCTGAAAGAAAAGGAAGTATTAGCATCTGCAAAATCACCAAAGGGTCCAAAAGCTTAGCTCTAGCCCAGGCACTGGCACAACAGGATACACGTTTAAGCCTGTAACTCCCATGATGGCAAGTTTCCAGTTCAGTCAGACAAACAAAAATAAATCATAATATAGCCACAGGATTAAATAACTGCATGTCTACATAGGTTGGTCTTACTTGCCCCTCCCCATTCACATTCTGTAAATAAAGCATTCATTTCATACATTGCTGTTACCTTTTGTCTGGTAAACAAGGGCCAATTCATTAACTCAAATGCAGTTTCTATGCACATAGTTGATGACAACTATATGGTGTATGTTTGAATACTTTATACAGCCCATAGTTCACTACCATTTCATTACCACACCATGAGTCATTTTCTTTGGTAATCTTATCCAGAAAGACCACGGTCTGATTGTGAACATTGCTTGATCCAGCTTGAACCTTCCACTTCATAACATCTTGTTTCAAATTTGACGATCGAACTTAGCCATGTTCTTGGGCTCACTGCTGGGAATACACCAGTCATCTGCTTCAGTACTACTTTTGTAATGTTTCCAAGCAGATTTATTGAAAACAGGCAGTCTCTCCACTGAATCTGTAGATAAAGCCTATTAAAATAATTGTAAAAGAAAACAATTATATGTAAAGGTTTCTCCAAATTTAAAACAATTAACATATCACATAAGCCACTATAGCTTTTCAGTACCCACAAGAATTCTCTTTTAGAGTTTGTTCTGGAAGTTACATAATCTGGTATCTTTTAAGTCATCCATAAATTAAGAAAAAGGAGGTAGTTGAGATACTGGATGAGCTAAAGATTGATAAGAGGAAGTATTGGATAGGCTAGCTGTGCTTAAAGTTGATAAGTCACCAAGGACGAATGAGATGTATCCAAGGATTCTGAGGGAAGTAAGGGTGGAAATTGTGGCGGCACTGGCCATAATCTTTCAATCTTCCTTTGATACAGGGGTGGTGCCAGAGGACTGGAGAATTGCAAATGTTCTCCCTTTGTTCAAAAAAAAGGGTGCAAGGATGAGCCCAGCAACTACAGGCAGTCAGTTTAACCTCGATGCTAGGAGAGCTTTTAGAAATGTTAATTCAGGACAAAATTAACAGTTACTTGGACAAATGTGGATTAATTAAGGAAAGCTAGCATAGATTTGTTAAGGGCAAATCATGTTTAACTGCTTGAGTTTTTTGATGAGGTAACAGAGAGGGTTGATGAGGATCATGTGGTTGATGTAGTGTACAGGGACTTCCAAAGGGCATTTGATAAAGTGCCACATAACAGGTTTGTCAGCAAAGTTAAAGCCCAAGGAATAAAAGGGGCATTGGTAGCATGTAAACGAAGTTGGCTGAGTGACAGGAAACAGAAAATAGTAGTGAATGGTTGTTTTTGAACTGGAGGAAGATTATATAGTGGGGTTCCCCAGGGGTCGGGGTGTTAGGACCACTGCTTTTCTTGGTCTGTATTAATGACCTAGACTTTGGTATACAGGGCACAAATTCAAAGTTTTGGATGACACAAAACTTGGAAGCAATGTGAACTGTGAGGAGGATAGTGATAAACTTCAAGAGGACTTAGACAGGCTGGTGGAATGGCTGGACCAGTGACAGATGAAATTTAATGCAGAGAAGTGTGAAGAGATTCATTTTGGTAGGAAGAATTAAGAGAGGCAATATAAGATAAAGGGTACAATTCTAAAGGGGGTGCAGGAGTAGAGGGACCTGGGGTATATGTGCATAAATTATTGAAGGTGGCAGACAGGGCAAGTTGAGAAAGCAGTTCATAAGGCATATGGGATCCTGGGCTTTATAAATAGAGGCATAGAGTGAAAAAAACAAGGAAGCTATGATAAATCTGTATAAAATCCTAGTTCAGCCTCAATTGGAGTATTGTGTCCATTTCTGGGCACCACACTTTTGAAAGGATGTGAAGGCGTTAGAGAGGGTGCAGAAAAGATTTACGAGAATGGTTCCAGGGATGAAGAATTTCAGTTACATGAATAGATTGGAGAAGCTGGCGCTGTTCTCCTTGGAGAAAAGATTAAAAGATTTGATAAAGGTATTCAAAATCGTGAGGGATCTGGACAGAGTAGATAGGGAGAAACTATGACTGTCAGTGGAAGGGTCAAGAACAAGAGGACACTGATTTAAGCTGATTGGCAACGGTGACATGAGGGAAAAAAAATTTTACGCAGCAAGTGGTTAGGTGGCTAGTATCTGGATTGCACTGCCTGAGAGTGTGGTGGAGGCAGATTCAATCATGGCTTTCAAAAGAGAATTGGATAATTGTGCGATGAGAAAACATTTGCAGGGCTGTGGGGAAAAGGTGGGGGGGAATGGGACTAGGTGAGTTGCTCTTCCAGAGAGCTGGCACAGACACGATGGGCTGAATGGCCTCCTTCTGTGCTGTAACGATTCTATGATTCTGGTGGCGCACAGAATGGTTGGCACTGCATCTGAACACTAGGAATGCTTGTCCACATTAGAGTGGAAAGTAATATAGTAATACAGTTCTCAGACTTTTAAAATAGAAAATATATTTTAAGACTTTTCTCCAGATATATTAAATGACATCAGGCATGTAATAAAATCACATCATTCATGGGACATAGGAGATCGGTGTACAGTACACAATTCCATATTTGGATCTAAATCTACTCCATATTTTTTGGTGATTTTTTTTCTTATTAACATCTTGGAATTAATTTTTGTGCTTGAATGGTACACATCACCCAGTGACAGCATCAAGCATTACCAGTTAGATGTAGAGTAAAGCACATCCTATTTTGCCCCAACCCCAAAACAGCACTGATTTAGGTCAAAGTATGAAGTGCCTTCTGCCCCAGCAGGTCACAATTAAAAGAAAGACTTGCATTTATATAGTGCCTTTCACACCCTCAGGAAGTTCCAGAGTGCTTTAAAGCCTATTAAGCATTTATAAATATAGTCAGTTTTAAAATAAGAAAGGGGCAGCCAATTTGCACGTATCCAGGTCTCACAAACAGCAATGAGATAATGACACTAGTTTATTTTTTAAAAAGTGATGTCGGCTGTAGGATATATATTAGTCAGGACATTAGGACAAATTCCCCTGTTCTCTGAAATAATGCCTTTTACGTCCACCTGAAGGGTCAGACAGGACCTCGGTTTAACATCTCACCTGAAAGACAGCACCTCCAACAAGGAGGCACTCCCTCAGTACTGCACTGAAGTATCAGCCTTGATTATGCACTTAAGTCTCTGGGATGGGAGTTGAAAGCACAACTTTCTGACTCAGAGGCAACTGTGCTCTCACTGAGCCATGGCTGACTTCTTAACTATTCTTGGACTTGTTTAAATCAGCAACATTACCAATTAATGCCAAAATAAGGGCAGTTTTGTGTTGAAAGATGAGAAACTGGATTGAGAATACTCAAATTCATTGCACAAAGGACCCTTACAGTCAGCAGCCAGAGAAACAGAGGAGACTTTCATACCATCAGTCTGCCCTGAATTTATATCAGGGTCCCAGAAGTGAAAGACCAATGTCTAATCTATTACTCCACCCAGTTCCCTATTTTCAGTTTTTAAACTAGGAACCTAACTTTACAATTTTACAAAAAAATTGTATAATGTTGTGGTTAATAACAACCTAATAAAAGGTTACATCATGAAATGGAATGCAGAATTTAACCCACATACCTAATAAACTAAATGGAGTTACTTTGCCACAGGACAGTTTGGAAACTCTACACAGATGTGCACTCATTCAAAAGATACAAGGGCAAGTCTTGCCTCGTTGCAATTGAGCATTCTGTTATGTCAATACCATTAAATTGTCTCAGGTTATCCAACTCACATAACAACCAAATTAAGAAGCAAGAACATAACCTGAAATGCCTTGGGTTACTTATTGTAGAGAAATTGTAAAGGCAACAATCCTTTCCAACATCATCAGGGATTCTTTACAAACAGGTGCTTAGAATTGGAAATTAGCTAACAGAACACCAATGTTTAGAAAGCACAGGGCTAATCCAGGAAACTACAGGCTAGTAAGCCTAACACAGATTGCGGGTAAAGCAATATAATGCTGTATCACTTAGATAGATATGATAACACAGGAATTGCATGGATTTTGTGGTAAAGAATTCTTCCCTCACAACTTTATTAGAAGTCTGAAGAAATAATGGGTGTCAATGGATATTCTGTGGATGTGATGTATTCACATAGTGAGGTTTTTGGTACAGTACCACACAAGTGTTCAGTCCACAGACAGGATAGGAAGGCAAAGAATAGGAGGCAAGATTCTGTGGTGAAAACCGAAAAAGCTAAAAGTGTTTGTAAATGGAGCTGCATCAACATAAAAACTAGCGAGCCTTTGACTTAGTGCAGACTCTGATTCAAATTCCTTCTTTGGCCTCCTTGTCTAGAGAGACAATGGGTAAGCGCCGAGAGGTGGTCAGTGGTTTGTGGAGCAGCGCCTGGAGTGGCTATAAAAGGACAATTCTAGAGTGACAGACTCTTCCAAAAGCGCTGCAGATAAAATTGGTTGTCGGGGCTGTTACACAGTTGGCTCTCTCCTTGCACTTCTGTCTTTTTTCCTGCCGACTGCTAAGTCTCTTCGACTCGCCACACTTTAGCCCCGCCTTTATGGCTGTCCGCCAGCTCTGGCGATCACTGGCAACTGACTCCCACGACTTGTGGTCAACGTCACAGGACTTCATGTCGCGTTTGGAGACATCTTTAAAGCGGAGACATGGATGGCCGGTGGGTCTGATACCAGTGGCGAGCTCACTGTACAATGCGTCCTTGGGGATCCTGCCATCTTCCATGCGGCTCACATGGCCAAGCCAAATCAAGCGCCGCTGGCTCAGTAGAGTGTATATGCTGGGGATGTTGGCCGCCTCGAGGACTTCTGCGTTGGAGATACGGTCCTGCCACCTGAAGCCAAGGATTCTTCGGAGGCAGCAAAGATGTAATGAGTTGAGACGTCGCTCTTGGCTGACATATGTTGTCCAGGCCTCGCTGCTGTAGAGCAAGGTACTGAGGACACAGGCTTAAAACACTCGGACTTTTGTGTTCCGTGTCAGTGCGCCATTTTCCCACACTCTCTTGGCCTGCCTGGACATAGCAGCAGATGCCTTTCCCATGAGCTTATTGATTTCTGCTTCAAGAGACAGGTTACTGGTGATAGTTGAGCCTCGGTAGGTGAACTCTTGAACCACTTTCAGAGTGTGGCCGCCGATATTGATGGATGGAGCATTTCTGACGTCCTGTCCCATGATGCTCGTTTTCTTGAGGCTGAATTTTAGGCCAAATACATTGCAGGCAGCCGCAATCCTGTCGATGAGACTCTGCAGGCACTCTTGTGTGTGGAATGTTAATGCAGCACCGTCAGCAAAGAGGAGTTCCCTGATGAGGACTTTCCGTACTTTGGTCTTCGCTCTAAGACGGGCAAGGTTGAACAATCTGCCATCTGATCTTGTGTGGAGGAAAATTCCTTCTTCTGAAGACTTGAACGCATGTGAGAGCAGCAGTGAGAAAAAGATCCCAAACAGTGTAGGTGCGAGAACACAGCCCTGTTTCACATCACTCAGGATAGGAAAGGGGTCTGATGAGGCACCGCTACGCTGAATTGTGCCTTTCATATTGTCATGGAATGAGGTGATGATGCTTAGTAGCTTTGGTGGACATCCGATCTTTGCTCGTAGTCTGAAGAGACCACGTCTGCTGATGAGGTCAAAGGCTTTGGTGAGATCTATGAAAGCAACGCAGAGGGGCATCTGTTGTTCGCGGCATTTCTCCTGTAGCTGGCGAAGGGAGAACAGCATGTCAATGGTGGATCTCTCTGCTCAAAAGCTGCACTGTGGCTCAGGGTAGACACGCTCACCCAGCTTCTGGAGTCTGTTTAAAATGACTCGAACAAAGACTTTCCCCACTATGCTGAGCAGGGAGATTCCACAGTAGTTGATGCAGTCACCGCGGTCACCCTTGTACTTATGGAGGGTGATAGGAAGGCAAAGAATAGGAGGCAAGATTCTGTGGTGAAAACAGGAAAAGCTAAAAGTGTTTATAAATGGAGCTGCATCAACATAAAAACTAGTGAGCCTTTGACTTAGTGTTGACATTCTTGCCTCTGATTCAAATTCACCCACTCTAATTCACACACCTTCTCATTCCTTCCTTTGTTTATTTCTCAATCCTTTAATCTCACTGGTTGAGAGATACAGTTTGTCTGGTTGTTAACCAAGGTACCAGACACCCTGGTATCTCACACTTCTAGCAACTTTGTGGGCAAAATTTTTTTAAACCTAAATGTGCAAGTGTAAGTCTAATCAATGAGCACACCCTCCAGCTACCCCCCACTCAGCAAAATCTGGTCCAACAGATTTATGAGTTGTCATTAATTGCACTTTTGGAAGAGCTGTATATAAAGTTTATTTGTGGAATACTGTATTGACCAGCTTCACATACAGCATCTTCTACTTCTTTAGTTAACTACCCCCTCTGCAAAAGGCAATTATTTTCTGTATCTTTATAAATTCTTTAAAGGAAATTTAAAGAAATGGCTAAGTCAGCACCTACTTTTTATATAATTATATAATTGACATTTTACATTACCTTTAAATAAATAATAGCATCTGTACCATGTCCTTCCATAGAGAACAGGTTAAGATCCCCTTGAAAATACTTAGCATAGAGGCGAGAAATAGGGAGACCATATCCAAAACCAGCCTGTTAAAGAAGCAAAGCCATTAATTCTTCCAGCATCCAATAATAAGACTTAAAATACAGTATCTTTCTGGAAGGTAGTTTCAATACACAAAGAAACTGCTTAGTATATACTTCTGCAGCAATAAAAAATGTTTAGAATTTATTACTAAATGTCAACACCCTTGCAGTTAGATATTGCAGCCACTTGGGGCTGAATTTTACGTCGCCCAAACGGGTCGGATGGGAGGCTCCGGGAGGTCATCCAGCCTCCAGCCAACTTTACGGTGGTCAGGCAGGTTGGGGGGGGGGGGGGGGGGTGGAGACAACGGCCTGCCCGTCCGAGGCCAATCAAGGCCCTTAACTGCCCTTGCCTGCCTGTACGGGCATTTTACCCGGGGCAAGCAGGTATGCTGGGGACATGAAAGGCCGCCCAGCAATAGCTGCCGGCCTTTCTGTGTGCCCGGGAGTGACATGGCAGTCGACCACAGGGTGCTCGATTGAGGGCAGCTCCCGCCTCCCAACCCACCCCTGGGACCCAAGACCGCCCCCCTCCCCCCAAATGATGACCCTCACCTTGTTGCCACGACCAATTACCCCACTGGCGAGGCAAGCCCAACTTACCAGAGGTCCTGGCTCCGTGGCGTCGGCTGGGCTGCAGTCCCATCAGTGGTCACCACTCCCGGTGGTGTTACTAGGACACATAGCTACCGGCCCGCTGATTGGCTAGCAGCTCACTGAGGCAGGACCTCCTCCCTCAAGCAGGTGGAAGTCCTGCCTCGGGACAATTAAAGCCCGGGGACGTGTTAAATACGAGTCGGATCCCTGGGCTAGGCGGAAGTGGGTTAAGTCAGTGGCGAAGTTCAGTCCGCCTACAGTAAAATCCAGCCCTTGGTGTGCAAAGGTTTATCAGGCAGTTTTCTGTTGTAAGACCACACATTTATTGCCCAGCCCTGAACACTAGATATTCCAAGTCACATTATCTTATACCTGTTGCTGGAGGTGGGGAGCCAGTCACTGACAGCCACAGTAACAGGCAAGTATACATTGGGAGTGTGGCGGGGGTGAGGCAACAGAGGGGGCTTCTGAGGTCGGGTCCTTAGCAAAGGATCCGAGACCTCATTGGAGGTTGTAGTGGTAGGATCAGGCTGTAATAAAAACAAAGTTCAGGAACTACTCAGCAGGTCTGGCAGCGTCTGTGGAGAGAGAAACAGAGTTAATATTTCAGGTCTGTGACCCTTTCAGGATCAGGCTGTGGTGGGGGGAGATCAAGGCCTGGTTGAGTGGGAAGGTTGGAGGCATTTGTTTGGTGGGGTGGGGGGAGGGGGTTGACCATTGGGGGGGGGGAGGGGGTGTGGCCCCAAACACTGAGGCTCCCCATGAAGACCCCTGGATCCAGGGGATAAGTGTGAAAGCATCTCCTGAATCCACCAAGTCCTAGCTTTGAGGAAGCTGTTGGGTTCGCGACTCGGGGAAACACAGCCAGCAGCTGTAAGAGTCTAAAGGTTGCATGAAAATGAGGCTCATAGCCTCATTATCATATTTAAAGCGCAACCTACCTCCTTGGATCAGGTTGGTCGGCTGCCCATCTTCCAGGTTCAGTTAAAGCCATATATGGGCAGGTTGGAGGCTGATTTGGGTCAGGAAACAGATTTCTGACGTATTAACCCCACACCCAACCCAAATTCGCCTTTTTTTTCTCCTACTTAAGAATCACTCCTATATCTCTGATACGTCACAGAAAGTGCACTGTGGAGTTTGTGTGAGTACAAATGTGCTGCTAGTTATGTTAAACTGTAGGTCACATTTTCCTTTTCTTTCCCCAGTACAAAAGCAACATTGCTTGTAACAGAAAATGGCTGCAAGGTCTGAACCATCATTGTCTGAGAGCTGGCAGTTTCAAAGTGTTAAATACAGAGATCTGCAGAAAAACAAATCAGCAGCTTACAAGTACCTGAAAATAAAGCTGCACATAATTTAAAAGCTAGAAAATAACTAATAGCAAAGCGCTTTGATTTTCTGGTTAGAGCAGCACATCTCAAGTTTTCTTAATTAACTTTTTAAGAAAATGTCCTGGGTGAGCACAAAGTCTTCATATGGCAAAACTTTCAATAATACTTAGTAAATCTGAAGTGGAATGACTCGTACCTATACTAGTTTCCTGTGCATAAAGTAAGTTACAATAATTTCTGTTTCCCCATCTTTGGTTGTATAATAAACACATCTGCAGCCCACAATTGATTAATAAAGTGATTCATAGCTTCACAAAGTGTGCCTTCATCCAGTTTCTTAGATTGATGCATAGAAACCATTACAATCAGAGAGGAAAGGGGTAATCAAAAGAACATTAATGAGGAACATTCAGCATCCAGGGATCAGTTGTTCACACTGTGCTGCCAGTGGCAGGAAGACTCTGCACCTCAGTGAATTTTTCCAGAACACAGCTACAAACCCAAAAGATCTACAACAGATCAAAGGACACATCAGCCACAGAAAAGACGTACTGGCCCTTTATAGCCCACCACACTTCCAGAGTACACTGGTGGCCTGTAAAGGGCTAGTATACTGCTTCACAGCACATTAAAAATGACATTCAGTGAGACAACATTGCATTGATAGGAGTACATTGCATGCAGTTTCTGTTGGTGGAGCACAGTGACCAAGAGCCAATCTGTTTAGCACAATGGTATGAAGCCAGCAGGTCTCCTTCCTGCAGCTCCAATACTGCTTTTCAATGGCACTACAAGCCATTTGAAATCCTACAAGAACGCACTCTGGAGCCACTATCCAGTTTTTCAATGGCTGAGATATCCTCCCCACTCTCCAATTCAGAGAATTAACAAGCAAAATATTCTTGGAGTGGCTTAGCAGCCATTACCCTTGAACTTGGTTTAGGAATATAAATTATGTTTAAACATACTTTAATGAAACTGTATAGCGGTAATGTTACTGGACTAGTAATCCAGAATGCTCCAGAAACATGAGTTCAAGTCCCACCACGGTAGCTGGAGGAACTTAAATTCAACGAATTAATAAATCTGGAATAAAATGCCAGTCTCATTAATAATGATCACGAAACTACTGGATTGTTGCAAAGACCTATCTGGTTCATAATGTCCTTCAGGGGAGAAAATTTGCCATCCTTACCTAATTTGGCCTACATGTGACTCCAGACCCACAGCAATGTGGTTGGCTCTTAACTGCCTTCTGAAACAACCTAGCAAGCCACACAGGGTGGCGCAGTGGTTAGCACCGTAGCCTCACAGCTCCAGGGACCCGGGTTCAATTCTGGGTAATGCCTGTGCGGAGTTTGCAAGTTCTCCCTGTGCCCGCGTGGATTTTCGCCGGGTGCACCGGTTTCCTCCCACAGCCAAAGACTTGCAGGTGATAGGTAAATTGGCCATTGTAAATTGCCCTTAGTGTAGTGTAGGTGGTAGTGAATATGGGATTACTGTAGGGTTAGTATAAATGGGTGGTTGTTGGTTGGCACAGACTCGGTGGGCCGAAGGGCCTGTTTCAGTGCTGTATCTCTAAATAAATAAAAAAGTTGCGTCAAACTGCTACAGAAAATTCAAATAATAATAAAACTGGATAGAACACCCAGCATCAACCTTGGCACTGGAAACAACAAAAGCACAACCCAGTCCAATCCAGTCAACCCTGCAAAGTCCTTCACACTAACATCTGGAGACCTGTGACAAAATTGGGAGAGCTGTCCCACAGACTAATCAAACACCCACCTGACAGTCATACTCACCGAATCATACCTACAGCCAATGTCCCAGACTTCTGCATCACCATTCCTGTGTATGTCCTGTGCCACTGGCAGGACAGACCCACCAGAGGTGGCGGTACAGTGGTATACAGTCGGGAGGGAGTGGTGCTGGGAGTCCTCAACATTGACTCCGCACCCCATGACATCTTATGGCATCATGTCAAACGTGGGCAAGGAAACGTCCTGCTGATTACCACCTATCGTCCTCCCACAGCTGATGAATCGGTGCTCCTCCATGTTGAATACCACTTGGAAGAAGTAGTGAAAGTAGCAAGGGCACAGAATATACTCTGGGTGGGGGACATCAATGCCCATCACCGAGTGGCTCAGGAGCACCATCATGCACTGAGCTGGCTGAATCCTCAACAAAGTGTTTGCCAGACTGGGCCTGTAGCTGGTGGAGAGAGAACCAAGACAGAGAAACCTACTTGACCTTGTCCTCACAAATCTGTCACAGTCGCATCTGTCCATAATAGTCTTGGTGCAGTGACCACCACACAGTCCTTGTGAAGACTAAGTCCCGTCTTCACACTGAGGACACCCTCCATCGCGTTGTGTGGCACTGCCACCGTGCTAAATGGGGTAGACTCAGAACAGATCTGGCAGCTCAAAGCTGGGCATCCATGAGGCATTGTGGGCCATCAGCAGCAGCAGAAATGTACTCAACTACAATCTGTAACCTCATGGCCTGGCATATCCCTCACTCTATCATCATCATCAAGCCAGGGGACCAACCGTGGTTCAAGAAGTGTGTAGGAGAGCATGCCAGCAGCAGTACCAGGCACACCTGAAAATAAGGTGCCAACCTGGTGAAACTACAACACAGGACTACATGCATGCGAAACAGCAGAAGCAGCATGCCACAGACAGAGCTAAGCGATCCCACAACCAAAGGATCAAATCAAAGCTCTGCAGTTGTTCCACAGCCAGTGGTGGTGGTCAACTAAACAACTAACAAGAGGAGAAGGCTCCACAAATATCCCCATCCTCAATGATGGGGGAGTCCAGCATGTCAGTGCAAAAGTTGCATTTGCAACAATCTTCAGCCAGAAGTGCCAGGTGGATGGTCCATCTTGGCCTCTTCCTGAGGTCCCCAGCATCATAGATGCCAATCTTCAGACAATTCGATTTACTCCATGTGATAGCAAGAAGTATTAAGGTATTGGCTACAGCAAAGACTATGAGCCCTGACAACATCCCAGCTGTAGTACTGAAGTCGAGTGCTGCAGAACTAGCCACGCTCAAGCTGTTCATGTACAGCTACAAACAGGCTCTACCTGACAATATGGAAAATTGCCCAGGTTATGTCCTGTCCAGAAAAAGCATGACAAATCCAATCCAGTCAATTACTTTCCTATCAGTCTATTCTCAATCATCAGCAAAGTGATGGAAGGTGTTGCCCACAGTGCTATCACGTGGCACTTATTCAGCAATATCCTGCTCACCGATTCTCAGTTTGCATTCTGCCAGGGCCACTGAGTTCCAGACTTCATTACAGTCTTGGTCCAAACATGGACAAAAGATCTGAATTCCAGACGTGTGGTGAGAGTGACTGCCTTTGACATCAAGGCAGCATTTGACTGAGCTTAGCATCAAGGAGCCCCAGCAAAATTGAACTCAATGGGAATCAGGGGGAAAACTCTCCGCTAGCTGCAGTCATACCTAGCACAAAGGAAGATGGTCGTTGATGTTGGAAGTCAATCATCGCAGCCCCAGGACACTGCTGCATGAGTTCCTCAGTGTAGCGTCTTAGGCTCAACCATCTTCAGCTGCTTCATCAATGACCTTCCATCCATCATAAGGTCAGAAGTGGGGATGTTCGTTGCCGATTGCACAGTGTTCAGTACCATTCACAACTCCTCAGATACAGAAGTAGTCCATATCTGCACGCAGCAAGACCTGGACAACATTTAGGCTGGGGCTGATAAATGGTAAGTAACATTCGCACCACACAAGTGCCAGGTAACGACCATCTCCAACAAGAGAGAATCTAACCATTTCCCCTTGATATTCAATATCATTACCATTGTTGAATCCCCCACCAACAACATCCTGGGGGCTACCAATGACCAGAAACGTAACTGGACCAGCCATATAAAAACTGTGGCTACAAAAGCAGGTAGGATAGAGAACCACTCAGAGCTATACTCATGTTAGACGGATAGCTCTCTGCCTGTGCTTGATGATCTTTTGCAGTGACCTGTCATGTATGAGCTTGATGCCTCGCAGGTGAATAAATCTGAAATTAGAACTCGGCGATCTGTTAACATAGGCAACTTGAAATGTATGCAAATTAATGGAACATAGAATTAAATTTTAAATGTTGTTATCTCCATGGCTCCATGCTACATGCCTATGCAGCCCACAAAAACAAACAAAGCCTTGGACACGCCTGGTATTGCACTATACAAAGCAGAACAGAAAGTCACAGATTTGATTACCCAATAACCCTAGGCGAAGGAAAGAGAAAAGAAAATAGCTGGACTCCTTGCTGGTGATAGCTAATCTGCTGAAAAATGAGAGTGCGTCGCTTCAGATGAGAACAAAATTGGGTTCTCCACAGTTGAAATCTGACACAGAATATCCAGGCGAAAGAATGGACAAGGTACAAGAAGGCTGCTGGCATCTATGCAGTGTGGCTCCAGCAAAAATCAGCACTTTAAGGAGATGAGGGGAGAAACTTGGGGGCCGCAGGTGCAAAAAAGAGATGCACATTTATATACATTTATATACAAGGTCTTTCTTACCAGAGGAGCTGTATGGGAATTCTGTATTACTGGTTTAGGGGCTGTAGAATACATGTAACTGAACAGTCGATCAATTTTACGGAGAGGGACGCCACCGCCTCTGTCAGAAATCTAAAAGAAAAGGTAATTTTGATCATCATAACCACTGGTTTCAAAAAACTCAGAAGTAAAAGTGAAAAGTAGTTAGTGGAATATATTCTTCCCAAATTGGAAAACAAGTCAAACAGATATTCTGCCAAATAGATACACAAAATAATAATGGAGATGAGGAAGGTAATTTAGCACATTTGATTCATCCAGAGATCCTAAGTCCTCCCTCCTCATAACATCCAACTGTTTCTGAAATGATTGCAGGGCTTTTACCTTGACTACTATTTTTGGATGCTTATTCCATATGTTGATCACTGTATACAGGAAGAAAAAAAGATTCCGATCCCTGTCCTAATAGTATTCCTCTCTAGTTTGAACCTACGTCTTTCTACTTCTGCAGTTTAAAGTAATATCTGGGTTAATTTTTTCTTTACCCTTAACAATGTTACATACCTCTTAAAATTACCACTCAGACACCACCCATGTGTAGCACTTTACATTTGTTTGCATTAAGTTTCATCTGCGATTGTTCTGCCCACTTGCACATATTGTCCAACTTATTCTGTAGCTCCTTAGTTGCCTCATCCAATTGCAATTCCCCATCTAGTATCGTCTGAAAGATTCTGAATCCAGGTCGCTAATGTAAATTAGAAACACCAGTGGTCCCGGCACTGAGTCCTCAGACACCACCACTCAGTACTTCCCCTTCCTTTTTTTTAAAAAAAGGAGGAATATAAGACTGATGGGTCTGCAGTTACCAGTGACGGTTTTAACACCCTTTTTGACTATGGGAACCACATTAGTCTGCTTCGTATTTACTTGTGTCTCTGTGTTGAACGACTCCCCCATAATTGTCACAAATCGGTGCACAGGCCCTTTCAGCACTCTGTGATTAATGTCATATATCCCTGGAGATTTATTTGTTTTGAGTCAGTCTAAGATTTATAACAATGTCAATCAGGTCTCTTTGGCAGTGTGTCTGAACTGAATTCACTCAACTTACTTTAACGGTGAGGTCTTCATTTCCTAAAGCAACCATTACTTTAATAGGAGGGAGAGAGGTGCTGGATTTGTTATTCTCCACTGTAGCTCGCATTGCATTCTGAAATAGAACAGAAACCTAGTGATGTGATTTATATAGGAATTATGATATTTCTGATATAATTTTCTGAATGCACACTTCCAGCAGGGTGTATTTTCTAAACAAATTTCTGATATGCGCTACTGCTGGGCGTAGCTCCCACTCTCACTGTTAAAATGAAACATTTCCCTCTTGATCTCAGTTCAGATGAAAAAGACAATACTCTATAGTCTCTACAATCTATAAAACTTAAATTTTACAAAGCCTATACCCAGCAAAATTCTGCTCTAGCCAGATTAACTTTCGTCCTAAATTGGAGACCTTGTTTCTATTTGAGGACATTGATAGTTTCATTCAGCACAATTCTCAGAGCTGGCGTGAAATTAATTCCAAACAAAAATAGAAATCTGATACAAAAACAAATAACTCTCATAACATGAAGAATTTCACATTCATTCAGTTTGAAGGTGAGAAATTTGGGTCTGAAACTAGTGTCTTAAATAAAGACAATTACAAGGGTATGAAGACAGAGTTGACTAAAGTGGACTGGGGAAATAAGTTAAAAGGCAAGATAGTTGAGAAGCAGTGGCAGACATTTAAGGAGATATTTCATAACTCTCAACGAAAATATATTCTATTAAGAAAGAAAGACTAGGAGAAGGATGAACCATCCGTGGCTAAGTAAGGAAGTTAAGGATGGTGAAGCTACAACACAGGATTACTTTCATGCCAAACAGCAGAAGCAGCATGCAATAAAGCGATCCCACAACCAGATCTAAGCTCTGCAGTCCTGCCACATATAGTCTTGAATGGTGGTGGACAATTACACAACTGACAGCAGGAGGAGGCTCCATAAACATCCCCGTCCTCAACAACAGGGGAGCCCAGCACATCAGTGCAAAAGACAAGGCTAAAGCATTTGCACCCATCTTCAGCCAGAAGACAGAGTGGATGATCCACCTCCGCCTCCTCCTGAGGTCCCCAGCATCACAGATGCCAGTGTTCAGCCAATTCGATTCACTCCACGTGATATCAAGAAACAGCTGACGGCACTGGATACTACAAAGGCTATGGGCCCTGACAATATTCCGGCAATGTGAACGAAGACTCGTGCTCTGGAACTAGCCGGGCCCCTAGCCAAGCTGTTCCAGTACAGCTACAACACTGGCATCTACCTGGCAATGTGGAAAATTGCCCAGGCATGTCCTTTACACAGAATGCAGGTCAAATCCAACCCAGCCAATTACCGCCCCACCAGTCTACTCGTGATCATCAGCAAAGTGATAGAAGGGGGTCGTCAACAGTGCTATCAAGTAGCACTTGCTCAGCAAGAACCTGCTCACTGACGCTCAGTTTGGGTTCCGTCAGGGTCACTCAGCTCCTGACCTCATTCCAGCCTTGGTCCAAACATGGACAAAAGAGCTGAACTCCAGAGATGAGGTGAGAGTGACTACCCTTGACATCAAGGTAGCATTTGACCGAGTATGGCATCAAGAAGTGCTAGCAAAATTGGAATCAATGGAACCGAGGGGGAAACTCTCTGCTGGTTGGAGTCATACCTAGCGCAAAGGAAGAATGCTGTGGTTGTTGGAGGTCAATCATCTCAGTCCCAGGACATCACAGCAGGAGTTCCTCAGGAGAGTGTCCTAGACCCAACCATCTTCAGATGCTTCACCAATGACCTTCCCTCCATCATAAGGTCAGAAGTGAGGATTTCCGCTGATAACAGCACAATGTTCAGCACCATTTGCAACTTCTCAGATACTGACGCAGCCCATGTCCAGATGCAGCAAGACCTGGACAACATCTAGGCTTTGGCTGATATGTGACAAGTAACATTTGCGCCACACAAGTACAAGGCAATGACCATCTCAAACAAGAGAGAATCTAACCATTTCCCCTTGATGTTCAATGGCACTACCATCACTGAATCCCCCACTATCAAATACCTGGGTGTCACCATTGACCAGAAACTGAACTGGACCAGCCACATAAATACTGTGGCTATAACAGCAGGAGAGAGTTTGGGAACTCTGCGGCGAGTAACTCACCTCCTGACTCCCCAAAGCCTATCCACCATCTACAAGACACAAGTCAGGAGTGTGATGGAATATTCGCCACTTTCCTGAATGAGTGCAGCTCCAACACTCAAGAAGCTCGACACCATCCAGGACAAAGTAGCCCGCTTGATTGGCACCCCATCCGCCACCTTCAACATTCACTCTCTCCACCACCGACGCACAGTGGCAGCAGTGTGTACCATATCCAAGATGCACTGCAGTAACTCACCAAGCCTCCTTCGACAGCGCCTTCCAAACCCACGACCTGTACCACCTAGAAGGACAAGGGCAGTAGATGCATGGGAACACCACCACCTGCAAGTTCCCCTCCAAGCCACACACTATTCTGACTTGGAACTATATCACTATTCCTTCACTGTCGCTGGATGAAAATCCTGGAACTCCCTTCTTAACAGCATTGTTGGTGTACCTACACCCCAAGGACTGCAACGGTTCAAGAAGGCAGCTCACCACCACCTTCTCTCAAAGGCAGTTAGGGATGGGCAACAAATGCTGGCCCAGCCAGCAACGCCCACATCCCCCCAAATGAATAAAAAAAATTGAAAGAAAAGGAATACAATGCTGCAAAACTTAGTGGTAGGCCAGAAGATTGGGAAAATTTTAGAAACCAGCAGAGGATGACTAAAAAATTAATAAAGCAGGAGAAATTAAGAGTATGAGAGTAAGCTAGCAAGAAATATAAAAACAGACACTAAAAGATTCTACAAATAAATGAAAAGGAAAAGAGTAGCTAAAGTAAGAATTGGTCCCTTAGAGGATGAGGCTGGGGAATTAATAATGGGAAACAAGGAAATGGCAAAGAATTTGAACAAGTATTTTATATCTGTCTTCACAGTAGAAGACACATAACGCATTCCAAGAATAGTGGAAAATCAATAAGCAAAAAGGAGGGAGGAACCTAAAACAATTATCACTAAAGAAAAAGTGCCAGGAAAATTAATGGGTTTAAAGGTTGACAAGTCCCCTGGACCTGATGACCTGCATCCTAGAGTCTTAAAAGAAGTGGCTGCAAAGATAGAGGATACATTGTTGTAATCTTCCAAATTTCCCTAGATTCTGGAAAGGTCCCAGTGGATTGGAAAACCACAAATATAACACCTCTATTCAAGAGAGGAGGGAGACAGGAAGCAGGAAACTGTAGGCCAGTTAGCCTAACATCTCTCTTTGGGAAAAGGCTAGAATCCATTATTAAGGTAGTAGTAGCAGGACATTTAGAAAATCATAATGCAAACAGGCAGAGTCAACATGGTTTTATGAAAGGGAAATCTTGTTTGACAAATTTATCAGAATTCTTTGAGGAGGTAACAAACAAGGTGGATAAAGGGGAATCAGTACCAGTAGATGTAGTGTATTTGGATTTCCAAAAGGCATTCAATAAGGTGCCACATTAAAGGTTACTACTCAAGATAAGAGCTCATGGTATTGGGGGTAATATATTAGCATGGACAGAGGATTGGCTAACTAACAGGAAACAGAGTGTCGGGATAAATGGGTCATTTTTAGGTTGGCAAACTGTAACTAGTGGAATGCCACAGGGATCAGTGCTGGGGCCTCAACTGTTTACTATCTATATCAATGACTTGGATGAAGGGACTGAGTGTATTGTGGCCAAATTTGTGGACAATACAAAGATAGATAGGAAAGCAAGTTGTGAAGACGACACAAAGTGTCTGCAAAGAGATATAGATAGATTAAGTGAGTGAACAAAAAAATTGGCAGATGGAGAATAATGTGAGAAAGTGCAAGGTTATCCACTTTGACGGAAAGAATAGAAAAGCAGAATATTATTTAAGTGGAGACTGCAGAATGCTGCGGTACAGAGATATCTGGGTGTCCTTGCACATGAATCATAAAATGTACAGCAAGTAATTAGGAAGGCAAATGGAATATTGGCATTTATTGCAAGGGGGATGGAGTATAAAAGTTGGGAAGTCTTGCTACAACTGTACAGGGCATTGGTGAGAGCACATCTAAAGTAGCACGTATAGCTTTGGTCTCCTTACTTAAGGAGGGATATATTTGCATTGGAAGCAGTTCAGAGCAGGTTCACCAGGCTGATTCCTGAAATTAAGGTGTTGTCCTATGAGGAAAGGCTGAGCAGGGTGGGCCTGAACTCAATTGAGTTTAGAAGAATGAGAGATGATCTTATTGAAACATATAAGATTCTGAGGAGGCCTGACAGGGTAGATGCTGAGAGGATGTTTCCCCTCGTGGGATATCTAGAACTAAGGGGCACAGTTTCAAAATAAGGGGTATCCCTTTTAAGACAGAAATGAGGAGGAATTTCTTTTCTGAGGGTTGTTAATCTTTGGAATTCTCTACCCAGACAGCAGTAGAGGCTGGGTCATTAAATATATTCAAGGCTGAGTTGGACAGATTTTTCATGTACAAGGGAGTCCAGGGTTATGGGGGGCAGACAGGAAAGTGGAGTTAAGGCCACAATCTGATCAGTATGATCTTACTGAATGGCGGAACAGGCTCGAGGGGCCAAATGATCTACTCCTGCTCCTATTTCTTATGATCATATGTTCTTATGATTTAATCCCAATACTACTAAAAATCATATATTAACTGTGAAATGCACTTGACTGCTTTACCAGAAGTATAGCAACAATGAATTTAAAATTACAGAATTGAGGGATGTTTCCCATTCCCACTCTGCACAGCCTCTGTGGATTACAATTGTGACGCCCAGCATTAAATTTCACTGGATTTACCTGTCGAACTAGTTGCTAAGTAGGTTTACTCACATACCCTGTTGCCATGCTAACACATTTCACAATTACAGTTGGCACTCTTTGCAATATGTTGCTGATCCTTACCTTAAAAAGTTCAAACAGCATGTGGTACAGGTGGGAAGGAACATAGACAATTTGAATAGGATGCCCCGAGGTTTTTCCTTTGGGAGAGGAGGGAAGAAAATTCATGTACATGTGGCAATTGCTTTTCTGTACTTGAGATTATGAAGTTCAATATTTAATTCTGCTCTACTTTTAGTTATTTCCATAATATAAAAGTAAATAAACAGTGTTAATTGTTCTGCTAATTTGTTCACAAGGTTAATCACCTCAGTATGGAAAGACTGCAGTTTTCAAAATAACAAATTTGATTTCTGTAGATTTCTTAATTACTGAGCAGAATTAGAAAAATATGCACAATATTTAGTTCAGGATTTACAAGAGTGCACAAAAGCAAATCAAATCTTTGATTTTAAAAAGTTCTCAAGAGTTTGCCATCCATCCAGTTTTGGTTTTGAGTGGGATATATTTACGTTTCTAAAGTATATCCAGACTTTAAAAAAATGTTTTTCCTATATATTTGTATGAATCACATGATTGTGGGTTCAAGTTCCACACCAGAACTTGAGGCCATAATCCAGGCAGACGTTTCAATGCAATACTGAAACAGTGCTACGGTGTTAGAAATGCCACTTTCTATTGGAGACGTAAACAGATGCCCTAATCCTTGTACAGCTGGATGTAAAAGATCACATGGCACATTTTCAAAGAACAACAGAATTTTCACTGGAGCTTAACTAACATTCACCCCTGGACCAACACAACCCCAAAAGAGTTAGCCGGTCATTCATCTTCACCTTTCTTTACGCAGATTAGCTGCTGTGTTTGCCTTCATTTAGTGACAACAAAAGTAGTTCATTGGCTGGGAAGCACTTTGGGATGTCAAGAAGTTGCGA
Organism: Heterodontus francisci; assembly: GCF_036365525.1. Lineage (NCBI taxonomy): Eukaryota > Metazoa > Chordata > Chondrichthyes > Heterodontiformes > Heterodontidae > Heterodontus > Heterodontus francisci. The sequence continues at coordinate 116,706,953 of NC_090372.1, read as the reverse complement.
AAGGCAAAAATAGTTCATTCATTTTCATTCAATTTATCCAATAATCAGCACTAAATTCCCATTTTTCTTTTTGCTTACACTCCTCATTCCAAGTTATTCTATAATTCAAATTTTTAGCACAAAAAAAATTCAAATTATGAATAGACTCTACAGCAGGATAACTTTCTTACGGTGTATTAGTTAGATCATTGTTAATGATGGCGGTCTTCCGAGAGTCGTCGATTTGTGCAAGATCTTCCGACAGGCCATATAGTTCTGATGTTCCAGCTTGCAAAACGAAGGGCTGGTACCTTCTTTCTTTTTTTTTTGTCGTGCTGTTTGGTGTGGTATTACTTGTCAGGCAATGACCCTGAGCTCCAAACACCCATTGAAGCAGGTGGACTGTGGCGGACCTGAACCTTTCTGACCGGGGGCTGCCCGGTTTGAGGTGGGCGGTAGCTGTCCAGTGAGATGCAACGTCTTCTTCCACCAACAAAGGCAACCCATGACGCCCAATCTCTACGCCAATTGAGCTTGACTTAAAACCCGTAACTGCTGCCTTCCGTGTTATTTTGGTCGCTGTGAGGTGACTATGTAGTGACCTCTCCATGTCGCATGCCTGGGCGAAATGTATGGAGGTTGTGAGTTGCCCAAGCGTCAAAACCCTTCTCTTGGCCTTCCTAGTGGGTTCCAAAGGGGTGCAGAGCACATCGTTTGGCACCAGTTTGGCTGCATGAACTGCCGGAAACATGCCAAAGCCGACATAACCGCCTTAGGGGCTCCGCTCCGGATTTTCGGTTAAGGTTTACTCCCTTAGCCTTAGTCTCTCCTGAGACACCCACAAAGCAGTGGGGTTGTTAGCTCCTCCCTGAGCAGGGTCCCTAACAAGTAGAGTACACACTCTATGCTAAGATACCATCCACATTAGTCGCAGCAAAACCCCCGAATATCCGGTGCCACTCGGCCCATCGAGTCTGTGCTATCCCCAGACATAATTCGAGGCAAATGAGCGCCGAAGGAAGAGAATCCACCTTCACCCAGAGACATTTCCCCAGCAAAGCCGCCCCCCCACCCGCCCCCCGGCTCTCAGCCATCGAAACACGACTCCCAGACCGGCCCCGGACTCACTGGAAGCCATCGAGCACCTGGATGAAGTCGGTACAGTGCTGGCAGAAGGTGGGCTTGGTCAGCGTCACTTTCCTCAGGCGGCGCCCATGGCCCAGGTGCCAGCGGTGGCCGCTCGCCGGCGCTTTCCTGTGGCCCAACAGTGGGCTAGAGTTGGGGCTGAATCCACACTATGGCTCCCTCAAGCGGGGGAGTGAAGACTGGCTTTCCGCCATCCGCCTGCATCCTGCTTGGAAAGACTGACTGCAGTTCTATCCTTCACCAAAAGACAGTCCACTAACATAACCATTATACAACTGTACCCATAAGCTAAGGTCTGAATTAAATACTCTTCAAAGCTGTTCTATTGCAAGGGTTCACCTGACTTTATCTATCTGTGTCTCAACTTCTGTGTGTTCCAGTGTTATCTGTTATTGAACTTACCAGGAAAGATTGAACAGACTGGGAATCTTTTCCCCAGAGAAGAGAAGGCCGAGCGGTGACCTGATAGAGGCCTTAAAAATTATAAAAGGGTTTGATAAGGTAGACATAGAGAACATTTTAGCGCTGTTGGTGTACCTATCTCACATGGACTGCAGCAGTTCAAGAAAGCAGCTCCCCACCACCTTCTCAAGGACAATCAGGGATGGGCAACAAATGCTGGCCTGGCCAGTGATGCTCACATCCCACGAATGAATTAATAAAATAAAAAAAATTTAACTTGTGGGCAAGATCAGAATCAGGGTCCATAAATATCATTAACATGTCCATCATTAACAACGAGCACAGTAAACTCAATGTGTACATTGCAGCACTTCAGGAGACATGCCTCCGTGTGAGCGGATCACTAAGGGAGCAAGACTACACCTTCTACTGGCAGGGTAGGGATCCAGAAGAACCAAGACAGCATAGAGTGGGCTTTGCCATCAGAAACTCTTAGCTCAGCATGATAGAGCCACCTACAAATGGCTCGGAACGCATACTGTCCATCCAACTGCTCATCGCCTCTGGTCCAGTACACCTACTCAGCAGCTATGCTCCAACACTCTGCTCCCCACCTGAAGTTAAAGACCAGTTCTACAAGGAACTCTGTATCATTAGTAGCATTCCTAATACTGAACATTTGTTCCTGCTGGGGGACTTTAACACCAGGGTTGAGGCCGACCATGACTCATGGCCCTCCTGCCTCAGGTGCTATGGCATTGGAAGGATGAATGAGAATGGACAGAGACTGTTGGAGTTGTCTACCTACCACAACCTCTGCATCACCAACTCATTCTTTCAAACTAAACCTTGTCACCAGGTTTCATGGAGACACCCAAGATCACGTCGATGGCACCAGCTAGACCTCATCGTCACAAGGCGAGCCTCTTTAAACAGCGTTCAAATCACATGCAGCTTCCACAGTGTGGACTGCGACACCGACCACTCCCTGGTGTTCAGTAAAGTTAGACACAAACCAAAGAAGCTGCATCACTCCAAGCAGAATGGCCGCCCGCGCATCAACACTAACAGAATTTCTTACCCATAGCTGTCACAAAAGTTTCTCAATTCGCTTGAAAAACCCTTCAAAACACTCCTATAGGGGATGCAGAGACCAAGTGGGCCCACATCAGAGACGTCATCTATGACTCAGCAATGACCACTTTTGGCAAACGCAAGAAGCAGAATGCAGACTGGTTTCAGTCTTACTTTAAGAGATGAAACCAGTCATAGCTGCTAAGCGCACTGCACGGCTGAACTACAAGAAAGCCCCCAGCGAGTTAACATCCTTAGCACTTAAAGCCGCCAGAAGCACCGTACAAAGAACAGCAAGGCGCTGTGCAAATGACTACTAGCAACACCTATGCAGCCGTATTCAGCTGGCCTCAGACACCGGAAACATCAGAAGAATGTATGACGGCATTAAGGAAGCTTTTGGGCCAACCATCAAGAAGATCGCCCCCCTCAAGTCTAAATCAGGGTAAACGATCACTGACCCAAGCAAGCAAATGGACCGCTGGGTGCAGCACTACCTAGAACTGTACTCCAGGGAAAATGATGTCACTAAGACCGCCCTCAATGCAGCCCAGTCCCTGCCAATCATGGATGAGCTGGACGAACAGCCAACAAGATCGGAGCTCAGTAACACCATTGATTCTCTAGCCAGCGGAAAAGCCCCTGGAAAGGATGGCATTACCCTTGAAATAATCAAGTGTGCCAAGTCTGCTATACTCTCAGCATTCCATGAACTGCTTTGCCTGTGCTGGGTTGAGGGAGCAGTACCACATGACATGCACAATGCCAATATCATCAGCCTCTATAAGAACAAGGGTGACTGCAGTGACTGCAACAACTACTGTGGAATCTCCCTGCTCAGCATAGTGGAGAAAGCCTCCGCTCAAGTCGTTTCAAACAGACTCCAGAAGCTGGCTGAGCGTGTCTACCCTGAGGCACAGTGCAGCTTTCAAGCAGAGAGATTCACTATTGATATGCTGTTCTCCCTTCGCCAGCTACAGGAGAAATGCCGCGAACAACAGATGGCCCTCTACGTTGCTTTCATAGATCTCACCAAAGCCTTTGACCTCGTCAGCAGATGTGGTCTCTTCAGACTACTAGCAAAGATCGGATGTCCACCAAAGCTACTAAGCATCATCACCTCGTTCCATGACAATATGAAAGGCACAATTCAGCATAATTGTGCCTCACCAGACTCCTTTCCCATCCTGAGTGGTGTGAAACAGGGCTGTGTTCTCGCACCTACACTGTTTGGGATCTTCTTCTCCCTGCTGCTCTCACATGCATTCAAGTCTTCAGAAGAAGGATCTTTCCTCCACACAAGATCAGATGGCAGGTTGTTCAACCTTGCCCATCTTAGAGCGAAGACCAAAGTATGCAAAGTCCTCATCAGGAAACTCCTCTTTGCTGACGATGCTGCATTAACATCCCATACGGAAGAGTGTCTGCAGAGACTCATTGACAGGATTGCTGCAGACTACAATGAATTTGGCCTAACCATCAGTTTCAAGAAAACGAACATCATGGGACAGGACATCAGAAATGTTCTATCCATCAATATTGGCAACCACACTCTGGAAGTGGTTCAAGAGTTCACCTACCTGGGCTCAACCATTACCAGCAACCTGTCTCTCGATGCAGAAATCAACAAGCACATGGGAAAGGCATCTTCTGCTATGTCCAGACTGGCCAAGAGGGGGTGGGAGAATGGTGCACTGACACGGAACACAAAAGGCCGAGTGCTTCAAGCCCGTGTCCTCAGTACCTTGTTCTATGGCGAGGCCTGGACAACGTATGTCAGCCAAGAGCAACGCCTCAACGCATTCCATCTTTGCTGTCTTCGGAGAATCCTTGGCATCAGAGGCAGGATTGTATCTCCAACGCGGAAGTCCTCGAGGCAGCTGACACCCCCAGCATGTATGCCCTACTGAGCCAGCGGCGCTTGAGATGGCTTGGCCATGTGAGCCGCATGGAAGATGGCAGGATCCCCAAGGACGCATCGTACAGCGAGCTCGTCACTGGTATCAGACCCACAGGCTGTCTATGTCTCCGCTTTAAAGACGTCTGCAAACGCAACATGAAATCCTGTGACATTGACCACAAGTCGTGGGAGCTAGTTGCCAGCGATCGCCAGAGCTGGCGGACAGCTATACAGGCGGGGCTGAAGAGAGACGAGTCGAAGAGACTCAGCAATTGGCAGGAAAAGAGACAGCAGTGTAAGGAGAAAGCCAACTGTGTAACAGCCCCGACAACCAACTTTACCTGCAGTACCTGTGGAAGTCTGTTACTCTAGAATTGTCCTTTATAGCCACTCCAGGCACTGCTCCACAAACCACTACCTCTAGGCGCTTACCCATTGTCTGTTGGGACAAGGAGGCCAAAAAGGATTAGTTATATAGGTTTTCAATAAATTTTCAAACAGCAACAAAGGAAACATCAGGGGGCTTAAATTGGATAACCCCAGAAAATGGGCACAGGGATCACTATGTGCGATTTTCCAGTGCTCGTCGAGCGTAATGCAGGCAGCATGTCAACTTCATGCTGCCTGCTCATCATAATGATTTATGCGGACAGCCAGTGCTCCCCATGCTGTTCATTGGCTGCGTGCATCAACAGGGGACCCAATATCATTACTTCCTCACACTACTTAAAGCTAGCCCGCACCTTTTAAGAAAAAGTACATTGTGGCTCCTGGAGGTGCTGAGATCATTGTTGCACAGCACACTATTCCAAATCAACAACATCTAACCATGGGAGAGAGCATGCACCAATGTTTTCAGGCACTGCAGGTCTTGGAGGAGATGAAAAGGAGGAGCGATGTCCTGTATCCACACAATGAAAAGGCAGTGCAAATAGATAGCCACGAAGGGGAATGCCATGAGTTTAGTTACAAGGACCTGGTGCAGCACTGCAAGATGTTTTATGACCTCACAAGAGTGGCCAAGGTCAGTGAATGCATCTTCAAATGCTGTATCCTACCAACTGCACCACTAACTTCAACCACAGCTCAATTTACTACACCCGCTTCACTCAACTACAAAAAGTCTCTATCAATCAGGATTCGTACCTAACATTCATATGTTTCACTTCACCCTCACACATTTAACAATGTTGCAAGCCTCATACCCATTTCTTGCACAAACTACCAGCTATTCAATCATGACAGCCATATTAGCCAAACATATTGAACCTTCTTTTTTAATTCATTCATGGGATGTGGGCGTCGCTTGCCAGGCCAGCATTTATTGCCCATCCCTAATTGCCCTTGAGAAGGTGGTGGTGAGCTGCCTTCTTGAACCACTGCAGTCCATTTGGGGTAGGTATATCCACAATGCTGTTAGGAAGGGAGTTCCAGGATTTTGACCCAGCGACAGTGAATGAACGGTGATATAGTTCCAAGTCAGGATGGTTTGTGACTTGGAGGGGAACTTGCAGGTGGAGCTGTTCCCATGCACCTGCTACTCCTTGTCTTTTTAGGTGGTAGAGGTCACGGGTTTGGAAGGTGCTGTCTAAGGAGCCTTGGTGCATTGCTGCAATGCATCTTGTAGATGGTACACACTGCTGCCACTGTGCGTCGGTGGTGAAGGGAGTGAATATTTGTAGATCGGGTGCCAATCAAGCGGGCTGCTTTGTCCTGGATGGTGTCGAGCCTCTTGAGTGTTGTTGGAGCTGCACCCATCCAGGCAAGTGGAGAGTATTCCATCACACTCGTGACTTGTGCCTTGTAGATGGTGGACAGGCTTTGGGGAGTCAGGAGGTGAGTTACTCGCCTCAGGATTAATAGCCTCTGACCTGCTCTTGTAGCCACAGTATTTATATGGTTACTCCAGTTCAGTTTCTGGTCAATGGTAGCCCCTAGGATGTTGATAGTGGGGGATTCAGCGATGGTAATGCCTTTGAATGTCAAGGGGAGATGGTTAGATTCTCTCTTGTTGGAGATGGTCATTGCCTAGCACTTGTGTGGCACGAATGTTACTTGCCACTTATCAGCCCAAGCCTGGATATTGTCCAGGTCTTGCTGCATTTCTACACGGACTTCTTCAGTATCTGAGAGCCACTCTCAATGACACATTCCTCTCTTTTGCAAAAGAAGGTGGCACACAATCAGAGGCAGCAGGAATTAACCTGAGGAGGACAGGTGTGCCTGCATGTTCTAACCTCCAATAGAGACATGATGCGGTCATTATGGGAAGGGCCACAGCTGAGGCTGTAGCCACTGGTGGGGTTGAAGTAACTGATGATGACAATATTCTCATAAACTAATCCTCCTTCTCACATCCCACTTACCACTCATCCCACAATCTCTTCTGACAGACAAGTTGCTGATGATGGAAGTACGCACTTCTTATTTTCTCTTCTCCCCTCACCACAACCCTATCCTTGTCCCTTTGTCCTTTCACGTACCCGAAGAACTCCAACCTGTCCAGGCATTGCAGGAAGAGCAAAAAAACAGTGAAGATGAAGGCACACCAGCACTCGATGGGCAAGGCTATAGAAGGCGGCTGATGGATGTAAACATCCAAATGCTTGGTGCACTAGGAACCCTGCCAAAAAGCCTGCCCTCAATGTTAAGGAGCATGAAGGAATCCAGCACCAACTTGGCACAAAATTTTGAACAGATCTTAAAGCCAATCCTTTCCTACATGAAATAGGTGGCCATCTCCATCAACACACTTGTAGTGCCCACCATAATGCAGTGTCTGATGGCCGATGTCTCAATTTCCATAGCAGCACAAACAGCTTCCACCCAACATCTGAATGCTGCATGGAAGCTCAAACTGCTGCCATCATGGCTCTGAAAACCAGTGTGCAAAGCAGCTTCCCGGTAACAACAGATCTCTCCCTAAAGACCCTCTGCAGATATGCCGCTCTGCTGACAGCCCATCTTCCCCTCCTCCTCCTTGTCCTGCTTTGTCTGGCCTCTGCTCATTCTCCTAATCACGTTCAAGGCCAAGTGGTCCACCATGTCTGGGTGCAACTGGCCTGTGCAAAACCTTGAAGTCACCAAAAATGTACTTCAGCACCTTCCACACCACTCCCTGCAGTCTACTGAAACTTTAACCAACTATAGAAAGCACCCAAAACTCAAAATTGTAGTAATAGCTAGAAGAAGTAAACCAGCAAGTAACTAATAAGTAGCTGATGATCCCTTTGAATAGTGCTGGTGGGACATTTCCTTCATGTTGCTTAACATGTGTGAGATTAAGAGGGGGTAGAGGTTGGAGCTGGGAGTTCCAAAATGGCAGCAATGATGTCAAATCAATGTTGCATGCTGACTAATGTTTGCCTGTTCTGCATACGTAGGTTGGAGATTAGGTGCACATATGGCAAACCCTTTACCAAGACAGTGTCTACCAGACTTGCCTAGATGAGTACAGCTCCAACAGCACTCAAAAAGCTCAACACCATTCAGGACAAAGCAGCCCATTTGATTGGCACCTCATTCACCACCTTAGACATTCATTCCCTCCACCACTGGCGCACACTGACAGCAGTGTATACCATATACAAGATGCACTGCAGCAAATCACCAAAATTCCTTCGACAGCAGCTTCCAAACCCACAACCTCTACAACCTAGAAGGACAAGGGCAGCAGACACTTGGGAACAGCACCACCTGCAAGTTCCCCTCCAAACCATACACTGTCCTGACTTGGAAATATATCTCTGCTCCTTCACTGTCGTTGGTTCAAAATCCTGGAACTCACTTTCTAACAGCACTGTGGGCGTTGCCTCAAGCTGACATGAACCACAACAGGCACTGGAGGCAAAAAGCCCCATCTCCTTTCCCTCTGCATCGAATTCTCACTGTCACCAAATTCCCAACTTTTGCGCTCTATTGACAATGCCCTTCTTTTATGACCACACTGTGCATCAACAGATACAGTTAAATCAGGAAGTCGTGATTATGTGATACTAAACCTGTAATGAAATCTCTGAGCAATGTAGGAAAAAAAGATTTTCGCAGTTCGGAACTCCTGAGAATGAGTTAGTGTAGAATGCAGGGAAGATAAAAGGATTTAAAATTGTGTTTTTGGAGCTTAATGGCAGTAAAGATCAGAGGACCATCGTGGTATTAACAAAATAGAGAAAGACAAGAAAGACTGTGTCAGAGAGAGATATTGCAAGGAGGGATCAGATCCATCAGATAATTTAAAGCATAAAGCTGTTCATAATGGTTAAATAGCCTGAAGCAAATGGAAGAAAATTATTTATATCACAATTGGAGGGAGAAAAAGTGAGCCAAACAGGTCAACATTCTTTTCAGGAAAGTTAGCACTGTTCCATCAGAACAGTAGCGATGGAGAGGAGGAGTCACAGAAGTTACGGGAGGGAGCACCATGAGTAGCTGCTGAATGGGCAGGTAGACAGTAGTTAGTGTCTTTTCAATAAACCTGCATTTACCTGTTGGGTCCAATTTTACAAATGCATGCTACCTGTAGGGGGCCTTGTCAGCAGGCCACGCAATTACCTGGAAATCACTGGTGCTGTACATTATTTTCTGATGATTAATTTTAACGTACGCACAATTTTTTGATATGGTTGGGGGAGCAGTCAAGGTTCACTGTCGGTAGCCAAGTAATCTCATATATAAAAACAGAATATCAGGACCACTGCAGGGCTACCACTGTTCACAATGTACAATTGTGAAAAACATTATCCTACATAGGAGCTGTTCAATTATTTACTGGAAATTACGATTTTCATGTCCTGCAATGAGTTATTTGTAGTAGCCTCAAAAGTTAAAAACAACAAAAAAGCAAAGTTTCATCTAAAGGGTGATTAATTTCTACACTTGTATCAGAATTTAATTTTTATTACTCCATTGCTTGTTTTAAAGACTGGTTTAAATCGAAAACAGCAGATTCTCCCCTCCTTCAACACAAAAATCAAATTTCACATTTATAAAGCTGGTAAGTCAGGTTTTCCCAACTAGGGGTGGGGGGGCGGGGGAGGGAAAATGTATGTTTTCTTCTCATCACATTTACACATTAATGCTAGAACTCAGCATATAAAATACTATTTGTGTGGAAGCTGGATCAAAGCTGTATTAATCTGCAGCATGCCACAGATGAGTTTACCCATCCATGCAAGGCATTTGTCTGGCAGTTACCAACAAGCACACCTTTCCATTCTTGCTTGGACATAGAAAGAGACATCTATGATGTGAATATGACAACCTAACCATTCAACTGGCTGAACAACAGTCCTCGGCAGACATTTTTCTGCAAACCTGCTCCCACCTCCAACATGGATTGTCGGAGCAGCAGTCAGAAGTAAATTGTCTTAAACTTTAAAAAAGGTTCAAGTAGATAGGACAATAAATTTATTTATTATATGAAAACAAGAAATACTGGAAATACTGAGCAGGTCTGGCAGCATCTGTGGAGAGAGAAGCAGAGTTAACTTTTCAAGTCAGTGACCCTTCTTCAGAACTGGATCTGTTCTGAAGGGTCACTGACCTGAAATGTTAACTCTGCTTCTCTCTCCACAGATGCTGCCAGGCCTGTTGAGTATTTCCAGCATTTCTTGTTTTTATTTCAGATTTCCAGCATCCACAGTATTTTACTTTTATAAACTTATGAGTTAAGAAGAGAGAAGAAATATAGTTAAAAAAGACAGGATAAAAAAAAGGGAATACAGGATAAGCAGAATTAAGGTTTAACTTTTTAGACACAAAATGGTGTTTTGCGTGTTCAATCATAGCACTTAAATGTTATTATTGTAATTCTGGATGTCCTATTGCTTGTTTAGCTTCATGAGAGTAATACAAGTGCTATTTCCAATGTCTAAATGTAAACTAAAAGCTTACAAACCCGTTGGCCTACAAAGACAGGAGTTTTACTGGACCTAATGGCAGTAAGAGTTAAACACCATGAAGCTGATGTCACAATGGCCCTGCTCCAGTGGCAGTAGCGTGACAGTGCAAGATTTACTTATACAAACTGAAGGATACTATCCTATCCTATCCAAAATCATTGGAGGTGGAGAGTCACTAGATTGTTCTGCCTGGCACATCATGCCTGTAAGGGGGAGGTTTGGGTGCTTTCTGCCCCAAAAGGAGGCCCAGAATATCAGAATGGCACCATGCTGCACTGACACCACAGAAGAAGCCTGGGATGGTTTAACAGAAGCTCAACTTCAACTCCCAAAGGAGCTATTGGGTTATCTCTGTGAGGTAACATTTACCAGGTATTTTTGTTCTGCACATGTACATTGGGGTGGGACTGGAGGATGCTTGGAAAGGGAGGAAAAAGAGACTTGCATGTGTTTTCTAGTTCTCTTAATTTGATCAGAATCTTTTAAAAATATATATATATTTATTTTTCCCGGTCTGCAGCCACTGGTTTGCATGGAAAAATGAAGAACTTTTTCCAATAATCTCGAGCTAAGTACCAGAGGTACAGAAAATGTGCAGTGGCATTTTTATCTGCTAGCTTTAAATACTCATCTTGAAACTGCTCTCACACTGGTACTGCATAAGTGGGAATAGTGCTAGTACTAACAGAAAATACATGCAATAAAGTGAAATTTTATCATATTAAACATGATTTTACTGCACTGAATCACATATCTTATTTATTATATAAACTCTAGAGTAAGCATGCACAGCAGCAAACAATATCTGATGGAAAGAGAGTTCTGTGAGTTTGTGCCAGGACATATAAGAACTGTGAACAGTCTATCATAGCAGTTCTGCACCTTTTGCCTTGAACTCCAATACCTCCAAGATGGCAGCTGTTAAAAACCTACAGCAACACAGACAAAACTATAAACAACTAAGTAAAACAATCATGTGTTGGCTTCCACCATTCTTAACTGAAATAACTTTTATTTATAGAGTGCTTTAATGTAAAGGGACATCTCAAAAGTGCTTCACAAACAGATACAAGGAAACAAATGGGAAAGCAGGATTTAATGATTTAATGCAGACTGGGATCCGCATGGCAAAATTACAGCATTTGTGTTTCAGGAGGGTGGAGGCTGGTAGGCCACTAAGGAAATAGTTAAAGTAGTCAAGTCTGGAGCAGATAAAAAGACAAGAATAAGGGTTTCAGCAGCAGGGAGGTCAAAGAAGAGTTGCAGGCAGATAATAGTGTGGAGTCTAATATTGAAGTTGTCTTAATAAAGGATTGGATGTTGGGTTAAAGCTCAACTCTGAGTTGAGCAAGATATCGAGATCCTAAATGGTTAGATTGACTGGAGTTAGTGCTAAGGGAGTAGAGTTTGTGGTGGGGGCCAAAATAATGGCTTCCGTCTTCTCAACATTGAGCAGAAGGAAGTTTTGATTCATCAAAGATCTGATGTCAGAGAAATAGTCTGACAGTATAGCAGCAGTTGATCGGTCATGAACAGTGATGGAGAGATAAAGCTGAGTATCATCAGTATACAAGTGAAAGCTGATCCTATGTTTGCAGATGATGTTGCCAAGGGAAGCATATAGACATAGAAGATGAATCCTTGGGGGACCCCAGAGGTGACAATGCAAAGTGAGAAGAGAAGCCATTGCTAGAGATGCACTGTCTGAATTGGAATAGTTAGGCATGGAACTATACAAGAGCAATTCTAAAAAGTTGGATGACAGAAAAAAGGCAGTAGAGGAACCTGCATGGCCAATGAGATTGAATAATGAAGAAAAACACGGATGAAAAGGGATAATATATCACAATCACAGTCACAATAGATTTTAAATGTGACCTTGGTTAGGCCCATTTCAATGCTATGAGAAAGGTAGAAGCAGCCTAGAGGAATTCAAACAGGGAGTTTCGGAATAGATAGGAATGGGGATGGACCTGGTATACATTTGAAGACAGAAGAGCGGGAGGTGTGGTTGGAAATGGGGAGTAGCTGGTGAGTGAAAGGTGGGTTATCTGAACAGGATGATGATGACAGAGACTCAGGAAAGGAAATAGGAAACAGATGCCAGCTAGCATGGGGGAAAGGGAAGGAACGTAGGGTGGATAGTAATTGAGTAGGTAGGAGACGGAGGAAGAAATGGGTGAATCTCATGGATGAATTGAGCGTGAAGAGGGCTAGCAGGATTTTATGGGGGGGGGGGGGGGTCAGCAGGGGTGGGGGGGGAAGGAGAGGGGAAAAAAAATTTAAATGATGAGGGTTCAGGATCAGAGTACGTAAGAGTGTAGGATGAGGTTCAGGCTAAGGGCATCTTGGACGGGCTTGATCTTAAAGACAATGGCTCCTGGTATTTGACGTGAAGGTGAAGGGGCGGGGAAGTGGGAGTAGTTAATCCTGGGGGAAAGGAGCCTGGGTTTCTCTGCTCTCGAGGATGATCCTGGAATAGTAGGATGAATATCTTGAAGGCAATACCACACAGAAACAGAAAGAAAGAAACAACTGTAACTTACCATTGAATTGATTAATTACCACCTCAGGAGAAGTCAAGTAATACTGATCACAAAGCATTTTTGCACTTTCACAGGCATCTGTAATTCCGGACATAGGAATATGTTACTGTCCACTGATTAACTCTCTTAAAAATCAGAATTACATTCATCCAATACACTATATTTTTAGAAACCCTTTGTCTTATTAAAGCAATGTCAACCTTTTGAGCACTGAAGTTTTAAAATACATATTCAGCAATACATTCCTCTCAAAGGAATGAAGTAGCATTTTTAGACTGAATAGATTACTGTTGTGATACAATTTGTTTTGTTCTTTCATACATTTGCCTAAAGATCTACATCAGAAAATCATTTCTTACCTACAATAGAATGGCTTTGGGCAACTTTACTGAAACTATATGTAAAATATAGCAGAATGCAAGGCCTGGGTGAGAGAAGAAGCTAACAGGAGTGACAATGTGCCGACTCAATCTAACACAGTAGTTTAATTCTGGCAATATCAAAGAGATGCAAAGTGTTTGTGTTAAATCTGAATGCAACACTTCAAAATATCTAGTCAGGAAGGAGATCAGTTATTCCGTTCAGGATGTCACCAGGCAGTGGTTTTAGTTGAAATATCTTGAAAATTGGGATGTGGAGGGAGATATGGTATTAAATTGGGCTTCACTGGCGAAGGTAGCCTAATGATGAGTTCACAGAGTGTTTTCAGGACAGTTTCTTAGAGTAGCACGTTCTAGAGGCAACCAGATAGCAGGCTATTCTAGATCTGGTAATGTGTAACAAGACAGGATTAATTAATGACCTCATAGTAAAGGCGCCCCTAGGTAGCAGTGATTAAAAGCCTGCTCGGGTCTGCAATTGAAACCCAACCCGAAAGAACCATATCCGACCCGAGCCCGACCCCCGGAATGAAGTTGATTATATTAAAGAGGCTGTGCTCTACCTTGGATGGAATCGCTCACTGCAGACTAGTACAGAGTCCGGATGCACGTTTCCCACCTAGACGACCTGACTGTCACAGTGTCTGACCCAGCCCGACCCAAGCCCGAATGCCGGACCCAGAACAGCGACCCAAACCGAACCGGACACGTCATTGGGCCTGGTTGGGTTCGGCTCGGGTAGCCATGCTCTAGCAGTGATCACAACATTATTGAATTGTGCATTCAGTTTGAGGGTGAGAAGAGTGGATCCAAGACTAGCGTTTTAAACTTAAATAAGAGACCGAAGACAGAGCTGGCTAACATAAACTGGGAAATTAGGTGAAGGGATAGGTCAGTAGAGATGCAGCGGCAGACATTTAAGGAGATATTTCATAATATTCAGTAAAGATACATTCCAGTGAGAGAGAAAGACTCCAGAGGAAAGACGCACCATCCGTGGCTATCTAAGGAAGTTAAAGACAGTATCAAATTGAAAGAAAAAGCGTACAATTCAGCGAAGAGTAGTGGCAGGTCAGAAGATTGGACAGAACATTAAAAAAACGGCAAAGAATGACTAAAAGAAAAACGAACGAGAATTTAGAGTACGAGAGAAAGCGAACTAGAAATATAAAAACGCATTGTCAGAGTTTCTACAGGTATTTAAAAAGGAAAAGAGTAAGTAAAGTGAGTGTTGGTCCTAGAGAGAGTGTCTGGGGAATTAATAATGGAAAATAAAGAAATGGCAGAGGAATTGAACAGATCTTTTACACCTGTCTTCACAGTAGAGAATACAAATAACATCCCAGAAATAACTGATTCAAGAGTTGAAAAGGAGGGAGGAACTTAAAACAATTACCATTACCAAGGAAAGGGTACTGAAAAATTATTAGTACTAAAAGCTGACAAGTCTCCAGGTCCTGATGGACTTCATCCTAGGGTCTTAAAAGAAGTGGCTGCTGAGATAGGGAATGCATTAGTTTTAATTTTCCAAAATTCCCTAGATTCTGGAAAGGTCCCATCAGATTGGAAAATAGTGAATGTAACTCCACTATTCAAGAAAGGAGGAAGACAGAAAGCAGGAAACTACAGGTCAATTGGCTTAGCATCTGGCATAGAGAAAATGATGTAATCTATTATTAAGGAGTTTATAGCAGGTCATTTTGTAAATCTCAATGCAATCAGGCAGAGTCAACATGGTTTTGTAAAAGGGAAATCGTGTTTGACTAATTTATTAGGGCTCTTCGAGGAAGTAACAAGCAATAGGATAAAGGGGAACATATGGATGTGGTGTATTTGGATTTCCAGAAGGCATTTGACAAGGTGCCGCCTCAAAAAGGTTATTTCACAAAATAAGAGCCCATGATATAGGGGGTAACCTATTAGTATGGAAAGAGGATTGGTTAGCTAACAGGAAACAGAGAGCAAGTATAAATGGGTCGTTTTTCTGTTGGCAAGCTGGAACTAGTGGAGTGCCACAGGGATCAGTGCTGGGGCCTCAACTATTTACAATCTACATCAGTGACTTGGATGAAGGGACAGAATGTATGGTTGCTAAATTTGCTGATGATACAAAGATAGGTAGGCGGGTAAGTTGTGAAGAGGACATAAGGAGTCTGCAAAGGGGTATAGATAGGTTAAGTGAGTGGGCAAAGATTTGGTAAATGGAGTATAAGTGTGAACTTGTCCACTTTGGCAGGAAAAATCGAAATGCAATATATTATTTAAATAGTGAAAGATTGCAAAACTCTGAGATGCAGAGGGATCTGGGTGCCCAAGTACACAAAACACAAAAAGTTATAGCAGGTGATTAAGGCGGCAAATGCAATGTTGTCGTTTGTTGCAAAGAGAATGAAATATAAAAGTAGAGACATTTTGCTACAGTTGTACAGGACATTGGTGAGACAACATCTAGAGTATTATGTACTATGTATTATGCTTTGGTCTCCTTACTTAAGAAAGGATATAATTGCATTGGAAGCAGTTCAGAGAAGGTTCACTCAACTGATTCCTGGCTTGAGAGGGTTATCTTATGAGGAAAGGTTGGACAGGTTGGGTCTGTATTCATTGGAGTTTAGAAGGATGAGAGGTGATCTGATTGAAACATATAAGATCCTGAGGGGACTTGACAGGGTGGATGTGGAAAGGATGTTTCCCTTGTGGGAGAGACTAAATCTAGGGGGCACAGTTTAAAAATAAGGGGTCTCCCATTTAGAACAGAAATGAGGAGAATTTTTTTCTCTCACAGGGTCGTTAGTCTGTGGAACTCTCCTCCCCAGGGAGCGGTGGAGGCAGGATCATTGAATTTCATTAAGGCAGACAGATTCTTGACAAACAAAGGAGTCAAAGGGTGTCGGGGATAGGCAGGAAAATGGAGTTGAGTCCACAAACAGATCAGCCATGATCTTATGGAATGGTGGAGCAGGCTCAAGGGGCCGAATGTCCTACTCCTGCTCCTAGTTTATATGTTCATATGTCTTCACAAGCATTGTAGTGTAGGATACAGTGTTGGAAATTAGGTAGCCAACTTAAGCTGAAAGGATGACTTTGCTGGCAGCTTGTCTTTTTAAAAAAATATAAATTCTGATCTCCAATCAGTGGATGAAAGAAAATTATCATTCAACAAAGCACATTGGCGTAACACATGTTAAATGAATATCTTGTAAATTTAGATTTCCATATGGTTGATTATAGTGACGTAACATAGATAATCTAATGCTAGAACATTTCAGTTACTGGATTTCATGCAATGCATTACCTACCTTTCACCACTTGGACCACATCGCAGTTAGGGTCAATGCCACCTATGTGTTTGGGATGAGCTGGATTACTTCGGCCATCAAAAACAAGAGCTGGTATGATCACAAAGTAACAAAAAATAATCTTAGATGGCTTTGTCGTGTTACATTACTTAAAACTTTTCCTGAACAAGAATTTCTTGGGAATCAGTGCCTTTATTCAGATCTAAATTTCACTCAGGTAAACTATGAAAGGCTATGCCCCAAACTTTTCTGGTGCATGCTTTAAATTAGACATTATCTACTCAATTTTTCAACTATTAAATATTGATGAATTCTATTCCAAAACCAAATTAGTATGTAGCCAACTCACATTGATATTATCTTGCCTAAAAGTATAAAGTGCTATTAACTCTCAACTCATAACACCAGAAGCATGAGTGCAGCACCATTGAACTTGAAAATAATAAGTTTTGTGGGTCCAAAACTTTTTACCAGAAATGTTATGATATGAAAAAAACACATTAGTGTCAATTATTTCTAATCAAATTTCAGCAATAGTTCAAGATTCCAGGGAAGCACTTCCCAAACAAACTTTTGATAAAAAACAAGAGTACAAAGAAGGTAATAGGTGCAAAATGCAGACGTCTTTTATCAATATATTAAGAAAAGGAAAGTGAAAAGGGGTAATGTGAGGATATTAAAGAATGATGCAGGTAAGACTATAATGGACAGTAAGGAAATAAAGACTTGTTAAGAGAGTACTTTATATCATTCCTCACAGTAGAGGAAAAGGACAAAATACCAGCAATACAATGAAACCTAAAAATAAAGGGAGGAACTTACTGAAAAGTTAAAATATGGTAACGGAAGAAATAACGGGACTTAATATAGACAACTCTCGAGGAACTGTAGGTTGGTAGACAGGGCCAGGTTAGGGCAACAGCTATTCTGATGGACAATGGGTACATTTTTAGCTAAAATATGATTTTGAAGAATTTTAAGTTTTGTAAGTTTTTAAAAAAATTTGTAGTCATTACTATAAACCAAATAATTACTGGTCTGAAAACATAGGAATAGTAGATGGCCATTCAGCCCCTTAAGCCCATCCTACCGTTCAGTCTTATCATGACTGATCTGTACGTCAACTCCATTTACCCACCTTTGATCCATATCTTCTGATTCTCTGGCCTAACTTGTTTCAATTTCAATTGACCCAGCATTCACAGCCATTTGGGAGAGTATGTTCCAATTTCCACTAACTGATTCCACTCCTAAATAACCTAGACACGGAGGAGATGTGGGCAGTGCTTGGAGCAGTACCTATAGGTACACTGCTGCACACCTGGGGTCTACCCATCTTTCTCTGCCACATTCCAGGTTGTGGAAGCCTTCCCCTCTTTCAGATTTTTCATACTTACTCTGTTATTCAGCTATAACCATTTATAGTTCCTCTGGACTTGTTTCATTACTATCCTCTCCTCTTTGCCTTGCATTTACAACGTTTTTGTCATTTAATCACTCCTGCACTCCAATCAACCTAAAGATCGTCCCCTTTGTTCTTTCACCTCCCGCACCCCTCCAAAATCCATTTCCCTGGCTCTTTACTTGCTTTAAAGTTGTTAATTTCTAAAATCCTCCAGTTCTGATGAAAGCTCATCAGTCTGAAACAGTAACTCTGTTTCTCTCTACATAAAGACAGCTTGACTGTTGAGTGTTTTCCAGCATTTTCTGTTTTTATTTCAGATTTCCAGCAGCCATACTTGGCTTTTGTACCAATCCTTTTAGTTGTTTTGACATGGCAACAACAGACAGTATATTGCTAGTTAAAGTACAATTATGGTAAGCTACCAGTGTTCACCATAAGGCTTTCCACTCATACTTACTGTGCTGGTTGATGAGCATGCGGATAGAGATTCGGCTCAAATAGAATCGGTTTAAGAAGTACTGCACATTCTGATTAGTTACAGGATCAACCCCAAATGCGTCCTTATACTCTATGACTCCCTGGGCCATAGTTGGGACGACATCATTGTGCCGATTTCGAATGTTGATCAGTGTATCTGAGAAGCTAAAACACACAGTATTAATAAATCAAAACATCTATAGTAGGTTATATTACTTGAAATAGCTCCACTTAACAGATATTGAGAATAACCAAGACAGGAAGCCTAAAAAATCACAGTACCATGTTTATTGGATTATTTACAGCACTAGTTGTGTCAAGACACTGGCAGTATTCAAGTCAAGCAGGTTATAGGTCAGAGGAATAAATGGACCCAGGCAGGGTTGGAGGAGAATGAATAAGATGAAGGCAGCAGTAGGCAAGTGGGAGAAAAAGAAAACAGACTTAAGAATAACGAGTAAGGGATGAGAAGGAGGCAAATGATGACAAGGTGGCGGAGTGAAGGGGGAAAGAGGAGGAGGTGGCGGAGTGAAGGGGGAAAGAGGAGGAGGTGGCGGAGTGAAGGGGGAAAGAGGAGGAGGTGGAGGAGTGAAGGGGGAAAGAGGAGGAGGTGGCGGAGTGAAGGGGGAAAGAGGAGGAGGTGGCGGAGTGAAGGGGGAAAGAGGAGGAGGTGGCGGAGTGAAGGGGGAAAGAGGTGGAGGAGAAGGAGGAATGAAGGGGGAAGAGGTGGAGGAGAAGGAGGAATGAAGGGGGAAGAGGTGGAGGAGGAGGAGGAATGAAGGGGGAGGAGGAATGAAGGGGGAGGAGGAATGAAGGGGGAGGAGGAGGAGGGGGAGGAGGAGGAGGAGGGGGAGGAGGAGGAGGGGGAGGAGGAGGAGGGGGAGGAGGAGGAGGGGGAGGAGGAGGAGGGGGAGGAGGAGGAGGGGGAGGAGGAGGAGGGGGAGGAGGAGGAGGGGGAGGAGGAGGAGGGGGAGGAGGAGGAGGGGGAGGAGGAGGAGGGGGAGGGGGAGGAGGAATGAAGGGGGAGGAGGAGGAGGAGGAGGAATGAAGGGGGAAAGAGGAGGAGGGGGAGGAGGAGGAATGAAGGGGGAAAGGAGGAGGAGGAGGAGGAGGAGGAATGAAGGGGGAAAGAGGAGGAGGGGGAGGAGGAGGAGGAGGAATGAAGGGGGAAAGAGGAGGAGGGGGAGGAGGAGGAGGGGAGGAGGAGGATGAGGAGGAGGAATGAAGGGGGAAAGAGGAGGAGGGGGAGGAGGAGGAGGAGGAATGAAGGGGGAAAGAGGAGGAGGGGAGGAGGAGGAGGAGGGGAGGAGGAGGAGGGGAGGAGGAGGAATGAAGGGGGAAAGGGGAGGAGGAGGAATGAAGGGGGAAAGAGGAGGAGGGGGAGGAGGAGGAATGAAGGGGGAAAGAGGAGGAGGGGGAGGAGGAGGAATGAAGGGGGAAAGAGGAGGAGGGAGGAGGAGGAATGAAGGGGGAAAGAGGAGGAGGGGGAGGAGGAGGAGGAGGAGGAATGAAGGGGGAAAGAGGAGGAGGAGGAGTAGGAGGAGGAATGAAGGGGGAAAGAGGAGGAGGGGGAGGAGGAGAAGTAGGCATGGAGGGGGAAAGAGGAGGAGGAGAAGTAGGCATGGAGGGGGAAAGAGGAGGAGGAGGAGGAGGAATGAAGGGGGAAAGAGGAGGAGGTGGAGGAGGAATGAAGGGGGAAAGAGGAGGAGGTGGAGGAGGAATGAAGGGGGAAAGAGGAGGAGGTGGAGGAGGAATGAAGGGGGAAAGAGGAGGAGGTGGAGGAGGAATGGGGGAAAGAGGAGGAGGTGGAGGAGGAATGGGGGAAAGAGGAGGAGGTGGAGGAGGAATGGGGGAAAGAGGAGGAGGTGGAGGAGGAATGGGGGAAAGAGGAGGAGGTGGAGGAGGAATGGGGGAAAGAGGAGGAGGTGGAGGAGGAATGGGGGAAAGAGGAGGAGGTGGAGGAGGAATGGGGGAAAGAGGAGGAGGTGGAGGAGGAATGGGGGAAAGAGGAGGAGGTGGAGGAGGAATGGGGGAAAGAGGAGGAGGTGGAGGAGGAATGGGGGAAAGAGGAGGAGGTGGAGGAGGAATGGGGGAAAGAGGAGGAGGTGGAGGAGGAATGGGGGAAAGAGGGGGAGGTGGAGGAGGAATGGGGGAAAGAGGGGGAGGTGGAGGAGGAATGGGGGAAAGAGGGGGAGGTGGAGGAGGAATGGGGGAAAGAGGGGGAGGTGGAGGAGGAATGGGGGAAAGAGGGGGAGGTGGAGGAGGAATGGGGGAAAGAGGAGGAGGTGGAGGAGGAATGGGGGAAAAGAGGGGGAGGTGGAGGAGGAATGGGGGAAAGAGGGGGAGGTGGAGGAGGAATGGGGGAAAGAGGGGGAGGTGGAGGAGGAATGGGGGAAAGAGGGGGAGGTGGAGGAGGAATGGGGGAAAGAGGGGGAGGTGGAGGAGGAATGGGGGAAAGAGGGGGAGGTGGAGGAGGAATGGGGGAAAGAGGGGGAGGTGGAGGAGGAATGGGGGAAAGAGGGGGAGGTGGAGGAGGAATGGGGGAAAGAGGGGGAGGTGGAGGAGGAATGAAGTGAGAAAGAGGTGGAGGAGGAGGAGGAGGAATGAAGGGGGAAAGAGGAGGAGGGGGAGGAGGAGGAGGAATGAAGGGGGAAAGAGGAGGAGGGGGAGGAGGAGGAGGAATGAAGGGGGAAAGAGGAGGAGGGGGAGGAGGAATGAAGGGGGAAAGAGGAGGAGGGGGAGGAGGAATGAAGGGGGAAAGAGGAGGAGGGGGAGGAGGAATGAAGGGGGAAAGAGGAGGAGGGGGAGGAGGAATGAAGGGGGAAAGAGGAGGAGGGGGAGGAGGAGGAGGAATGAAGGGGGAAAGAGGGGAAGGAGGAATGAAGGGGGAAAGAGGGGAAGGAGGAATGAAGGGGGAAGGGGGAAAGAGGAATGAAGGGGAAGGGGGAAAGAGGAGGAGGAGAAGGAATGAAGGGGAAAGAGTAGAAGGAGAAGGAATGAAGGGGAAAGAGTAGAAGGAGGAGGAGGAGGAGGAGGAAGAGGAGGATTTGAGGGAGAATGGAGGGGGAGTGGAGGAGGAGGAGGAAGGAGAGAAGGAGCCGTCGGATTTTGGAAAAGCTGTTGGTTTTGGGAGCAGCTGGACTCAGGAACAAAGAGGTCATCAGGAACCAGGGCTGTTTCTCTTTTGAGGCAGGCCTGTGCTCAAGCTGGGAAATCCAGAAGTGTGAGGTGTTGAAGGTGAACTGGAGGATTTGCCTAACTGAAGCTAGAGGGAGAATCCCCAGGAAATCTCAAACCTTGGAAGACAGCTGTGAAATTAAGGAAACCAAAGTGAATTCCCAAGAGCTGTCATACGCTTTGGATTGGTCCTAGGAGAAGTGAACAAACCACCAAAATCCTGTAACATGTAGAGGGAATTCTTGGGGTGGAAAGAAAAGCCAAACAGGAGCAAAAGCTAGAAATGCTGGAAATACTCAGCAGGTCAGGCGGTATCTGTGGAAAGAGAAGCAGAATTAACGTTTCAGGTCAATGACCTTTCATCAGCACTGGATTCTGATGAAAGGTCACTGACCTGAAATGTTAACTCTGCTTCTCTCTCCACAGATGCTGGCAGACCCACTGAGTATTTCCAGCATTTCTTGTTTTTATTTCAGATTTCGGCAATATTTTGCTTTTATTTTAGCCAAACAGGAGTGTTCTGTTAAGATTTAGAGTTTAAAGAAAACGTCTTCATGTTGTGAAGATTTTAAGCTTAAAATATAAATGTCTCAAGTAGTAATGTGAAATTTGTCGTGTTTTGCTAAGTTTAACTCTTGTACAGTAAAGTTTTTTTTGTTTAAAACATGAAATCTTGTGGCGTAATTATTTCAGTAATAACTATGAATTCGACTTGCTCTTTTTAAAAGTTAATGATCCCTAATGGGATCGTAACAACTGTACCAGTAATGGCTTTTTGGATGTAAAATTATGTTATAAGTATTTGAACATAGTAAAAGCCCAACAAAGCATCAACTGTAGGTGTAACTAGTTTTGCAAGTAAATGTTGACACATGAATTGTACCAAATATATAGCCTGACATAGGAGCTTTCTATGTATTTGAAACCAGTTGCAACCCATTGAGCATTTATAGCTAACAAATGAGAGAGGCTGGATGTTCCAAAAAGAATCTTACTTTTAAACATAAAAGGGAAAGTTTGCTGACTCACTACTTTCCAGCTATTATAATATCCTCAGTTGTATACTCATAAATGTTATTGAAAACACAAGTGAATTTCGAGAAACAGATTAGGATTTTAAAAAGTATACTAAAATTATAATGCAGCTTACTCTGACAAAACTCTGTAATTATCAGGACTTTTATCCAAGAACTCCAGAATATCGGTGAGACTTTGCACATACCTAAAGAGGAAAAAAAACAAAGGGGAGAAAAAACAGTGTTATTTCATCTAAAATGTACAAGAAGCAATACCTGCAGTAAATGGTGAATTAAAAAAGGTTTGATATACCAATGATATTTTCGTAATACCTGCTTAGAATGCTGTTCCTCAAACTCTTGATCGTTATCGAGCAGTGTCCAATTTCTAGTCCAGACTCCAGATCAGAAGTAGAATGCAAGTATTATTATTTTCTTTAGTTCATTCTTAAGATATGGGTGCTGGGTTCAGCATTCTTCATTCATCCTTAGTTGTCGAGATGGTGATGTGAACAGGGCAGTTGGGCAGTTAAGAGAGTGTGGGACTGGAGTCACATAATCAGGCAGATACTAGGTTTTTATTTCCTGAATTTTTCAACTGAATATAAATTCCCAAACCACCATGATGTGGTTTGAACTCAAATTCCCTGGATTAGTAGTTCAGGTCTCTGCCTTATTAGTAAAGTAACATAATCACTACACTACCATATGCAACTATTAATACTGCATTCAAATCAAAAACAATGCTTAGTCAAATGTTTGCTTTATACAGAAGAATTTCTTTCACCATCTGAATACTAACTCACTTTTACATACTACTCAGGACCTGTTTTACTTTTGTAGATGATTTGCCATAAAAACTAGGCAAAGGCAAGGAAAAAATATCAATTGCTAGCAGCATTAAAAACTTTTCCACAAAGAATGCTGGGAAGCAACAAGGAACAAATTTCCTAAAACTAGCCCATATTACAGCAAATGATTGCCCAAGAAATATTCCCCCGTTACGGACAGGTTGAAAGAGGTATGGGTGGTTCCCAATAAAGGCCTGCTCAAGTCAGGAAATAAAAACCCGACCCGAACCCAACAGAACCACATCGGACCCGGGCCAGAGTCCCTCCACTTTTTCCCGCGCCCGACCCGACCACCGGAATGGTTACCTACCTCGATTCCATAGTGTACTCACTGTACCGCTTTTGGATGGATGGATTAAGGAAGCTGCAGCGTGAGCGTGATGACGTCATTGAGACGCTCACTGCGCAGACTCAGAGTCTCCCTCCTTGACGTCACGGACTCCAGCTCAGGTAAGTTTTTTTAAAACTTTTACACTCTCCACTCCAGCAAAGCAAAATGCAAGACTTCCTGTGTGTGTCCGACCCAGACCCGACCCAACCTGGCCCAGCCCAAAAGCCGGAGCCGGAGGAGCGACCCAACCCGAACCCGACACGTCATCGGGTCCTGTTGGGTTCGGGTCGGGTAGCAGGCCTTTTGATTCCAATGTGCGCCTCCCAACTGACTGCAATTGTGTTCTGTTAAAAATGAAAAGTTAGTCCCGGAATGTCTTCTAGGGTCAAATAAACAGACAAATGATCGGTTTAACAAAAGATCACCATGAGAAAACCTATTTCTACATAATTCTCAAAATGGTCGCAACCTCACTCACACACACACACATATTCACTCATACAGGTTTGACAGATAGAGAGAAAAGGGTTGGATGCAGTTCAACATGAGGTAGGTATTCGTGGTTTACAGTAAACCTGTTGAATCTTCTAAGTAGGTCAGTCTCTTTTAAGATGCAGGTCTGGTTGTTTGTAGTCTTGAACTTGTTGAGGTGTTGTAAATTTCTGGTGGTTAAGACTTCAGACTGAAAGTGGTAGTCGCTTGCAGTTCCCTGCTGCAGCAAGTTGAAGTGCAGAAATAGCAGCAGGGCTTCTCCCTGTTTGGTTGGATCTCTTTCCACAGCCTCTGACTGGACTGCGTTCTGAAAGCGTTAGCTTGATCTCTCCTCTCTCTCCAGGGGGCTACCTTTTCAGGTCATAAACCATCACATCAGAGTCTCTGTTTGTTGCTGGGGGTACCAACTACTGCAGCTCCATCTGCATCAGTCATGCAAGCCTCCGCAGTAAGGCCTAGATTTTCCATCCACTGCTCCGGCACCTTTCAGCAGGAAATTGCTCAGAATCATGCTCCACCGTGTTCATATATGAGCAGGCATATTGAAGGGGTTAAACGCAAACTAGGGAACAACATCCACTCGCATATTATCATCCATTTGCGTCACTGCTATGCTGGATGCATTAGCCCCAGGTAACAAAGATGGTGGAAACTAAGTTTACGTGACAGGTTTTTCAAAGGGATGGATTGCACAGGCCAAAAAGCCAAGGCAATGTTTGAAAAACTTTGTGAAGACTGCCCACATCTCAACACAACAGACCACCAAGCAAAATCGTATTTCGACAGGATTACCAGACAACGATTTGGGGGCAACCTCCAGCATTCATATGATCATAAGGCCAGAAAAAAAATCCAATCATTCTCTGTCAGGGCACATATAATTGGTGGGCAGAAGTCATGCGTCCCCTAGAAATGCACTTATGTGACAGAAATGTAAAATTTAGGCACAGGTAGTGGGATGTTATTGGACTGCAGAGGGACATCATAACCATGCCCAATCTTACCCTCAGTGAATGTCCACATAAAAACATTTTCCAGCAAGGTCAAATGGATTGTAATCAGGAGACAGTGTCTTGTCTGATAACAGGACCCAGAATCGGGAGTGGACAGAGACCAAATGCAGTGTCTCTATTAACACCATGCTGACATTAGCTATCCCAATACATTCTGGTAACTGAACCTGAGATATCCTATTCTGCTCATACCAAACCATTGGGACAGTTCAAAGAACAATAACAACTTACACTTATATAGCACTTCAACATGGTGTTACGACCAGGTGAGAAAGGTGTCTAGGGGTCTGTTACTGTGGGGGACTTGCCTGACACCTCCACACCCAGGGAAATGAAATGCGATTTGAAGAAAAACAGCACATTTCATTACAGAGTTTGAGAGAAATATAAGATACAGAAAGAAAAACATGCATTTCTCTCATTCATTTCCATTCATTCACCAATCTTAAAGCTTATGAAAAATGGTCTGTTCTGGGGGGCCAGGGCTGCTTTACAAAGACTTTTCACTTCAGTTCCCTTTTCCTCTGACTGTAGAGGAGGAGTCTTTGTTACTCTCCCCTTTGTTCTCTGGGACGCTCCTACCTGCAGGTATTTGTGCAGACTTGGCTGCACTCTCCTGTGGCACCTTGGCTAGGTGAGGCATCACCCTCACGATTTCTGTGTCCCCTAGAGGTTTCTCTTTGTCTCTGCAGGTTCCTGTAAATACTGTTAGCAACTCTGGAGGGGCGCTTCTAGAGTCTGCATTCACATAGGAGGATTTGGGGGTCTAACATTTCACATTGTTCGGGGTTGTTTGACTGGACAGTAGGGTTTTCATCCGGGATTCTTCCAGGACTTCCTTTAACCTGCCCTCTTGGTCACTTTTTCCCCTTCTCTTTCTAAACTTTTGCCAGCCGTGTGCCTGCCTGTCCCCTTTTATTCTCGGCAGGGGTCCCTTACAGGTCACCAGCCCTCTGCTGGAGAGTCCCAACACCAGTCCAGAACTTAGGGTGCAGGTTTCACTGTAGATGGAGTTTCCCCTAAACCTGGCACATGTCGCAACTCCTGCAGTACTCCACCACATCTTTGTGGAGTTTTGGCCAGTCAAACTGCTGTCTTATGCGGGCTTTGGTCTTTCGTATACCGGCATGTACAGCCACTGTAGTCTCATGGGCCCTTCTTAATATTTCTCCCCGGGACTTTCGAAAGAAAGTCTCGGTCAGGCAGACCTCATGGTCATTTGCCTGCAGTGCCTATGCAGTCTCCTCTTGGGAAGCTGATTTGATTATGGTCTGATCCACTACGCATTCAGGAACTTGGCAGGGGACAGTCTCCTGCCACTGCCCTGTCTCTCTGACCTCCTGCGGTCTTTCTTTCACTACAGGGGTGGGGGGGGCTACTACCTTCACCCCTGCCAGATCATTACCCAGGAACAGGTCAACCCCGTCCACAGGCAAACTAGGGACAATCCCTGCAGTCACTGATCCCGAAACTAGGTCGCACTCCAGGTGCACCCGGTGTACAGGTACAGGCATACACGGCCCTCCAGAACCATTCACCACCATTTTGGTGTTCACTGCACTCTCTGGGGGATCTAGTCGCCCCTGTGACCCTGAGAATCACCACGGGCTTGCTTGCCCCATTCGAGGGTTTGTTACTTTCCCTTTAATTACAAAACCCTAATATCCTTCAGGAATCCTATTACCTTTTCCTGCACTGGCCGCAGTAAGCTTCCTGGGTTGCACTCTTACTGCAGTTAAAGCCACAGCTTGTTCTATGTTTTGCATCAGGTCCCCGTCTGCACTGAGCAGGTGTGCCCTGATTAACCCTACCGGTTTCCCCTTTAGTTTCCAGCAGTCAGCTTTTAAATGCCCTGCCTTATTACAATGGAAGCACACAGGTCTCCGGGTCTTGCTCTTGCTCACAGCAGCTTCCATTCTGGCTGGAGGAGGGTCCCCTGTGTCTCCGGTTTTCCTTTCTCTTCCAGGCCTGACTGGGCAGATATCACCTTCCAACCCTTTGAAACCAGGCTGACTTGGCTCTCTCTTTGCAGTGCTAAGATTAATTGTAAAATGCTCCCCAAATAAGACAAACTAACTCAGCAGAGACTGGGAATTGAATCTGGGACTTTCTAGTTAGTATGGCATAGTGCTACACTACACAGTGCTTTCATCCAGCAGGCAATTTGGGAAGTTTCAGTTAATTTCCACTCATGGAGAAGTGTGGATGAACAGTCAGCAACCTGTGGAAATCAATGAGACACCTGCTATAGCTCTAGTTTTTGAAAAAAAACAAGTTTAAAAAGGAGTCTGACTTCTAATATATAGCAAAAATGAGGTATGCCCAATTCTGGGAGATAATCCTCTTTATTTAGATGCAGGTCCATGTCAACAATTTTCTGTTACAAGTTCCAAAAATATAGTATAACAACATTAAATTAGGAATGTCGGGGAGGGGGACGGAAAAAGAGAGACAGATGGGCTCTCTTCAACCAGGTTAAAATAGTCCATCAATAGTGTTAACCTTGGCTCAGTGATAGTACTCTTGTCTGAGTCAAAGCCCCACTTCAGGGACTTGAGTGCAAATTGATGACTAACACTAGTTCTGTACTGAGGAAGTGCCACACAATCAAAATCACCATCATTCAGATCAGATGTGTACTCGAGAGCTAAGGTGTCCCTCAGTTTGTATAAAAGATCCCATGGCACTATTCAAAGAGCTGGGGAATTTTCCTGGTGTCCTGACTAATAGTTATCCCTCAACACCACTAAAACAGATTATCGTGTCATTGCTGTTTGTTGGATTTGCTTGCAGAAATTAGCCTCGGTGTTTCCCTTCATCACTAAGCGACTATATTTCAAAATTACATTATTGGCTGTGAAGCATTTTGCAACATCCTGTTCTCGTGAACAGCACGATACCAGAATCACAAAACGATACAGCACAGAAGGAGGCCATTCAGCCATCGTGCCGGTGTTGGTTCTTTGGAGAGTTATTCAATTAATCCCACTCCCCTGCTCTTTCCCCATAACCCTGTAAATGATTTCCCTTTAAGTATTTATCCAATTCTCTTTTGAATGCTACTATTGAACCTTCTTCCATCACCAATTCGGGCACCATATTCCAGATCCTCATGTCATTTTAAACTGGAGCTATAGCAGGTGTCTCATTGTTTCCTCATGTCAGCTTTGGTTATTTGCCAAATACCTTAAATCTCTGTCCTCTGGTCTGACACAGTTTCTCCTTATTTACTCTAACAAAACCATTCATGAATTTTAACATCTTGATCAAATCTTCTCTTAACATTCTCTGCTACAAGAAAAACAATGCCAGCTTCTCACGTTTCTCCACATAACTGCAGTCCCTCATCCCTGGTTCCATTCTAGTAAATCTCTTCTACACCTGCTCCAAGGTTTTGCAATCCTTTCTAAAGTGTAGTGCACAGGATTGAACACAATACCCTAGCTGAGACTTAACCAGTGTGTATTTTAAAGGTTTAGCATAACTTCCTTGTCTTTGTACTCTATTTCTCTATTAATAAAGGCCAGGATCCACACACTTTTCTTTAAAAAGCACTCTCAACTTGCCCTGCCACCTTCAAAAAATTGTGTACATACACCCCCAGATTTCTCTGTTCGTGCAGCTCCTTTAAAATGGTACCATTTCCTTCATATTGCCTCTCTTCATTCTTCCTAGAAAATATTTATCACTTCACACTTCTCTTTCTTGAGACGGTGGAATGTCCTACTTACACACGTACCCACGAGCAGGAGTAGACCATATGGCATCAAGAAAGCTCCGCCACTAAATATGATCATGGCTGATCTTAGGCTTCAACTCCACTATCCTGCCCGCTTGCCATATCCCTTGATTCCCTCAGAGATCAAAAATCGGTCTATCCCGGCCTTTATTGCATTCAACGATCCCTAACCCTCTGGGGTAGAGAATTCCAGCGATTCACAAGAACAACCTGACGTAATTTCTTGTCATCTTAGTCCTAAATGATCAGCCCCTTATACTGAGACTGTACCCCCGTGTTTCAGATTCCTCAACCAGCGAAAACAATCCCTCAGCATCTACCCTATCCAGCCCCTTCAGAATCTTGTATGTTTCAATGAAATCGCCTCCCATTCTTCTAAACTCCAAAGAATATAGGCCCAATTTAATCAGCCTATCACAGGACAATCTCCTCACCCCAGGGACCAATTTAGTGAACCTTTGCTGTACTGCCGTCAATGCAAGTATATCCTTTCTTAAATATGGAGACCAAAACTGCACACACTATTCCAGATGTGGTCTCACCAAAACCCTGTGCAATTGTAGCAAGACTTCCTTATTCCTTTACTCCAATCCCCTTGCAATAAAGGCCAACATGCCATTTGCCTTCCTAATTGCTTGTTCTACCTGTAAGCTAACTTTCTGCATTCCTTGTACAAGCACACCTAAGTCTCTCTGAACAGCAGCACTTACAAGTTTCACACCTCATAAAAAATATTCTGCATTTCTATTCTTACACCCAAAGTAAATAACTTCATACTTCCCCACATTATAC
Source organism: Heterodontus francisci (assembly GCF_036365525.1). Classification (NCBI taxonomy): domain Eukaryota; kingdom Metazoa; phylum Chordata; class Chondrichthyes; order Heterodontiformes; family Heterodontidae; genus Heterodontus; species Heterodontus francisci. Next base: position 116,677,034 of record NC_090372.1, on the reverse strand, counting down.
TCCATCTGTCATCATGTTGCCCACTCACTTAACCTGTCTATCTCTTCGTAGCCTCTCAGTGTCCTCCCTAATGCTTATCTTTCCACCTACCTTTGTATCATCAGCAAACCTAGATACATTACTCTCTCTCTCTGCATGCAAGTCATTAATATCGAGTGTAAATAGCTGAGGCCCCAGCACCGATCCTTGCAGCACTCCATTGTTCACTGCCTGCCAATTTGAAAACGCCCCATTTATGCCCATTCATTGCCTCCTGTCTGGTAACCAGTCCTCTATCCATGCTAATATATTACCCCCAACTCCATTAGCACTTATCTTGCCCATTAACCTTTTGTGTGGCACCTTATTAAATGCCTTTTGGAAATTCTGGTATACTACATCTACTGGTTCCTCTTTATCTACCCTGTCAGTTACATCCTCAAAAAACTAATAAACTTGTCAAACAGGATTTCCCTTTAGTAAAACAGTGTTGACTTGTTCTAATCATTCTGTGCTTTTCTAAGTGCATTGTTAACAAACAAAGAACAGTACAGCTCAGGAACAGGCCATTCGGCCCTCCAAGCCTGCGCCGATCTTGATGCCTGCCTAAACTAAAACCTTCTGCATTTCCGGGATCCGTATCCCTCTATTCCCATCCTATTCATGTTTTTGTCAAGATGCCTCTTAAACGTCGCTATCGTACCTGCTTCCACCACCTCCCCTGGCAGCAAGTTCCAGGCACTCACCACCCTCTGTGTAAAGAACTTACCCCGCACATCCCCTCTAACCTATGTCCCCTAGTAACTGACTCTTCCACCCTGGGAGAAAGCTTCGGACTATCCAATCTGTCCATGCCGCTCATAACTTTGTAAACCTCTATCATGTCGCCCCTCCACCTCCGTCGTTCCAGTGAAAACAATCCGAGTTTATCCAACCTCTCCTCATAGCTAATGCCCTCCAGACCAGGCAACCAGACCAGACTTCCTTAATAATAGATTCCAGCATTTTACTAAAGACTGATGTTAGGCTAACTGGCCTGTAGTTCGCTCTTTTCTCCTTACCCTGCTTTTCAAGAAAGGAGGGAAAATTTGCCAACTTCCAATCTGATGGGACCATTCCTGAATCTATGGAATTTTGAAAAATCATAGCTAGCACATCCACTATCTCTGCAGCTATCTCTTTTAGGCTGTAGGCCATTCCAGGGACTTGTCAGATTTTAGTCCAAGTTTCCCCAATACTTTTTCTCTGCTGATATTAATTTCCTTTTTAGCCCCTAGGTTACGGTCTACTTCTGGTATGAAATTTGTGTCTTCTATTGTGAAGACAGACACAAAATACTTGTTCAATGCCTCTGCCATTTCCTCATTCCTCATGATAATTTCTCCTGTCTGTGCTTCTAATGGACTTATGTTTACTTTAGCTACTCTCTTCCTTTTTATATACCTATAAAAGCTCTTACAATCTGTTTAATATTACTCACTGGTTTGCTCTCAGATTCTATTATTTCCCCTTATCATCTTTCTGGCGGCCCTTTGTTGGTTTCTAAAACACAATCTTCAGACTTACTACTCCTTTTTGCAACATTGCAAGCCTCTTTTAATCTAATACTATCCTTAACTTCCTGAGTGAACCACGGATGGGTCTTTATTGTTGAGTTTTAATTTTTCAATGGAATGTATTTTTGTTGAACATTTTCAATTGTTTCTTCAATAGGTTTCCCACTGTTCATTTACCACCATACCGTTTAGTCTATTTACCTTAGCCGGTTCTCCCTCATAGCTATGTAATTGACTTTGTTTAAGATTGGAGTATGTCACTTTCAAACTTAACACGGAGTTCAATGGTATTATAATCGCTATTTCCCAGTGGATCTTTTACTATAACATTACTAATTAACCCTGCTTCATTACACAAGATAGCTTTATCCCTGGTTGATTCCACAACTGTCTGGAAAATATTCTACAAACTCATCTTCTAGACCAATTCTGCCAATTTCATTGTCCCAGTCTATATGAAGATAAAAGTCCCCCACAATTATTACATTGACTTTGCAACAAGCTCCAGTAATTTCTCATTTAATGCTCTGTCCAATGGTACAGCTACTGTTAGGGGGCCTATAAACTATTCCTACCTGCGTTTTCTGATTCTCACTATTCCCAATTTCCACCCACACTGATTTTACTTCATAATCTTCTGAGGCGAGATCCTTTCTCACTAATATTCTTATGTCATCCCTTACTATCAGAGCTACCTCTCCTCCTTTGCCATTGTGTCTGTCTTTCCAAAATATTATGCATCTTGAAATATTTATTGCCCAACCTTGATCACCATGTAACCATGGAATTTTATGCCACCCCAACAAGCGGGATGGTGGCGGGGGATGGGGGTGGTGGCGTAAAATGAAGCAGGAGGGTCCGGGAGGCTTTCCCGACCCACTCCCGCCTCTGCCGTCCTTTACGTAGCGGGGGGGGAGGAGGGGGGGGGCGGTGAGAAACAGACCGCCCACCCCAGGCCAATCAAGACCCTTAAGTGGCCACAATGACTTTCCCCTGCCTCCACGTGAATTTTATGCGCGGCAAGCGGGCGTCCTGGAGCCGGGAAAAGCCGCCTGGGAAAACCAGACAGCTGCTGATTGTCCCAGGCGGGAGGGGGAGGCCTGCTCATCGGGCAGCCCCGCTACCCAAACCACCCCCAGCAGCCAACACACCCCTTTCCCCCCAACCCACCACCCTAGCCTCGCCGGGACTCGACCGATTACCCCCGGCAAGGCAACCCAAACTTACCTTAACTCCCGGCTCCAAGTCCTCCTCTGCGATCGGCTGGGCTGCAGTCCCAGCAGTGGCCACCGCTCCCGGTGACACTGCTGGGACTAACAGCTGCCAGCCCACTGATTGGCCAGTAGCTCAATGAAGCAGGACTTCCTCATCAAGCGGTGGAAGTTCACCTTGGGACAATTAAAGCCTGGGAACCCGCAAAATGCAGAATAGATCACCTGGCGAGGCGGAAGCCGGTTCGCCACCGACTTTTCAGTCAGTGGCCAGCTCCCGTCTGCCCAACATAAAATCCCGGCCCATGTCTCTGTAATATACACCTAAATCATTTATCTCTACTTGTGCCACTTATTACAGATGCTTCACACTTTCAGATAAAGAACCTTTAATTTCATTTTTTTAAAACTTCTATGGCCTGCAATCACCTTATTCGCTGATGTACAATTTTTGTTAAACTCTCCGTCCCTTCCTATCCCATTCTGCCTGTCTTTACCCACAATGCTATACTCCGATGCATCAAACTTTCTCTGTGGATTTCTAAATCTCCCTTCACCCGAACCCTCCCCACCAAGTTCAATGCCAACGGAACAAAGAATTCTGCACTCTCTGCCAGGCTCCATCAGTTTCATCTCTTTTTCTGTTTCTCAGCATTTAATGCAGCTACAAAGGTCACGCTTTTCTTTAATACAACTTGGATACTTTTTGGGTTATCTAAATACATCAACTGAAACATTTTACTTTCCTTTTAAATTTTATTAACCTCTTTTGAAAATAGCATAAAATATTTAAAATAAAAAATGCCTTTAACATCCAATTTTCAATCAACTTCTCTAGAAATATGGTAAAATTAGCATAAGTCACTCCCTATTATATCTACCACAGAACGAGCAAGAATCCTTAGCATTTGAATACTCATGATATTCAACATCAACAACTTCTTGAACAACCAAATTTACTGACAAGGGATGCAATTTCTTCAAATGTAACAACACAAAATGGTTATCAAATTCAAAATTTAGGAGTTGAGGTGATGTTTTTGCTATTCCCAAATAACCTTTTAAAAACAATCACAGAAAATAGTGCTGGGAATGATATTTCACTCTACTGTATCTTAACAGAAAAGCAACTAACGTGATTAAAATGCAGGTATTATGCTTATAGCAAAGCTCAATTAATTGTCCAGAAAAATTAACCTGCTGTAAGGAATCAAACATTAGGATACTGCTAACTAATGCCAGTCCTTCCTACAAAAAAATTGTTATTCAAATTCAACCTCCAGGCAGCATACAAAAATCTAATTAGAGCTCATAAAACACTTTTCTATACTATTTATTTCTATCACTCACCAACTTTGAACAACTTGAACAGATGGAGTTCCCAGCAAATTATCAGGAAGGAGGTTGATTTCCTTCATGATATTCGAAAGCCGTACTGGAAGTTCTTGTCGTAGAAATGCAAATGATGTCTTCTCACAACCGTTTGTGGAACCTAAGAGAAAAAATACTATTCAAGTCTCCGGTAAGTGTTTTGATCAAGAATATTCTACAGATTGTCATGTATTCAAGGTTTCTCTTAAAATACAAGAGGAGCAGGGGAGAACAGAAAAAAATGCCCTATACAAAATAGTCAATTTTATTGATAAGCTAAATCAAGCACACAGTGACACATCAAAGAATGCAGATGCACGTATTCAAGAACACGTCTAAATCTGGGTACAGCTAAAATCTGTATTGTACAAAACACCCATCTACATTAAGACACATTCAATAAATGAAGCAGCTTGAGCTTTTTCCAGCTGTACTGCTCACACTACCAGCACAATTAAAGATGTAGACCGAAAAACACCTGTGTATGTGGACTAAAATCACTTCACTCTTGATTTCAGTAATCTAACAGGCTTTTAAAGGTTTAATGAACGAAAACCAGTTTTTACCTCCTGCTTCTATTAAAATATAACTCAGTTTTTTTCCTGACTTTTAACTACTAACATACTTTTAAGTACAGAACTGCTTCACTGCCCCCAAGGTAACTTCTAAATAGTGTCTTAACTAGGAATTTTATTTTTAATCCTTAAACTATGAAAATGATCATGTTTGTTTGAAGCAGATAGGAACATGATGCCAGATGGTTCAGAAACTAAGACATATAAAGATCTTCAGACTTTCCTTCTTGAAAATTCATATGCTGTTTAACGCTGTGGCATTGCATAGAACAATAGAGATATGCATTCCTTGTAATAATAGCTCTGGACTGACTTTTGCTTAACATTAAGTTCAGCTAAATCTGGCTCCTGTCACTGCCAAGAATGCAAAGAGCACCAGTTGTACATCACTTTGAAAAGGAACAGTAGAACCTATCAAGGTCAGCATACCAACATGAACAATGCAATCTTATATTACTTTTACAACAAAATACTTATTTTTTACACAATGCAACAATGTCTTTAAAAAATTACAAGAATTTCCAAATACCCAAAAATAAACTCAAGATTATGACTATTACGACATCCGGTGATGGCCATCTTTTTTTGTCTTAATTTTATACCATGCTTATTTTTGTTGCAAAATAATTCACAAGATTGTGATTGTTCTCCATGCTTTGAATAAACTTCAATGAAGTTTATGATCAGTAGCAACTACAAAAATCAAAACATTACAAAATAGCTAAAACTCACAAAAATCAATAAGCAAAACAATTAATGAAGTTTGTACATCATTGTTCCCATTAGTTTTTGCTACTGAACAAAGTTAAAGGGCACAGGGATCAATCCACCTCACCCCACCACAGGGACCTCATCTCCAGGAACAGGGGCAGATGCAGGGCACACAAACACCTGTGGAGGAGTGGGTGCAGGATACATGAAACCCTGGAGATAGGTGCAGTCACAAAACACAGGGACATCTCACTTGAGAGATGGGCAGGTGCAGGACCCAGAACTCACAGGGATCCCCTCTCAGGAGATGGGTAGTTAGAGAATGCAAGGATACTACAATGAAGGTGGACACATATAACAATCCCACAGCCTGAAAGGATTAGGTACAGGACATGGCTCCTCCGCAGGATGGGAACCCCACAGAGGGGCACAGAGAACCCCTTCAGGTGAAAGCACGGATAGATTATCTCCATCCAGACGAGATGAGATGAGGTGAGGTGAGGTGACTGACCTCAGTAGGAGACAGTCCCCCGAACTGAGGAGTAGGATCTCTACATTCCCAGGGAGAGGGAGAAGTACAAGGAATGGAGATATGGGGGCCCCAAGAGAGGGGTGGCTGCAGGGCACGGAGGCATTCTCCCAGATTGATGGCCAGAATCCTCACACCCCTGGAAGCGGGGCAAGTACAGACATGGAACCGCCCACTTCGCACATCAAGCCCGAGCCGCTTTCTTACCGAAGTCCAGGAACTGCTTCATGGAAAGCGGCGATGGCGAGAACTTGGAGAAATGCTCAAGCTGCCTTGGCACCGGGGCCGAGGCCGAACCCCGGCCCTTCAACAGCCAGCGCACAATCTTCATCCTACCCCAACTACCCCCGCCACGAGTCTGAGCTGCTCACTGTGATTGACACCGATCACATCCAACGACAAATAGGGAATGAGAATTCCTGATATCGCATTGGACAACCGTTGACAGATAGGCGGAGCTTCTGGTGTTCAATGTGCTGTTTGGTTCCAAGGACAGCCAATGGGAATTACCGTGAACAGGGTTTCGCCATTGGTCAGTCGCCCCATCAACACATGATCACGTGATATCAACCATGCCTATGGGAGGAAGGCGTAAAGACAAAAATAGAGAACTGAATACTACGAAAAGTCGAGAGGAGTATAGAAAGTGGAGGGATGAAATCAAAAAGGAAATTAGGAAAGCAAAGGGAGGACATGAAAGAATATTGGCAAGCAAAATCAAGGTGAACCCAAAGATGTTTTATCAACATATTAAGAGTAAGAGGATAACTAAGGAGGGAGTAGGGCACATAAAAGACCAAAAAGGTAACCTGTGTGTAGAAGTGGAAGATATTGGTATGGTTCTTCATAAATACTTTGCGTCTGTCTTCACAAAACAGGGGCACAATGCAGATATTGTAATTAAGGAGGAAGAGTTTGAAGTAGTGGATGTGATAACATAGGGAGAGAGGAAGTATTAATGAGATTAGCATCCTTGAAAGTTGATAAATCACCAGGGCCAGATGAAATGTATCCTCAGCTGTTAAAAGAAGCAAGAGAGGAAATAGCAGAGGGTCTGACCATCATTTCCCAGTCATTGCTGGCTACAGGTGTGGTGCTGGAGGATAGGAGAATTGCTAACATTGTACCTCTGTTTAAAAAGGGAGCGAAGCATAGACCGAATTATTACAGGCCAGTCAGTCTAACCTCAGTAGTGGGCAAATTATAGGAATCTATTCTGAGAGATAAGATAAACTGTCACTTAGAAAGGCACAGGTTAATCAAGGATAGTCAGCATGGATTTGTTAAGGGAAGATCTTGTTTGACCAACAAATGTTTTGAAGAAGTAACAAGGAAGATAGATGAGGGTAGTGCAGTTGATGTAGTCTACATGGATTTTAGCAAGGCTTTTGACAAGGTCCCACATGGCAGACTGGTTAAAAAAATAAAATTCCATGGGATCCAGGGAAATGCAGCAAGGTGGATACAAAATTGGCTCAGTGGCAGGAAACAAAGGGTAATTGTTGATGGCTGTTTTAGTGACTGGAGGGCTGTTTCCAGTGGCGTTCCACAGGGCTCAGTATTGGATCCCCTGCTTTTTGTGGTGTATATTAACGATTTGGATGTAAATGTAGGGGACAAGAAGTTTGCAGACGACACAAAGATTGGCTGTGTGGTAGATAGCGAGGAGAATAGCAGTAGGCTGCAGGAAGATATTGATAGTCTGGTCAGATGGGCAGAAAAGGGACGAATAAAATTCAACTTGGAGAAGTGTGAGGTGATCCATTTGTTGAGGTCAAACAAGGCAAAGGAATACACAATTAATCGGAAAATACTGAGACATGTAGAGGAAGTAAGGGACCGTGGAGTGAATGTCCAGAGATACCTGAAGGTAGCAGGACAGGTCGATAAGGTGGTTAAGAAGACATATGGAATCTTTTCCTTTATTAGCTGAGGTATAGAATGCAAGAGCAGCGAGGTTATGCTGGAACTGTATAACTCATTGGTTAGGCCACAACTTGAGTAATATGTGCAGTTCTGGTCACCTCATTACAGAAAGGATGTAATTGCACTAGAGAGGGTACAGAGGAGATTTACAAGGATGTTGCCAGGACTGGAAAAACGCAGCTATGAGGAAAGATTAGATAGGCTGGGGTTGTTCTCCTTGGAACAGAGATCTGATTGAAATGTACAAAATTTTGAGGGGCCTGGATAGAGTGGAGGTGAAGGGTCTATTCATCATAGCAGAGAGGTCAGTGATGAGGGGGCATAGATTTAAAGTGATTGGTAGAAACATTAGAGGGGAGATGAGGAAAAACTTTTTCACCCAGAGGGTGGTGGGGGTCTGGAACCCACTGCCTGAAAGGGTAGTTGAGGCAGGAACCCTCATCTCATTCAAAAGGAGCCTGGATATGCACCTCAAATGCCATAAGCTGCAGGGCTACAGACCAAATGCTGGATTAGAATAGGTGGATCGCTTTTTGGCTGGCACAAACATAATGGGCCAAGTGGTCTCCTTTTGTGCCTTAAACTTTCTATGATTCTAGTCACCAGGTCAGGCAGCACCTATGGGGAGTGTCATGCAGACCTCCATCACGGATGTGCTGAGGATCATCTTCAAATCCTCAATAGAAAAAGGCGAGGTACCAGATGATGGAGGTCGGCGAATATTGTATCATTGTTTAAAAAGGGTACGAGGGATAAAACAGGTAATTATAGGCCAGTCAGTCTGACCTCGGTGGTGGGTAAATTGTTAGAATCTATTCTGAGGGACAGGATAAACTGTCACTTAGATAGACACACATTAATCAGGGATAGTCAGCATGGATTTGTTAGGGGAAGGTTGTGTCTTACTAACTTGATTGAGTTTTTTGAGGAACTGCGAAGGAGGATCAATGAGTGTCGTGCAGTAGTTGTGATTTACATGGATTTTAGTAAGGCATTTGACAAGGTCCCGCATGGCAGACTGGTCAGTAAGATGAAAGCCCATGGAATACAGGGGAAGGTGGCAATTTGGATTCAGAATTGGCTCAATGACGGGAAACAAAGGGTAGTAGTCGACAAATGTTTTTGTGAATGGAAAGTCGTTTCCAGTGGTGTTCCACAGGGCTCAGTGTTGGGTCTCTTGCTGTTTATGATATATATTAATGATTTAGACTTAAATGTGGGTGGCATGATTGGGAAATTTGCTGATGACACAAAAATTACCCATGTAGTTAATAGTGAAGAGGAAAGCTGTGGACTCCAGAATGATATCAATGTTTTGGTTGAGTGGGTGGAAAAGTGGCAAATGGAATTCAATCCAGAGAAGTGTTAGGTATTGCATTTGGGGAGGGCAAACAAAGCAAGGGAATATACAATAAGCGGGAGGATATTGAGAAGAAGAAGACAGAAGAAGTGAGAGTTTGGAGTGCATGTCCACAGGTCCCTGAAGGCGGCAGGACAGGTGGATAGAGTGGTGAAGGTATATGGAATGCTTTGCTTTATTGGCTGAGGTATAGAGTACAAAAGCAGGGATGTAATGCTGGAAGTGTATAGAGCGTTGGTTAGGCCACAGCTGGAGTATTGCGTGCAGTTCTTGTCACCACATTACAGAAAGGACATAATTGCTCTGAGAGCGTACAGAGGATATTTATAAGAATGTTGCCAGGGCTTGAAGGTTGCAGCTATGAGGAAAATTTTTATAGGCTAGGGTTGTTTTCCCTGGAACAGAGGTGGCTGAGGGTTGACTTGTTTGAGGTGTACAAAATTTCGAGGGGCCTAGCTAGAATAGACAGGAAGGACCTGTTTCCCCTGGCGGGGAGGTCAGTTACCAGGGGGCACAGATTTAAGGTGATTGGTATAAGGATTAGAGGGGACATGAGGGGAAACTTTTTCACCCAGAGGGTGGTGGGTGTCTGGAATTCGCTGCCAGGAATGGTGGCAGGGGCAGAGACTCTCAATTCTTTTAAAAGCTACCTGGACATGTACTTGAGGTGCTGTAACCTGCAGGGCTATGGACCAGCTGCTGGAAGGTGGAATTAGTTTGGCGGATAGTTTATTTGGCCGGTACAGACACGATGGGCTGAAGACCTCCTTCTGTGCTATACTTTTTCTATGGTTCTACCTGCTAAGAATGAGGCATATTAATTTTTGTATATGAACATTGATTTTAGACTGTTGCTGGAGTGAAGAAATGACTTGTTTGAAGATCACCAGTCACTGGTGTCAGGCAAACCCCCCACCTGCCAAGAATGAGGAAAATTAATTTCGCCACATGAACATTGATTTTAAACCATTGTTGGTGAAGAAAGAACTTGCTTTAAAAAACAATTTGGAGACTTTGACTGGAGAGAGACAAGGGCATATCAACAGACAAGTACTTCAAAGGACAAAGGAGCTATTCCCTGTTCCAATTTAATCCATAATGGACTTTTGATTACCAGACGTTGAAGGTAGAAAGGCTAACATTCCAGGTTAACTGCTAAGATGGCCGAATACACAAACAGACGTGGTCAGAGCAGTTTGGTCACATTACTGGCTGACTGTTGGAGTTTTTTGAATTTGAACTTCCAACAGGGATTTTGAAGTCAGAAGGTTGTTTTATCCTGGACGGAGAACACCTCTCTCCTGTCTGCTTTCATCTCGCTCTCACCAGCTTCAGAAACCATTGAAGACACATGAATCCCAAGAGAGAAAAGTCTCCAACGGTAAGCAAGGTTTAAGAAGCACACTGGGTCCCAACAAAAAGCAAGACGACTGACAAAAGGACTACAGTGAGCTCGAAGCAAAGTAAACAAGAAACTCTTCTCATATTGCCTCAAACCTCTCCATTTTATTTTTTTTCTGCTCTTTTCTGTCCCTATTTGCATGTGTGTATCGCATGTGCATGCTAGTGTAAGCATGTCGTATATCCATAGGCGTTAACCATATTAGAGTGTAAGTTTAAGGTTTAATAAATTTCACTTTTCTTCTTTAAACCTAGGAAAGCCCGTTTATGTTCATTTCTTTGCCTTATAATTGGAATGTGGTGAACAAGGAATCACCAAAGGGGGAGCTCAAAACACAGTGCATTGAAAATTAAACCCTGTTGCAATAAGACCAGGTGAAGACAGTAAAAGACCCCGAGACACCTTTCTCACCTGGTCCTAACACTGGACTGAAAGGACATTTGCATATTAAGACACGCTGCTTGTGGAGACAAAGGAATATTCCCTGTTCCAACTAACCCAAATGGATTTTGATCACCAGACATTGAAGAGGTAAGGAAGCACATTCCAGGGCCTTCTAAGGTAATACAATCCACAAAACTCATAGGAGAGACCATTTCAAATAAGGAGCTATTCACATGACTAACCCATTGGGCAACCTGGGGTATTTTGAATTGTGCCACATAGAAAGGGACAGAAGGCAGTCCGACACTGAAGCTGGAATAAGGAAGCCTCTCTCACTTTCTCCCAAGCCACCGGACCCACGGAAGACACATAAACCTCAAGAGAGAAAAAACTCCTACATCGGAACAAGTTGAAGCGTGAACTGGGCTCCAACGAATTGTAAGACTTAAAGGCAACCAAAGACTCCACATTGAACTTGAAGGACTGTAACTACCAGATATTGCCTCAAACTTTTCCCCTTTATTTCTTCTACTTTCTCTGTCTCTATCTGCGTGTGTTTATCGCGAATGCATGTTAGCGTGGTCGCGTTGCATATTCGTAGTTGTTAACCAGATTAGAGTTTAAGATTAATAAACTTCTACCTTTCTTGTTTAAATCCAAGGAAACATGTTTGATTTCTTTGCCTTACAATTGGAGCAGTGAACAAGGATTCACTAAGGGGGAGCTAAAAACATGGTGTTTTAAAATTAAACCCTGTTACAGTTAAACCAGGCAAAGGCTGAGAGGGAACCCCTAGATCCCTTCTCACCTGGTCATAACAGGAGAGTAGCAGAGTTAAAGGTTCAATGCTCCGATGTCCAATTTGTTACTTTTCACACACTGGATCTATTTGCGTTCTCCTTCCCTGTGAAGGTGAGGACCCTGAACCTGAAATCTCAGTCAAAGCTGATCTGTGCTGGAACTTCACATATCAAAACTGGCTGGTTCAGACTGTGACGAGACCACACTTGCAAAATGGAAACATATCAATTTCATCACTATTTGAACTATTACTGGACATTGAATATAACTTGTTTAAAAAGACCACAGAGCTGAATGGCTGAAAACATGGCTGCACATTTGCATTCTGATAGAATGTTGACTAGAGAGACAATGGAAGTGCTCTCTGATTCAATTAGCAAGATTGGGCTGGGCAGCAGTGATGATCAAAAGACTTTGAGAGCCATTGTCTGTGTAAGATCCAGCACTCCACCCTGCCCCCGCCCCCACCGAGTGTGTCTAGTAAGCTTTGAATAATCAACAACCCTTGCAGGCGATGCTGTTTCAAAACAAAGAGCTGGTCACATGACTAACCTGCTGGCCAATCTCTGAATTGATTGAATTATGCCTCACAGAAAGGTTTGGGGCAGACTGCAAATTAACTTCAAGAAGAAAGCTCTCTCTCTCTCTCCAGCAAAGTTCCAGGGACCCACAGAAGTAACTTAAGCCTCTAGACAGAGGACTTCTTCAGCCTTCTGGTACCAGCAAAGCAAGTTTAAAAGTATGCACTGGGCCCCGACAAGAAGTGCAAGAGTTAACTTCAGTCAAGGACTTTACATCCAAACTAAAAATTGTAACTGAATTACATTTACTACTCCAACCCCGCCCCCTTTTATTCTTTCTCCCCCTCTATCTACTTGTGTGTGTGTTTATTGCATATGTATGCTAGCGTGGTTGTGTTGCGTATTTTTAGTAACTTTAACTAAGTTAGAGTGGTTCAATTAATAAACTTGCATCTTTCTTTTTTAAACCTAAGAAAGCCTGTCTGATTGGTTCCTTTACAATTACAATTCGAGAACAGTGAGTAAGGACTCACTGAGGTGAAGCTACAACACTGTGGTTTTAAAAGTTAAACCCTGTTACGCCAAACCAGGAAAGAGACCCCTTCCTCACCCGGTTGTAACAGAAATTTGGGGGCTAGCGTCCGGATTGGACCCACAGATAAATGAGAAATTGGAAGTGGGAAATCAAATTGATCCCAATCAAAAAGTGAAAAGACTTCAATACAGGTTTTCTTGTGGTTGTGTGTGCTAGAATATTAACATGTCTGCGACTGAAGCCAGTAACTACCCAAGTCAGGATGAAGTAAGTTGGGATAAGTTGAAAGCACTGTCTGTGGAGGAGTTGAGAAATATGGCTGAGCAGTGTGGGATCACTTTCCGTGCCAAGGCTAGGAAGTCTGAATTCCTAAGACAAGTGGCCAACCACTTTTCCCTCGAATCTGAAGAATCAGAAACAGGGTTAGAAATAGATTCCTTCAGGGTATTGCTAGCAAAGATGCAACTGCAACAGAGGAAACTTGAATTAGAAGACAGGGAAAGAGAGAGGAGAGAGAGAAAGAAAGACAGGAGAGAGAAAGAGAAAGAAATTTCCAGAAGGAACTGGGGGAAAGAGAGCTGAGGTGGCTTGAGTTAACTAGGGGTGGCAGAGTAACCCCAGTGAAAGCATGGCCAATATGGAGAATAGTAATTCGGGGCTGTGTACTGAGTTTTTAACATTTTCCCGATTGATTCCAAAATTCAATGAGGCAGATGCGGAAGCATTTTTTGTATCTTTTGGAAAAACTTGTAAGGCAGTTAAAATGGCCGGCTGAGAGTCGGACCCTTCTGCTACAAAGTATGCTCACTGGAAAAGCCCATGAGGTGTATTCCCTGTTCCCAGATGACAGTTCATCAAATTATGAACTGACAAAAAATGCTATCCTCAGGGCATATGAGCTAGTAATGGTAGCCTACCGCCAGATGTTCCGAACCCTCAGGAAGCAAGCTGATCAAACTTACTTGGAGTTTGAGAGATGTAAGCAGCTGGCTTTTGACCAGTGATTGGGGGCTTTTAAAGTGCAGCTCAGCTATGAAAATCTCAGAGAGGTGATCTTGCTGGAGGAATTTAAAAACTCTCTCCCACTGTCCATAAAGACACATGTGGAGGAACAAAAAGTGCATAGAGCGAGGCAAGCTGCAGTTCTGGCTGATAAGTTTGCTCTTATGTACAAGAAGGTTCCCCGGGGGGAAATCTTTCCTAGTCACCCCTACAAATCAGAAAAGTAGAAAGGGTGGGAAGGTGATAGAGGCCCAAGCAGTCCTGGGAGAGAAAGAAAAGCAGAACCCAATAGGGGCCCTCCTCCAGCCAAAAAGAATTGTGCGGTAAGTAGGATTGAGACCCAGAGGCCTGTGTGCTTTGTTGTAATAAGGCAGGTCATCTAAGAGCTGACTGCTGGAAACTACGGGGAAAGCCTGTAGGGTTAATCAGGGTACACCCGCTCAGTGAAGGAGAAGGCCCCCTGATGGAAAGCACAACTGAGCAAGCTGTGGCTTTAACTGCAGCAGCAGTAAGACCCAGAAAAAATACTGCTGTGGGTGCGGGAAAATTTAATGAGATCCCTGAAGGTTATCAGGATTTTGTATCTGAAAGGAGAGTAACCCCATACCCCTCAAGTGAAGCAAGTCAACCCATAGTAATCCTCAGGGATACAGGGGCCACCAGATCCCTTTTGCTGGGAAAAGGCCTGACCTTTCCCCCAGGGTGTGCAGTAAGTACCAGAATGATGGTAAATACAATTGGAGGCAGTGTATACCTTTACCTTTACATTGGGTGCACTTGGAGTGCGACCTAGTTTCGGGACCGGTGACCGTCGGGATTGTCCCTAGTTTGCCTGTGGATGGGGTTAACCTGCTCCTAGATAATGATCTGGCTGGTGCGAAGGTGGTAGCTTCCCCAGTAGTGAAAGAGAGACCACAGGAGGCCAGAGAGACAGGGCAGTGGCAGGAGATGGTCCCCTGCAGTTCCCCTGAATGTGCAGTGAATTGAGCCATGGTCAAACCAGCTCCTCCAGAGGAGACTGAATTGGCACTGCAGACAGATGACCATGTGGTCTGTCCGTCTGAAACTTTCTTTGGAAAGTTAGAAGACCCAGGGAATGAATTAAGCAGATCTTCCCTAGCTGAGGCTCAGCAAGCCGACCCAGTATTGAGAAAGTTAGCACAGGCTGCCCAGACTGAAGTTGAAGCAGTGGGAGTTCCTGATTGCTACTATTTAAATAATGAGACACTGATGAGGAAATGGAGTCCTCCTCACAGACCTGAGGACAAAGAGTGGACAGTGGTTCACCAGTTAGTGATGCCGCAGAGGTACCGGAGAGAAATATTAAGAATGGCCCATGAGATCACAGTGGCTGTACATGTCGGAATACGAAAAACCAAAGTCCATATAAGACGGCAGTTTGATTGGCTAAAACTCCACAAAGATGTGGTGGAGCATTGTAGGATTTGCCACATGTGTCAGGTTGAAGGGAAACCCCAACCTGTAGTGAAATCTGCACCCCTAAGTCCTGTATCGACTTTTGGGAAATCATGCAGCAGAGGGCTGGTAAATTGTAAGGAACGCCTCCTGAGAACAAAAGGGGACAGACAGGCACAGGGCTGGCAAAAAGTTAGAGTGGAAAGGGGAAAAAAGGCCAAGAGGACAGGGTAACGGAGGTCCGGGAGAATTTCCAAATGAAAATCCCTGCTGTCCGGTCAGCTAACCCCGAAATGGTGGAAAAGGTAGATCCTACAACCTCCTATGTAAATGCAGACACCAGTAGCACCCCACCAGGGTTGCTAACAGCATTTACAGGCACTTGCAAAGTCCTTGGGAAATTGTTTGAATCCATTATTAAGGAAGTAATAACAGGACATTTAGAACATCAAAACGCAATCCATCAGAGTCAGCATGGTTTTATGAAGGGTAAATTATGTTTGACTAATTTGCTAGAGTCCTTCGAAGCTGTAACAAGCAAAGTAGATAATGGGGATCCTGTAGATGTAGTATATCTGGACTTCCAGAAGGCATTTGATAAGGTGCCGCACAAAAGGTTAATACACAAGGTAAGATCACTTGGGGTTAGGGGCAATTTATTGACTTGGATAGAGGATTGGCTAACCAACAGAAAACAGAGAGTCAGGATAAATGGGTCTTTTTCTGGTTGGCAAGATGTGACTAGTGGGGTGCCACAGGGTTTGGTCCTCGGGCCCCAACTATTTACAATCTATATTAATGACTTGGATGCAGGGATAGAAGGTACTATAGCCAAATTTGCAGATGACACTAAAATAGGTGGGATAGTAAGTTGCAATAAAGAAATAAGAAATTTACAAATGGATATGGATAGGTTAGGTGAATGAGACAAAATTGGGCAGATGGAGTTTAACGTGGATAAGTTTGAGGTTATCCATTTTGGTCGGAAGAATAGAAAGGCAAATTATTATCTAAATGGAGAGAAACTTCAGAGTGCTTTGGTGCAGAGGGATCTGGGTGTTCTCGTGCATGAATCACAGAAAGCTACTATGCAGGTACAGCAGGTAATAAGGAAGGCAAATGGAATTTTGGCATTTATTGCTCAAGGAATAGAATATAAAAATAGGGATCTGTTGCTGCAACTGTACAAGGCATTAGTGAGACTGCACCTGGAGTATTGTGTACTACAGTTTTGGTCCCCTTACTTGAGGAGGGATGTAGTTGCATTGGAGGCAGTTCAGAGGAGGTTCACTAGATTGATTCCAGGGATGAGGGGTTTGTCTTATGAACAGAGATTGAGCAGTTTAGGCCTTCACTCTCGAGAGTTTAGAAGAATGAGAGGCGATCTAATTGAGGTATATAAGATGATTAAGGGGATTGACAAAGTAGATGTAGAGAGGATGTTTCCTCTTGTGGGGCAATCTAGAACGAGAAGTCATAGTTTTAGGATAAGGGGTAGCAGATTTAAAATCGATGAGGAGAAAATACTTCTCTCAGAGGGTCATGAGTCTGTGGAATTCACTACCTCAGAGTGCGGTGGATGCTGCGACATTGAGTAAATCTAAGGAGGAGATAGACAGATTTTTAATTAATAATGGGTTGAAGGGTTATGGAGAACGGGCAGGAAAGTGGAGTTGAGGCCGAGATGAGATCAACCATGATCGTATTGATTGGCGGGGCAGGCTTGAGGGGCTGAATTCCCTTCTCCTACTCCTAGTTCTTATGTTCTTATTTTCAAGAGGGCAGAGAAACCGTGAGGGAGATGCTTCACCTAGTCAAAGTGCCACAGGAGAGTGCAATGAAATCTGGACAAATACCTGCAAGCAGGAATGTCCCAGAGAACAAAGGGAAAATGAGCAAAGAATCTCAGCACCGCCCCCCCCCCCCCCCAACAGTCAGAAGAAAAGGGAACCAACCATCCCCTGAAGTAAGCAGCACTTGGATGATTCACCAGAGCACTGAAAGTGAGGTCAGAGTGGATCCACCCACTGCCAGCTCCTATAATCAGAGCTCCAACCCTGAGCAAATTAAATCTAACCATCCCCCTGCAGATCCCAACAGGAACAAAGGCACCCTAGACAATCATGGAAATGTGCAAACTTCAAACCTCCCCAAAAATCACGGGCTGAATTTTACGCCGCCCCAGCGGGTTGGAAGGTGGTGTGGGGGTGGCGTAAAATTGAGTGGCAGGCTCCAGGAAGCCTAACCACCCTGCTTCCGCCTCCGGACAAGTTTACGGCAGCAGGCGGGGGGTGGGAAACAGCCCTCCAGCCCGAGGCCAATCAAGGCCCTTAAGTGGCCACTTAATGGCCACTTAAGGGCCCTCGCCTGCCTTCATGGGTATTTTACCCGTGGCAAGTGGGTGTGCTGGGGACATGAAAGGCCGCCTAATGATAGCTGCTGGCCTTGGTTCCTTTACAATTACAATTGGAGAGCAGTGAGTAAGGAATCACTGAGATGTAGCTAAAACACTATGGTTTTAAAAGTTAAACCCTGTTATGGCCAAACCAGGAAAGGGGATCCTGAGACCCCTTCCTCACCCGGTTGTAACAAGACCAACCTGAACCAAACCGAGAGATCACACAAAGGGCTACTGACTCAGTTAATGGGGCAGTTCTCAAAGGAGATGGTGTTCTAAACTCAGCTCAGGATCAACATTTCTAAGCCATACAAACATACAAATTAGGAGTAGGACTAGGCCACTCAGTCTTTCGAGCCTGCTCTGTCATTCAATAAGATCATGTTTGATCTGATTGTAACCTCAACTTCACATTCCCGCCTACCCCCGATAAGCTTTCACCCCCTTGCTTATCAAGAATCTATCTACCTTTGCCTTAAAAATATTCAAAGACTCTGCTTCCACTGCCTTTTGAGGAAGAGAGTTCCAAAGACTCACAACTCTCTGAGGGAAAAGATTTCTCCTCATCTCTATCTTAAATGGGTGACCCCTTATTTTTAAACAGTGACCCCCCTAGTTCTAGATTCTCCCACAGGAGGAAACATCCTTTTCATGTCCACCCTGTCAAGACCCCTCAGAGTCTTATATGTTTCAATCAAACCACAGCGGATACAATATAATAATAAAAGCACAATACTGCAGATGCTGGAAAACTGAAATAAAAACAACAATTGCTGCAAAATACTCAGCATGTCTGGCAGCACCTGTGGAGAGAGAAGCAAAGTTAATGTTTCAGGTCAGTGACCTTGCATCAGAACAGCAGATACAAGCCTCGCCTGTCCAACCTTTCCTCATAAGACAACCTGCCCATTCCAAGTATTAGTCTAGTAACTCTTCTCTGAATTGCTTACAATGCATTTGCATCCTTCCTTAAATAAGGAGACCAATACTGTACATGGTACTCCAGATGTGGTCTCACCAGTGCCCTGTGTAACTGAAGTATAACCTCCCTACTTTTGTATTCAATTCCCCTTGCAATAAATGATAACATTCTCTTAGCTTTCCTAATTACATGCTGTACCCACATACTAACCTTTTGTGATGAATGCACTAGGACACCCAGATCCCTCTACATCTCTGAGCTCTGCAATCTCTCACCATTTAGATTATATGCTTCTTTTTTACTCTTCCTGCCAAAATGGGCAACTTCACATTTTCCCACATTATACTCCATTTGCCAGATCTTTGCCCACTCACAACCTATCTATATCCCTTTGTAGCCTCCTTATGTCCTCTTCACAACTTACTTTCTTACCTATCCTTGTGTCATCAGCAAGTGTAGCAACCATACCTTCGGTGCCTTCATCCAAGTCATTTCTATAAATTGTAAAAAGTTGAGGCCCCAGCACTGATCCCTGTCTCTTTACATCTTGCCAACCAGAAAATGGCCCATTAATGCCTACTTTCTGTTTCCTGTTAGCTAATCAATCTTCTATCCCGTGCCAATATGTTACCCCCTACACCATGAGCTTTTATTTTCCACAATAACCTTTGATGTGGCACCTTATCAAATGCCTTCTGGAACCACTCCCTGAGCTACACTCAATAAAAGAAAGCTTTCATCAAGAAATTACAGTACGGGAGGAGGTCATTTATCTCCCGGTACTAGTGCTCTTTCCTGCAACCCCATTCACCCACAAACCGCACCCTCCCCCCCACTCCGCCCAACTAAAATAAAAGCAAAATGCTGCAGATGCTGAAATTCTGAAATAAAAACAGAAAGTGCTGGAACTATTCAGCAGGTCAGGCAGCATCTGTGGAGAGAGAAGCAGAGTTAACATTTCAGGTCTGTGACCTTTCACCCCCTCCCCCCCCCCCCCCACCCCACTTCCCACCAAGATCTTTTTATATTCTTTCTTTGCAAATATATATCCTATTCTCTTAAATTTTACCATATGCCTCAATCAAGGCATGTGCTGAAATAGGCCATGGTCTAAAAGCCCTCAGTTCAATTGAGCTCCTCCTGACTCTTTCCTCATGTTTCTTCCATTGAAAGCCTGGTTTTCCATTCCCTAGTTCCCTATTCGTCTCCCGATGGAAATAATCCTTCACTATCTACCCACAGTAAGCGCTGTATGTTTCACTCACCCTTTTAACTCACAGCTCTGTGGGAAATGCTGGGTGCCACATTCACCATAAACCAATCCTACCCCAAGTCACTTGAGTCCCATCCCTTGACCACAAGTTCCCCACCTCTCCATCTACCCCCCCCCCACCCCCTGCCCCCCCCCCCCGAGTCCCGATTCCCATCTCCATCTCCTCAAGCTCCCATTCCCCAATCTCCTTCTCTTTCCCCTTTCCCCAATCCACATTCTCCAGTCTCTTCTTGATCCCGCAGTTTCCTTCTCTATCATCCCCTCCTCTCTCCCTGCGTATCACAGATTTCAGAGCCTTCACAATTTCGGGAGTCCCTGAATAGACACTCATGATTCCGGAGCCTAATGATTCCCACACTCTAGCCCCCTGCTAACTGCACTCCACATTGTCACAGCTCTCTGTAATGGTGGTCAGTGCTGTCACCAAACCTGAGGCTTTAACAACAACAGTTCATGATGTCACTGAGATGGGGATTGGGATGAAATGTGGCTGGAAAGTTAAATAGCTGATCAACCAGGCTGCTGCTGGAGGCACAGCTCAGGAGTGTTATCCCTGATTCCAGGAAAACCCCAGTCATTCGGGAGGGCTGAGAACCCTAGATCCGTGACAGGTTGGTGAGGTAGTGACACTGGGAAGCACAACATCCAAGTAAATAAATAATCATCTGATGAACATTTCTGATTAAATCATTAACCTATCAACTTAATTTTGAAAGTATGCAAAGGGTTGATGAGGAAAGATATGTATATGGACTTCAAAAAGGTATTTGAAAAATTACTACATAATAGGCTTACTAAGAAAATTGAAGCCAACTAAATTAAAGGAACAATGGCACTGTGTATCTAAAATTGGCTAAGGGACAGAAGGCATAGAGAAGTGTTAACGGTTGTTTTTCAGACTTGGGGAAGGTCTTCACCAGGGGTCAGTATTGGTACCACTACACTTTTTGATATATATTAATGACATAAAAGGTGAGGCTGAGCCCAGAGCAGCATAAAGGGCAAGGCCTAGGCCAGAGCAGAGCAGCATGAAGAGCAAGGCCTAGACCAGAGCAGAGCAGCATGAAGGATGAGGCTGACTATGAGTAGGTGAAACGATTGGGAGCAGAAAAAGAAATTGAACAGTGATGTCACAACAAAACGATTTGCCCAGGGGTGAGTCTACAGGTAAACATTTAATTTAATCAATGGTAAAGTAAGCTTGATCAATTATTTAGTATAAAAACTAAAAGTAAGCCAATTTGATAAAATACACTTTAACTTATACATTTATATTATACATTTATATTGCATAATTTATCATATAATTATGATCAGTCTCTTTTCAGATCTATGGGAATAAAGTTAAAATTAAATAAAGAGGGATGGTAACATTAAATGATTCTGATTTTTTCAATAAATTAAAATATAAGATATATAGATGATAAGAGTTAAGTAAAAATATTTGTTAACCTCTCTATAACATAAAGTGACATCAGCACAAGGGAAGGAGCTAATTGGTGTGTGGCTGGTAAATGTTTATTTAAATTTAATGTTTATTTCTCTTGATTTAGTTCATGGTGTGATAGAGGTATGGCAGGGCATCTCAGTACAGTGGAATGCACATCCTGTGCCATGTGGGAACACCAGGATGCTTCTTGTGTCCTGGATAACCACATGTGGAGGAAGTGTCGTCAGCTGGAGGAGCTCAAGCTCCAGGTTTTGGAGTTTGTGCAGCAGCTGCTGTCACTGCAGTGTACCATGAAGCCGAAAGCTATGAGGATCGAATGTTTCTGGAGGTGGTCACCCAGCAGTTTATCAGTGAAGAGGCAGAGAGGGAATGGGTGACTGCCAGTCAGTCAAGGTGGAACAGGCAGGTAGTGCATTTCGCTCTCTAACAGGTATTCAGTTCTGAATACCGGTGAGGTGGGGGGGTGGGTTATGGTGGTGGGTGGGGGTGATAGTTCGTCTGGGTAGTGCAGCCAGAGTCAAGTCCATGATACCATGGTGGCTCAGCTGTGCGTGGGAGCGGTGTGAGGTGGTGGGGGAGCAGGAAGATTGGGAAAGCAATAGTGATAGGGGATTCTAGAGTTAGGGGAATAGACAGGCTGTGGCTGCAGTCGTGATTCCAGGATGGTGTGTTGCCTCCCTGGTGCCGGGGTCTAGGACGTCATTGTCTGCAGAACATTCTGAGGAGGGAGGTTGAACAGTCAGAGGTTGTGGTCCATTTCAGTATGAGCAACATTGGTAGAAAGAGGGATGAGATCCTGCGGGCATATTTTATGGAGCTAGAAAAAAGACTAAGTAACAGGATCATAAAGGTGGTGACCTCCGGATTACTCCCATTGCCATAAGCCAGTGAGTACAGAAATAGGAGGATAGTGCAGATGCATATGTGACTGGAGAGATGGTGCAGGAGGGAGGAATGACCTCATGGGACTGTTTGCTAGTGCTGTGGTAAAGAGTTTAAACTAATTTGGCAGAGGTTTGAGACCGATATGTAGCATTGGAAAGGAGAAACAGGGTGCATAGGGATTGGGAGAGACAGATCGCACTAGAGAAAGAAATAGTAAGGTATTACATTGGGTCAGACTAAGCGGGAATACAGTGAGATCTAATTCAGCTTTACAATGCATTTATGTAAATGCATGAAGCATAGTAGTTAAGGTTGGTGAGCTGCAGGCACAAAAAGGCACTTGGGAATATGATGTTGTGGCGATAACGGAGACCTGCCTCAAAAAAGGGGCAGGACAGGGCACTAAATATTCCAGGATACAAAGTGTTCAGGGAAGATAGAGAAGGAATAAAAGGAGGAGGGGTGGTAGTGTCAGTTTTGAACTAATGTTCTTGGACCAGACAAAAGTCAACAGATAACAAAACTATTCCAAACAGATAGGAGATTTATTAAGTAACGATTATACATCACAAACAGGCAGCAGTTGCCAGGTTACACACGATCTTTACTCCCCGATGCAGCCTGGGTACAGTTCGATGCATGCTGGCTTCTCTTTTCCTCCCTTGAATCCTGCTTATTCTGGTTTCTCTCTTCCATGAAACTGTGCACAGAACCGCCCCGGCAAGCCCTTCTTATCCCTCTTTGACTCTTATCTCCAGGATCTCCCCGATCATATTTGGTAAGGGTAACCAGCTCACACCATTCATGGTTGGCATCTTTCCATCTATGAAAGATGATGGACACACAGCAAACAATCCATTTAGGTGGGGTGTCTTATCTTGGTGCATCTTTGCTGATGGCTGTGAAGGCCAATCCTTGAGAGGCTGGTTCTGCCACAAGTGCCGCACGTGAAGCTGCCAAGTGATGCCGTGATTATTGTTTTTGGTGTTGGTGCCTGTTGCCAAGCTGCTGTAGCAACTGGTCATCGTGGTAGTGCACACCAGTCCACAGGATGTGTCACTATTTCTCTCTTTGACTAGCTAGTGACTCCCAGGTGTGACAGTCGACATTTAGGGCCTTCATGTCACACTTGCAAGCATCCTTGAAGTGGAGCTTTGGGCGCCTCACTGGTTGTCTGGCTTTGGTACCTCACCATACAAAAGGTCCTTGGGTACGCGACCGTTTTCTATCCTGTGGATGTGTCCGCTCCATTGAAGCCACCTCTGTTTGATTGGTGCCAATGCACTTGGGAGCTCTGCCTTTGAGAGGACTGCCACATTTGTGATTTTGTCCTGCCAGGATATACCCATAATACGCCGCAGACAGTGAAGATGGAAATTATTGAGCTTCTTTTCCTGGTAGCTGCAAGTCGCCCATGTTTCACAGCCATAGAGCAAGATGCTGAGAACACAGGTCTTATAGACCATCATCTTGGTCCTACAGGTCAGCTTGGAGTTAGTCCATGCGCATTTCACAAGTCGGTCAAATGTGGTAGCTGCTTTCCCTATTTGTGTATCGAGCTCTGCATCAAGGGCTAGATTGTCTGTCACCATGGACCCAAGGTAACAGAATTTGCTAAACACTTCCGGTGGGGTGTTATTTTGCCTACTTTCCAGCAGAGAAGAAGAAGGTGATAAAGGTTTGGCAATAAATGGGACTTTCCTTGCTTGAGCAGTTTGGCTGGGAGTCCGTCCTTGCCCAGTGCCTTTTTGTTTGCTATGCGATCTATGGCCTTCTCGAGCTCCAGCGATGAGGTTTCTTCATCTAACTCATCCATGACAGGAAGTTGCAGGAGAGCATCGAGCGCAGACTGGGAAATGTCTAACTCATAGGAGTACAGCACACAGTAGTGTTCAGCCCAGTGGGTCATCTGTTTACTTCTGTCGGTGAGTACTTCACCATCTGCCGACTTCAGGGAAGCAACTTTGGTGATGGCAGGGCCAAGTACCTTCTTGATTCCCACGTACATAGACACCATTCATATGATTAATATTTTCAATAGCCAATTTACAGTTATGTTATCAGACGTAATCGTTGTCATCTCCTGGATTACAATACACAAAGTTAGCATGCAGACACCTTAATAGGCTTACATTGTTCCTCACAGTTGGGATCTTTTCACAATACAATCAGAAATATGCAACCAGCAGAACCATTTAACTGTCTTCTTTCCGCCTCTTATTGTTGAACTATACATTCCTCAGACTGTCTCAATAATTTTAAACTGTTCTAATTTCCATTCAATCTTCCTGAATTGTTCTAAAATCCCCCCGCTTTGTTTCTATAAGTGTCTAGTTTCATTCAATGCGTTATCCCTAATCATCGTGTGACATTCTTTACTTATGCATAACCTAATCAGTAATTTCCATTAGAATTCAACCCAGCAGTTACCTCTTTGCTTACTAAAAGTGAATACAAAACATGCATAAAAGGTACATAGTATAAAATACATGATACAAAAAGGTATAAAAAGTCTATATTTCCTCGAGCAGTATTGATCAAAGGGAGTATTAAGGTGCTGAAGAGAGAGGATGTCAGAAAGGGGTCAAGGACAGAATCTATTTGATTCAAGCTAAGAAACAATAGAGGTACCATTACATTACTGGCTATATTCTATAGGTCAACAACTAGCAAGAAAGATATAGAGGAGCAAATTTTCAGGGAAATTACAGAGAGGTTCGAGAACTATAGGGTAGTGATAATGGGGAACTTTATTTATTCTAATATAGACTTTCTGAAGTTTGTTCAGCGGCATTCGTTTGATAAATATGTTTCTGACCCAACGAGGAAGGAGGCATTGCTGGATCTGCTTCTGGAGACTGAGGTTTCTCAAGTGAATCATGTGCCAGTAGGGGAACATTTAAGGAGCACTGATGATAGTATCATGAGGTTTAGATTAGCTACAGAAAAGGACAAGGAGCATCTAGCATAAAAATAATTACTTTGAGGAGGGCCAATTTCAATGGGTTGTGAATGGACCTGTCCCAGGTAAATTGGAATAAAAGATTAGTCGGCAAAACCATGACTGAGCAATGGGCTACCTTTAAAGAGGAGATGGTTTGGGTACAGTTGTGTTACATTCCCATGAGGGGGAAAAGGTAGGTCAAACAAAGCCAAAGCTCCCTGATAACAAAAAGAGATAGAGAGTAAGATGAAGCAGAAAAAGCAGAACAATAATATGTGAGAACCAGGGTGAATATAGAGAATTCAGAGGGGAAGTGAAAAAAGAAATAAGAGAGGCAAAGAGAGAGAATGAGACGAAACTGGCAGATAACTGAATAGGAAATCCAAATGTCTTCTATAGACATATAAATAGTAAAAGGGCAGTAAGAGGAGGGTTGGGACCAAAAAGGAGATCTATGCATGGAGGCAGAGGGCATGGCTAAGGTGCTAAATGAGTACTTTGTATCTGTCTTTACCAAGGAAGAAGATGCTGCTGGAGTCATAGTGAATGAGGACGTAGTTGAGACACTGGATGGGCTAAAAATTGATAAAGAGGAGGTATCTGAAAGTTGATAAGTCACCAGGACCGGATCAGCTGCATCCAAGGATGCTGAATGAAGTAAGGGTGGAAATTGCGGAGTTACTGGCCATAATCTTTCAATCCTCCTTAGATGGGTGGGGGGGGTGGGGGGGGGAGGTGGTGCTGGAGGACTGGAGAATTGCAAATATTACAAAATATATCAAAAACTGAGTTTAAGGACAAAGCCAGTAACTACTGGCCAGTCAGTTTAACCTCGTTGGTGGAAAAGCTTTTAGAAATGATAATCTGGGAAAAAATTAACAGCCACTTGGTGAAGTACTGATTAATTAAGGAAAGCCAGCATGGATTTGTTAAAGGCAAATCGTGTTTAACCAACCTGATTAAGTTTTGTGATGAGGTAACAAAGAGGGTTGATGAGGGTAATTTGGTTGATGTGGTCTATATGGACTTCCAAAAGGCATTTGATAAAAAGTCCATAATAGGCTTGCTCACAAATTTGAAGCCCATGGAATAAAAGGGACAGTGGCAGCATGGATACAAAGTTGGCTGAGTGACAGGAAACAGAGCAGTGGTGAACTGCTGTTCTTCGGACCGGAGGAAGATATAGGCTGAAATTTACCAGGCCTTTGGGAATGGCTGGCAAAATGGCATGGGAAGGCATCGGGGGGTGTGCCCGAAGTCTTCCCACCACCATGCCATTTTGCCATAGGGGGGAAAGGTGGCAGATCAACCACCCTCTTGGAGCCCAATTGAGCCACTTAAGTGGCCAATTAAGGGCCACTTCCTGCCTCTGCAGGCGTTTTGTTCACGCCGGGGAGCCCATCACCACGTGGGGAGAATGTTGAGTGAAACCTAGCGGTCTCCCAGCAGGTTCCAGTGGGCTTCTTTTTGGGCACTCCATGGCCCACGGAGAGCCCCCTGGCGGCAAT
This sequence comes from Heterodontus francisci, assembly GCF_036365525.1. NCBI lineage: Eukaryota > Metazoa > Chordata > Chondrichthyes > Heterodontiformes > Heterodontidae > Heterodontus > Heterodontus francisci. Next base: position 116,650,375 of record NC_090372.1, on the reverse strand, counting down.
GGTGCCACCTGCCCTCTGCAACGCCCACCAATCAGTAAGACCTGCCTGCCTGACCCCGGTGTCCCCCGACCCCACTTACACCTCTTCGAAGGCACCTTGGCCATTAAGGAGCCCTTTCCTTGCACCTGCAGCCTCAGCAATGGCCCCGCTAGCTGATTGGTTCAGCAGCTATTGGTGGAATGGGTGGACATGTAGCAGATGAAATTTAATGCAGAGAAGTGTGAAGTGATGCATTTTGGTAAGAAGAATGAGGAAAGGCAAGATGAAATAAAGGGGGTGCAGGAACAGAGAAATTTGGGGGTATATGTGCACAAATTGTTAAATCTGGCAGGGTAGGTTGAGAAAGTGCTTAAAAAGGCATATAGGATCCTGGGCTTTGTAAGTAGAGAAATCGAGTACAAAAGCAAGGAAGTTACAATGAACCTTTATATAACACTAATTTAAAACTACTACTCAAAACTGGTTTAAAATTACTCAACTGGAGTATTGTGTCCAATTCTTTAGGATGAATATAAAGCAGGGTATCCAACCTTTTCGCGTGAAGGGCCACATTACAATTTTTGTCCTACATAGGGGGCCGGTGAGCAAATTTCAGAAAGACAATGGCATTAGAAATTTCTATTTCTATTATTCAAAACAACAAAAAGTGTGCATTTTGTGAACAAGCTTTAAATGAGAAGATTAATTTATTAACTTACTTTCTCCTCACTATGTTGAACACTGATTTAGTGAGTTACCTGGCATTATTTATGCTTGCACAAGGTTTGCCTGCACACTTGATGTAGCAATGCGGAGTATTCTGAACAGTTGTCCATCTATCAGAAGTGATCTTGATCTCTTTCTGTCTCCTCACCCTCCCTGTGTCTCTACCCCCCTCTCTGTGTCTCTCCCCCCCCTCTCTGTGTCTCCCCCTGTCCCCAACAGTACTGTACTCCAGTGTTATATAGTGACAGATCTGTCCCAACCAGTACTGTATCTCAATGTTATACAGTGATGATACCTATACAGCAATGCAGTGGAATATCCAGCAGTGCTGTAAATATTTCACAAGGGCAGTGTTTGCAATGTAGTGGATTCCTAGTGGAAATAACAGGCCAGTTAGGAACAATGAGGAGTCTCCACGCAGGTGCTGTGACATTTCCCATCAGAAGAGAGAACTGATGGACAACATCACTGCTTGGGTTTCTGTTGAGTCTCCTGTCCAACCAGGCTCTCGATAGAGGGCCTTGCCAGTAAGTTCCTTATTCCTACAGTGTCAGTTCTCAGTACAAGCCCAGTAACACTGGTCAGTCATAGCCCTTCACTAGAAAGCAAACAACCACAGGGGAGCAAAAATAAGATGTTAAATCTCCACTGAGACACATGCTTATTCCAGCTGTAAGAGCAACTGGCTACACAGCAGCTGTCCCCGAACGCTCAGGTTAAATTGTTCACCTTCCTCAGCAGTTCGTGAGGCAGGTAGGACAAGCATGCAGTATCCAGCGCTCCAGTCTGGGTGAGTTGTAACCACTGCTCCGCTAGTGCAGCTGAGCCACAGGCAGCCCACTGTCAGTCACACAGGATTGGTGGGCTGGATTCAAACCTTTGGCAGGCCAGATTCTGGTCCACAGACCATATATTGGACAACCCTGATATATAGGCTTTAGAGAGGGCACAGAAAAGATTTATGAAAATGATTCCAGGATGAGGGACTACAGTTACATGGATAGATTGGGGGAGCTGAGGTTGTTCTCCTTAGAGAAGATAAGATTGAGAGGAGATTTGATAGAGGTGTTCATAATCATTAAGGGTCTAGACAGAGTAGCTAGAGAGAAATTGCTCCCATTGGCAGAAGGGTCGAGAACCAGAAGACAAGTTTTAAGGTGATTGGTAAAAGAACCAAAGGAAGAATGCTTTGATGCTGTGATTGGTTAGGATCTGCAATGTGCTTCCTGAGAGGGTGGTGGAGGCAGAATCAATTGTGGTTTTCAAAAGGGAATTGGATAAGCACCTGAAGAGATACAAATTGCACGGCTATGGGGAAAGTGTGGGGTGGTGGGACTAGCTGAGTTGCTCCTGCAGCGAGCTGGGGTGGAGACTACAGGCCAAATAGCCTCCTTCTGTGTTGTCACCATCTATGCTTTTATGGGCTGAATTTTATGGGCCCCCTAGGAATGGGAACGGGGTGGGGGGGGGCATAAAATTGTCAGGGAGCCGAGGGGACAGAGTGCCCATTGCCATCCCGACACCCTGGAATTTAGACAGCCTTCCCGCCCCCGGGCCAAGTGAGGCTCTTAAGTGGCATCCTATCAAGGTCAGGAAGCTCTCCTTTGGGGGAAATCCAGAGCCCCCAGAGGACGCCCCCTCCCAGCAGTGATCTCCACTCATCCCACCGTCACTAAACCAACCCCCACTCACACCCCATCGCTGGGGCCTACCTGATTGCAATGCTCTGTAGGGTGGAAAAGCATCAAACCAAGGCAACTGCATTTACTTTCTGGGAACAATGGATTTATTCAATTAGGCAAGAGGAATAATGGGAGTTAAATTGGATGTGACCCGAAAATGGGTGCAGGAGTTACAGTGCATGATTAACCCGCGCCCATTTATTGAGAACTGTGTCTCACCAGACTGGGCTGGTTTTGAACATAGGAATAAAGGTCGAACAACACAATGCTATTGCACTGCTCCACTCAGTCGTCTAAAATAATTTTTTTTCAAGTAGTTTCCATTTTCAATTTTCTCCCTGTACACTTGAGATAGACTATTCATGGAGCAGAACAAGGTCATTGCTTGACTACTGGAGGGCAAAATTGGGAATGGTAGTGCCAGTTTTGTGGGTGATACAAGGCTCCTTAACATTCCAAATTGGCATTCGTGGCGAAGTGCGGCAGATGGCATCTTGGTAAAGCAATTAGCATGTGTGCACCTAAGTCTCCTGGAAGCAGGCAGATCATGACATCAATCAGACAGCAACACTGATTTAACAACAGCATTGCCATTTTTGAGCTCCGCATTCCAACCTTTAGCCTCTTTTAACTTTTCACAGCTGAACACACATTAAGAAGCATGAAAGAATGCCCAACCAACAGCGCTATTTAGAGGGATCATCAACTACTTACTGGATAGTTGCTGGTTTATTTGTTTTACATGATTGCTGTGTGCAGCTAGCGCTAGTGACACTGTTCTTTGGCTTCACGCAACAGCAGCGGTCCTGACTTTACAAGTGCCTCGTGCTACTTAAAGGCAGCCTGCACCTCTTAAAGGGGAGGTGCATTTTGGCTGGAATAGGCAGTGGGAGTCTGTAGTGGTGAGCTGAATCTGGCTTGTAATTGAAGAATGGATGAACATGTGAAAGAGCATGCACCAAAGATTTCTGATAAAGCACTGGAGGTGGAAAGGAGGGGAGATGACCTGTGTCCGCAGGGGACAGGAGGCTCTTCAGACACATGTTCAGAAGGCAGCGAGAAGAAGTAGCTGTGGAGGTCAATACCAGGTGCATTGATCCTAGAAATTAGATGCAGTGCATTAATAAATTTAATGATCTCACATGACTTGTCAAGGTGAATGAGCTCATCTTCAAATGGCATATCCTACCAACTGCACCATTAGCCTCATCCACTGCTCAATTCATCACACCCCCTTCACCCACCTACCAACAATTTCTAGCAATCAGGACTTAACCCTACCATTCCTCACCCTCACACACTTATCATTTTTGCAAGCCAGCACCTACAGATCACTGCTCGCACACACATCTATTCAACCATGACTGCCACATATTGAGGGACACTCATGGACAAACTTCCCTCTTTCTTTCAGGAGAAAATGGCAGAAAACAGCAGGCAGCAGCAACAAACTGTAGGAGGTCAAGCGTGCCTATTTATTTTAACCCCGATGGAGGAGACTGCGCTGACCATCATGGGAAAAGGCTTCACTGAGGCTATGGCCACTGACGGCACATATGTGTTAGATGATGAGGGTATCTGCACACATAATCCTTCTTCTCTCATCCCATTTCTCCCTCATCCTACAATTTCTTTGGACCCAGATGCTGCAGAGTGTGTACGCATGCATTTCTTACTTTCTGCTCCCCCCTCACCACAACCCAATCCTTGTCCCTTTTTCATTTTAGATACCCAAGAACTGGAGCCTGCCAATCAGTAGAGGAAGAGAAAGAGGAAAGTGAAGATGAACACACACCATCACTCGGTCACAGCCACCAGCTCAGATACTGACACTGCTTGTATTTTAGAGGCTTGGAATATGAGACACCGTGCAGAGGGGTGCAGGAGCCTGGCCAGGGGGAAAGGATAGTGCAGGTTCCAGCTCACCTGAGGGTTAAGTCGTACACTAGTTCTGCTGCAGGAGACTTGGATGAGGACTTTGATGTGCCAGGCTACAGAAGGTTGCTGATGGGTCTTCAGACTCAAATGCTTAGTGCACTGGAAAGCCTGCCAGAAAACCTATGCTCAATCACAAGGAGCATGGAGGAGTCCAGCCAGCTCCACCTTAGGATGGGGCCTTGCATGGAGCCCATCCTTTCCAACATTGAATGGGTGGTCACCTCTATTAGCACACCTGTGGAATCCAACATGATGCAGCACCTAATGGCCAATGTCACAGCTCCTATCAAAAGCCTTGGTGCTGTCGTGTAAACTTATACTGCTTCCATCATGGCTCTGGATACCACTGTTCAAAGGGGGCTTCCGGGGCCTCACAGCAGTCCAACAATCTCTTCTCCAACAGATCAATAGGATTGATGAGATGCTGCACTGGGAGAGTGGTAGTTGTTCCAAGGAGCATGAATCTGCCGTCCTCTCTCAGGATGACAGCATTCCTACTCCCCACCTTCCAATGCGCCAGTGGTGTTGCCTGTCAGCAGCACAGACTGCTGCAGCCCAGGTCAAGATGGTGCAGTCTGAAGCGGGACCTTTTAGGACCAGAGCAGCCGATGGTCATCCTCCAAAGCCATCTGCAGTCTCCTCAATTGTAGGTGAGCAGCCTTTCACCTTCCATGTTGCAGCTACTGGGGAAGCTCCTTATGATAGCACTAGGATAATCAAAGGCATACAGAAGACAAGCACTAAAGGAATACACAAGGACGATTAGTTTATTTTTGTTTGTATTATGTAATGATTGAATTTATAAATTTAGATTGGAATGTGGATTGTCTAGTGGTATATATTTTTGTGTTGGAAACAGAATGATGTGTTGGTCAGTGATAGAGAAAAGGTAAGGAATGTGGAACTGTTGGTGAATGGAGAGGTGTAGTTGTGGTTACTGGTAGCATCATTAATTATTTAATCATTTAGAACTTGGGCTGAATGATGCTGTCCACGTTATAGCCTCCCGTCCGCTTCATGTTCCTCCACTTCCTGCTGTACTTTCTCCTCCTCCTCCACTTCCTTCTCCTTGTCCTCCTCTTTTTTGTGTTCCTGCTCCTCAGCTTCTCACATGATAGGCAATGGTAGGGGCTGGTTCCCCCATAATGGCCATGTTGTGCAGCATGCAGCACGCTGCCACAAATCTTGATACTCGCTCAGCTGAGTTTTGCAGGGCTCCTCCAGAGCAGTCCAGGCAGTGTAAGTGTTGCTTGAGGATGTTGATGGAGAGCTTCATTCTATTCCTTGTGGCAGCATGGCTCTCACTGTAGGCCTGCTGTGCACCAGTGCGTGGGTTGTAGACCAGATTTGGGAGCACGTCATGAGCAGGTACTCTCTGTCAACCAGTTTGCCCTGCTGTGCTGGTTCAAATACAGATGGAACAGAGGACTGTTGTAGGATGAAGCAATCATGACTACTGCCAGCATAATAGGCATTCACCTGCATAATGAGCTGCCTGGGGTCATGCACCAGCTGCACATTAAGGGAGTGAAATTCATTTGGTTCAGGAAAATGGCCAAGTTCACATTTGACCCACGTAAGTTAATGTGTGTGCAGTAAATGGCACTCGACACCATGGGGAAGCCTGCAATCTGTACAAACCCTTGTGTTGGCTCTGCCTACTTGTCTGTCAAGAAGTTATCAGGTGAAGCTGTTGCTTTGTATAAAGGGAGCCTCAGTGACCTCCCTTATGTAGCACAGTACTGCAAACTGCAAGATGTTGCTTATATTTCCAGCAGCCACTGGGAAAGAGCCAGATCCATAAAATGGATCATGGTTGCCTTGACGGCCACAGGCAATTTAGTCCTTGCCCTGCTTGGATTTGATAGAGAACCACTTTACTGAAACAAAGATATCCAAGAAGGAGGCTTACCAGATCTCCCATGTCTGGAAGCAACTTCTTTCAACAAAACTTTTAAAGTTTTTTTTCATTTGTTCATGGGATGTGGGTGTCGCTGGCTAGGCCAGCACTTATTGCCCATCCCTAATTATACTTCAGAAGGTGATGGTGAGCTGCCTTCTTGAACAGCTGCAGTCCTTGTGGGGTAGGTACACTAATAGTGCTGTGAGGAAGGGAGTTCCAGGATTTTGACCCGGCGACAGTGAAGGAATAGTGATATAGTTCCAAGTCAGGATGGTGTGTGGCTTGGAGGGGAACTTGCAGGTGATGGTGTTCCCATGCATCTGCTGTCCTTGTTCTTCTAGGTGATAGAGGTCACGAGTTTGGAAGGTGCTGTCGAAGGAGCCTTCGTAAGTTTCTGCAGTGCATCTTGCAGATGGTGCACACTGCTGCCACTGTGCGTCGGTGGTGAAGGAATGAATATTGATGGTGGTGGATGGTGCACCAATCAAGCGGATTGCTTTGATGGTGTTGAACTTCTTGAGTGTTGTTGAAGCTGCACCCATCCAGGCAAGTGGAGAGTATTCCTGACTTGTGCCTTGCAGATGGTGGAGAGGCTTTGGGGAGACTGGAGGTGCATTACTCACTACAGAATTCCCAGTCTCTGACCTGCTCTTGTAGCCATGGTATTTATGTGGCTGGTCCAGTTCAGTTTCTGATCAATAGTAACACCCAGGATGTTGATAGTGGGGGATTCAGCGATGGTAATGCCATTGAACATCAAGGGGAGATGGTTCGATTCTCTCTTGTTGGAGATGATCATTGCCTGGCACGTGTGTGACGCAAATGTAACTTGCCACATATTAGCACAAGCCTGGATGTTGTCAAGATTTTGCTGCATCTGGACACAGGCTGCTTCAGTATCTGAGGAGTCACGAATGATACTGAACATTGTGCAATCATCAACAAACATCCCCACTTCTGACATTATGATGGAGGGAATGTCATTGATGAAGCAGTTGAAGATGGTTGGGCTTAGGACATTACTCTGAGGAACTCCTGCAGTGATGTCCTGGGACTGAGATGATTGACTTCCAACACCCACAACCATCTTCCTTTGTATTTAGTTTGACTCCAACCAGCGGAGAGTTTTCTTCCGATTCCCATTGACTCCAGTTTTGCTAGGACTCCTTGATGCCATATTCGGTCAAATGCTGCCCTAATGTCATGGGCATCCATTCTCACATCAGCTCTTAAGTTCAGCTCTTTTGTCCGTGTTTGGACTAAGTCTGTAATGAGGTCAGGAGCTGATAGGCCCTGGCAGAACCCAAACTAAGCGTCAGTGAGCAGGTTATTGCTGAGCAAGTGCCGCTTGATAGACTGTTAACAACCCGTTCCATCACTTTGCTGATGATCGAGAGTAGACTGATAGGGCGGTAATTGGCCATGTTGAATTTGTCCTGCTTTTTCTGGACAGGACATATCTGGGCAATTTGCCACATTGCCAGGCAGATGCCAGTGTTGTAACTGTACTGGAACAGCTTGGCTAGGGACGCGGCAAGTTCTGGAGCACAGGTTTTCAGTGCTATTGCTGGAATGTTGTCAGGACCCACAGCCTTTGCAGTATCCAGTGCCTTCAGCCTATTCGTGATATCAAGTGGAGTGAATCGGATTAGCTGAAGACTGGCATTTGTAATGCTGGGGGCCTCAGGAGGAGGCCAAAATGGATCATCCACTTGGCTCTTCTGGTTAAAGATTGTTGCAAATGCTTCAGCCTTGTCTTTTGCACTGATGTGCTGGGCTCCCCAATCGTTGAGCATGGGGATATTTGTGCAGCCTCCTCCTCCTGTCAGTTGTTTAATTGTCCATCACCATTCATGACTGGATGTGGCAGGACTGCAGAGCTTAGATCTAATCTGTTGGTTGTGGGATTGCTTAGCCCTGTGTATTTCATGCTGCTTCTGCTGTCTGGCATGCAAGTAGTCCTGTGTTGTAGCTTCACCAGGCTGACGCCTCAATTTTAGATTGCCTGGTGCTGCTCCTGTGATGCCCTCCTGCACTCTTCATTGAACCAGGGTTGGTTCCCTGGCTTGATGGTAATGAAAAGTGGGGGATATGCCAGGCCATGAGGTTACAGATTGTGGTTGCATGCAATTCTGCTGCTGCTGATGGCCCCAGCACTTCATGGATGCCCAGTTTTGAGTTGCTAGATCTTTCTAATCCATCCCATTTAGCATGGTGGTAGTGCCACACAACACGATGTTGGGTATCCTCAATATGAAGACGGGAATTTGTCTCCACAGGGACTGTGCATTGGCCACTCCTACCAATACTGTCATGGACAGAAGCATCTACGAAAGGTAGATTAGTGAGGACGAGGTCAAATAAGTTTTTCCCTCTTGTTGGTTCCCTCACAACCTGCAGCATACCCAGTCTAGCAGTTATGCTCTTTAGCCAGTTTAGTCAGTAGTGGTGCTACCAAGCCACTCTTGGTGATAGACATTAAAGTCCCCCACCCAGAGTACATTCTGTGCCCTTGCTACCCTCAGTGCTTCTTCCAATTGGTGTTCAATATGGAGAGGCACTAATTCATCAGGCAAGGGGGGGTGGGGGGTCGGCAGTAGGTGGTAATCAGCATGAGGTTTTCTTGCCCATTTTTGACATGATGCCATGAGACTTCATGGGGCCAGATTGACCTCCTGGGGCCAGAATCAATATTGAGGACTCCCAGGGAAACTCCCTTCTGACTGTATACCACTGTGCTGCCACCTCTGGTGGGTTTGTCCTGCCACTGGAACAGGACATACCAAGGGATTGTGATGATGGTGTCTGGGATGTTGTAAGTTATGATTTGGTGAGTATGACTATGTCAGGCTGCTGCTTAGCTAGTCTGTGGGACAGCTCTCCCAATTTTGGCAAAAGCCTCCAGATGTTATTAAGGAGGACTTTGCAGGATCTACAGGGCTAGGTTTGCCATTGTTGTTTCCAGTACCTAGGTGGTTCACCCAGTTTCATTCCTTTTCTTAGACATCGTAGCAGTTTGATACAATTGAGTGGCTTGTTAGGCCATTTCAGAGGGCATTTAAGAGTCAACCACATTGCTGTGGGTCTGGAGTCACATGTAGGCCAGACCAGGTAAGGACGGCAGATTTCCTTCCCTAAAGGGCATCAGTGAACCAGTTTTTACAACAATCAACAATGGTTTCATGGTCACCATTAGACTAGCTTTAAATTCCAGATTTATTAATTGAATTCAAATTTCACCATCTGCCATGGTGGGATTCAAACCCATGTCCCCAGAGCATTGCATAGCCTCCTGGATTACTAGTCCAGTGATATTACCACTACGCCACAGCCTCCCTCCTTAAATCAACAAAAAGTACTTCAGCATCATCTAGCCCACTCCCTGTATACTACTGAAACTTTAGGCAAGTACAGGAAAGCTCCAAAAGCACACACAATTACACCAACAGTCAAAAGAAATAATCCAGCAACTAACATGTAAGCAGTTCATGATCCCTTTAAGTAGTGCTGGTGTATGTGTGTTAGGGGAAGGGGGGGGATTCCTTCATATTAATTGTAGATTAATTCGTACATCCAGTCGTGAATGGTGGTGGACAATTAAACAACTAACTGGAGGAGGTGGCTCCACAAATATCCCCATCCTCAATAATGGGGAAGCCCAGCACATCAGTGCAAAAGATAAGGCAGAAGCATTTGCAACAATCTTCAGCCAGAAGTGCTGAGTTGATGATCCATCTCGGCCTCCTCCTGAAGTCCCCAGCATTACAGATGCCAACTTCAGCCAATTCGATTCACTCCGCGTGATATCAAGAAACGACTGAAGGCACTGGATACAGCAAAGGCAATGGGTCCTGACCATATTCCGGCAATGGTACTGAAAAATTGTGCTCCAGAACTTGCCGTACCCCTAGCCAAGCTGTTCCAGTATAGCTACAACACTGGCATCTACCTGGCAATGTGGAAAATTGCCCAGGTATGTCCTGTACATAAAAAGCAGGACAAGTCCATCCCAGCCAATTACCGCCCCATCAGTCTACTCTCAATCATCAGTAAAGTGATGGAAGGTGTCATCAATAGGGCCATCAAGCAGCACTTGCTTAGCAATAAACTGCTCAGTGATGCTCAGTTTGGTTTCCGCCAGGGCCACTCAGCTCCTGACCTCATTACAGACTTGGTTCATACATGGACAAAAGAACTGAACTCAAGAGGTGAGGTGAGAGTGACTGCCCTTGACATCAGGGCAGCATTTGACCGAGTATGGCATCAAGGAGCCCTTGCAAAACTGGAGTCAATGGGAATCAGGGGGAAAACTCTCTGCTGGTTGGAGTCATACCTAGCGCAAAGGAAGATGTCTGTGGTTGTTGGAGGTCAATCATTTGAGCTCCAGGACATCACTGTAGGAGTTCCTCAGGGTAGTGGCCTAGGCCCAACCATCTTCAGCTGCTTCATCAATAAGGTCAAAAGTGGGGATGTTCGCTGATGATTGCACAATGTTCAGCACCATTCGCGACTCCTCAAATACTGAAGCAGTCTGTGTAGAAATGCAGCAAGACCTGGACAATATCTAAGCTTGGGCTGATAAGTGGCAAGTTACATTTGCACCACACAAGTGCCAGCCAATGACCATCTCCAACAAGAGAGAATCTAACCATCTCCCCTTGACATTCAATGGCATATGATCATTGAATCCCCCACTATCAACAGCCTAGGGGCTACCATTGACCAGAAACTGAACTGGAGTAGCCATATAAATACCGTGGCTACAAGAGCAGGTCAGAGGCTAGGAATCCTGCGACGAGTAACTCACCACCTGACTCCCCAAAGCCTGTCCACCATCCACAAAGCACAAGTCAGGAGTGTGATGGAATACTCTCCACTTGCCTGGATGGGTGCAACTCCAACAACACTCAAGAAGCTCGACACCATCCAGGACAAAGCAGCACACTTGATTGGCATACCATCCACAAACATTCACTCCCTCCACCACTGATGCACAGTGGCAGCAGTGTATACCATCTACAAGATGCACTGCAGCAACGCAGCAAGCATCCTTCGATAGCACCTTCCAAACAGGCGACCTCTACCACCTTGAAAGACAAGAGCAACAGATGCACGGGAACATCACCACCTGCAAAATCCTGTCACACACCATCCTGACTTGGAACTATATCGCTATTCCTTCACTGTTGCTGGTTCAAAATCCTGGAACTCCCTTCCTAACTGTGGGTTTACCTACCTCACATGGACTGCAGCGGTTCAAGAAGTCATCTCACCACCACCTTCTCAAGGGCAATTAGAGATGGGCAATTAATGCTGGCAGAGCCAGTGACACCCACATCCCATGAATGAATAAAAAAAAATTGTGTTAAATGTTATGTAGGTGGTGGGCATTGACTAGGGATTCATTTGTGTCCCTTTAAATAAGAACCAACTGAAATTGTGGTTGTTGGATTAGGAGGTGCTTGTTTGTAATGTGTATCTCTGTAAATAAATGCTTATAAAAGTATGTAAAGCTTGGCTTCAATTCAATCCTTCACCACCTGGATTATAGCATGATAGCAGAGAATAGTTGCCTAAAGGTGAAGGTTGGAAACTAGGAAAAAAACAATTTGAGATAGGGAACTAAAATCCTATTTGCCATTGTGGAAAATGGTAGAAAGAAAGTCGAAGTTGTCGTGGTATGATTATCCTCTGATATTCTTGGAGTTCTGACCATATGACCAGTGGAAGAATGAAGTGGATATGTGGACATGGGTTCTGTCCCTACCAAAGAGAAAACAAGGTACGGCCTTGATGGTGTCACTTCCTACAAGAAGTAAAATCAGAAGTAAAGTATTTTATGAGAGGCAGGTCATCAGTTGGATAGTGATGAAAGTTTGGACCTTTCATTAGCGTTCTTGGAGGAAATCTACAAGAAAGGTCATCTGCGAAGTGCCTATGAGGCATGGTCAGAATTTGGTAGATGTCGAAAACATATGGTCATTCCATAGAAGAATAAATATATCATGGACTTCAACAAATTGTATAAAAGATTAGCAAAATTTAATTTGAGGATTCCTGGATCGATAGTGTTTAAATTACTGGACTGTGCTAAGATGTCTCATATGGGCAGACAACTGGTACTAACTGGTATTTGGTTCTCAGAGAAGGAGACCCTGTTGGATCAGATGTCTGCTGCCTTAAAAAAATTCCTGGAGAAACAGGCATTTCCTTCAGCCTTCATGGAACAAATGAGACATTCCACAGTGACACGAGGGATCGAAGACCCAATGATTGCCAAATTTCAAAATGGTTCAGGCACTGGACACAGGCGTCAGTACAGTGGAAGGATTACAGGCAGGCAGAGTGAGGATGAATGCACTTTAACAGAGCTGGCTATTACAAGACAAAATTGGCACAAAAATAATGGGTGAATAAATCTCAGGAATCCGAAGGTGCTTCAGGTGTGATTTAAAGTGTCATTATGCAGTGAACTGCCCAGAGTGAAGAGGCATAATGACATATGATGAAGAGAATTTTGAGGAAGAGGATAAAGATAATGATGAATATAAACAAATTGCACTGGGTACAATGAGTTTTCGTCCTCTGATGAATGCATTAGTTGCAGACTCCTTTAACTGTACAGCATTAGATAATACTTGCACTTCAAAAGTATGTGGGACAGATTGGTTAAAATGTTAGCTTGATTCACTAAGTAGTGAGGATCAATGCAAGGTTAAGGGATATAAAAGTATGACTTGCTTTAGGTTTGGAGATGGCAACATATTGAAGTCATCAAAGAGAGTTGTAATTCCATGTAAAATAGCTGGATTAAGCCATTTTATAAGATCATAAGAAATAGTAGCAGGGGTAGGCCATTTGGCCCCTTGCACCTGCTCCACCATTCAGTAAGATCATGACTGATCTGATTGTGGCCTTAACTCCACTTTCCTGCTGTCCCCATAACCCTTTACTCCCTTATAGATCAAATATCTGACTAACTCAGTCTTGAATATATTCAATTATCCATCCTCCACTGCTCTTTGGGAAGAGAATTCCAAAGATTATCGACCCTCTGAGAGAAGAAATTCTTCCTCATCTCCGTCTTAAATGGGAGACCCATTATTTTTAAACTGTGCTCCCTAGTTCTAGATTCCCACATGAGGGGAAATATCCTCTCAGCGTCTACCCTGACAAGACCCCTCAAAATCTTATATGTTTCAGTAAGATCACCTCTCATTCTTCTAAATGCCAATAGGTATAGGCCCAACCTGCTCAATCTTTCCTCAGAAGCTAACCCCTTCATTCCAGGAATCAGCATTGTGAGCCTTCTCTGAACTGCCTCCAATGCAAGTGTACTCTCCTTAAATAAGGGGTCCAAAACTGTACACAGTACTTTAGGTGTGGTCTCACCAACGCCCTGTACAGTTGTAGCAAGACTTTTATACTCCATCCCCCTTGCAATAAAGGCCAACATTCCATTTGCCTTCCTGATTACTTGCAGTACCTGCATGCTAACCTTTTGTGTTTCATATACAAGGACACCCAGATCCCTTTGTACCACAACATTCTGCAGTCTCTCTCCATTTAAATAATATTCAGATTTTCTATTCTTCCTGTGGACAAAGGGCACAACCTCAAGTAAGTACCGATGTAGTCTCGAATGAGATAGCTATGCTGTTGAGTAAACCTTCAATGAAAAAGGCACAAATGAAACTTGACATAGAGCATGACGAGGAATTATTTTTGGAAAGTCATGTGGATCTGCAGTATACCCAATCAGGACATTATTGTATCCCCTTAACAGAACCTGATATTTCTTATTAGAGTGTCAGACAAGTATTAATGGCATCAGTTGATAAGAATCAGGGAGAAAAAAAACCACATTTTCTTAAAGTTACAGAGACAATTTGCTCACCTACTTGTCAAAGTTTAAAAATTCTGCTGAAAGTTGCAGGTGTGGTTGATGAAGAGTATACGAGGCTAATAGAAGAGATTAGTGAGAAGTGTGAAATCTGTAAAAAGTATCGGAGCATGGGACTTTAACAAGGTATGGATCTAAACGTATGGGACAAAGACAGAAATATTTTCATTCTACCTTTTGAACACCTGGCGACCTGATTTAGTCTTTTTACCATAATGCCTAGTATGGACAAAAGAGTTATTATAGACAAAAGTATGGAGAAATGGATAGGGTCCAGACTTGGAACACCAACCAAGCTTCCAACTGATAATGGAGGGGAATTAGCCAATGGCGAGTTCAGAGATATGTGTGAAAACATGAACATCATGGTCATGAATAGCACAGCTGAAAGTCCTTTCAGCAATGGACTCTGTGAAAAGAATCATGTGGTGATTGATGAAATGCTGCATAAAATTTTAGCTGATCAACCAGACTGTAAGTTGACAACCGCCCTGGCATGGGCAGTTCATGCAAAGAATTCAGTCTAGGGGGTTGGAGGATATATCAATTAGTCTATGGGCAAAATCACAAATTGCCTTCTGTGCTCTGTGCTAGTCCTCCTGCTGTAGAAGGTACTACAACTATTTCCATTTTTTCTTCATATTTAAATGCTTTACATGCAGGGAGGTGGGCTTTCATCAAGGCTGAGGTGTCAGAGAAAATTCGGAGCACTCTGAGGCATCGTACAAGACCATCTGAGGCAGAATTCAATTCAGGAGATTTGCTGTGTTATAAAAGAGAGTGTCATAGGGAACGCCTTCATAAGGTAATAGGTTGTGATGATAAGACAGTGCTTATTATTATGTAGTTTTTTTTCAGGAAGAATGCGATGTGCCCTTAAGGCTGGAAAAGGAGCCGTACTGCTTTAAGAACCGGCAAGCCTCAGGAGTTAGAGATAATGCATTTTCATTGCCCTGGGATACAGCCATTCAGGGACTCCGATCAAAAGGGTGCATTCTCATTGCCTTGGATACAGCCACTCGGACTGAGCATCGAGAGATACGTTGGGTTACAATTTAATTGCGAACTGGCTTATAGTGGAAAAAACAGCCTGTTCTAACAGGAAAAACAGACAGACAGCTGCGTGTTAGCACCTGATAGGAGAAACAAACAATTTAAACTGAAGGGAGAGAATTTACTCTTTATTTATTATTCTCTCTTAAAGTTCTAAAAAGTCAAGCCAAAACAGCGATCTCTGATAATTTAAACTGAAGGAAGGGGAGTTAGACTGTGACAATCTTTCATCCCTCAAAAATTCTAAAGCCAAATTGATTCATTAAAACGTGTTTGCAAGTTGTTAATTGTAGAAATTCATCGCTGCAGAAGGAAAGCAAAATTTCGACTTCTGGACTAGACTACGGACTGTTCTACTGTTGAAAAACCTTTTTTCCCCCGTCAGACAGCTGTGAGGATTTCAAGCAACCTTTGACTGTTCCACATCTGGCAGGAGCGTAAATCTGCAAGCACTCTAATTTTCTCTATTTTAAATATTGTTTATATCTTAGTAGTGTTTAAGAAATTAGATTTTCTAATTAAACAGCTAATTTGTTGATTTAAAGACACCTGGTTTGGTTAGCCTCATTCAGAGGTTAATAGATGGTACAATTTGGCTGGGTCTTTCTTTAATTTGGAAAGTTTAAAATGATCTGTTAGGCGATCTGTGGAGGCACGGGATTGAATTAACAGTACATTTCTCCCACCACAATCAGAATCATATATTTTGAATGGGGGCTTTGACAGGGGCATTTGATCATAACATATTATCAAACATGACAATCAAACTGTTAAGATTCATTCCTCACAATTAATCAGAATTAATTACAAAATCTTGGTCTCTGAGCAGCTGATAGAAGTACATAAGGCACTTCAAATGTGTATTCATTTTGTGATGCATGTCCTGAGGGACAGAATACGGTAGATCAAGGGCTGGATCATGGCAATGTGAGTGGTCATGACACACATGACAGAGCTATCACATCCAAAGCCCAATTGACCTGAGTGGGTACTCGGGTGACATATAATCCAGAGGGGTCTAGTAAATGGAGGGATGCAACAATTGTGAGATGTGCAGGAAAATCTACTGGCAAGTTTAAATATTGGTTCAATGTTTAGGATGGTGACCAGCAAGCAAGGTCCATGAACTGGCAGAATGGGATGAAAGAGTGGAAAATATGGAAGAGTAGTGCAAGTACTGATATTGGGTTCAGAAGTAACTCTTGTTTTAGAAAATAATTGTGTACTGGAGATAAACCCTTCAATAATGGATGAGGAGGATCTTGCAATAGTAATCCTGACAGACATAAAAGTGCTTGCAGAGGCCATAGCTTTAACAGATTAAACAATGAAATAAAGGCCACAGAACAGTCTCAGAACATAACTAGAAGCAGAAGTCTCACGATAGTGAAGTTCTGATGGCTGCCAATAGACTTGAGGACTAATGAATAGGAGAGGCAAAACAAAGGGAATTAGATACAGGTGGAAAGAGTTTGGAGTTTAATCTGAGGTACCAGATAAGGGAAAACAGCTTTGTCACATAGGTAGATTTGTACTGGAAATGTCCTTGTAGCTGGGATTTATAAGGCTAAAGCGAGGATAGTTGTTCAGGGTATTGAAGAGCAACTAGGCATTATGGATGTTAAAGTAGATTCTCCCACAGCTGGAAAAGTAATCTTAAAAATCTTTTGGCCATATATTCATGGGAGCGTTAAGCAATTGACGTAAAAGTTGCATTTTTGCAGGGCAGTACTTTTCGGAGATAAGTGTTTCTGAAATGGCCGAAAGAGGCAGCAGGTGCAGGAGGAAACTATTAAAACTAAACAAATGCATCTATGGCCAGAATGATGTTTCCAGGGTATGGTATATTTTGATGAGATCTGTTTTGCTTAAAGCAGATTATGTTCAACTAAAACCAGATCCCACAATGTTTTATTGGCAGACATCTTCATGATGCATGGAAATGATTTCTTATGGGGTGGTACTGTGGAATTTGAGAAATGTGTTATCAATAAAACTAGAGTAGAATTTAAAATTGGGAGTCAGGCTTGTGGGGCTTTTAAATATATTGGTTTAGATATTAAGCAAAGTAGGTCTGGAATAACTTTAAATCAACAATCCTATTTAGAGAGCGTTACACCCAACTCAGTTAATCATACTGGGTCATCACTATATATCTAAAGAGACAGAGCAATTGCGAAGCTTGATTGGTCAGTTGAACTGGTTGTCCGCTCATACTAGATCAGATGCTAGTTTTGATGTGTTGTAGTTAAGTACTACCATGAAACACCCTAAATTCGAGAATGTTTTAAGGGCAAATAAAACATTTAAAAAATTAAATCTGGAGAAATGCAGACTTAAGTTCCCATCCTTCGGTGACCCAAAGAACATGAAATTCATCATTTTTAGTGATGCTTCACATGATAATCTTCCTGATGAGTATTCCGGTGCACCTGGTTTCGTAATATATATAATGGGTGAGAATTGGAAATATTTCCTTTAGCTTGGGATGCAAAGAAAATAAAAGGGTTGTTAAAAGTACTTTGGCTGCCAAAACACTGGCTGTTGTGAAGGCAGTGTATATGGGATTCTATTTGTCAAAAATGAAAGTGAGAATTAAAAATTTAAGTGAGATTCTGTTCAATGGCTGTACTGAAGATAGCATACCCGTTGAGTGTTATGTAGATAATTGTTCATTGTGGGATAATGTACACTGAAAAAAATGTGAGTGAGAAAAGGTTACAGAATGACCTTTCTGGGTTGAAACAAATGCTGGAGAGAAGAGAAACTCTAAAATTAAATGGGTGGATGCAAGTCATCAGCTGTTTGATTGTTTTACAAAAAGAAATACATGTATGAAGAAATTGTTAGGGGTCCTAGAGGAGGGACATCTAGCAGTGTAATGCTTTGTACAGAATATGAAAGTTTTTGATTTAATTTGTTTGGAAATTTTAGTTGTACATACAGACTCTAATTTTTATTTAAAGAGAGAGAAGGGAATCTGTTAATTGTATATTAATTGTGTATAATTGTATGTAGGTGGTGGGCATTAACTGGGGATTCACTTGTGCCCCTATAAATAGACGCTGCTTGAAGCTGTGCGGGTTGGGTTGGGAGATGCATGCTTGTAATGTGCAACTCTGCAAACAAATGCTTATAAATGTGTGTAAAGATTGGCTTTCTGGAATAGTACACTTCATGCCTTTCAATGTTGTGTTTGAAAATGGCAGTGCTGACATCAACTCAGCATTGCACACTGATTGATGTCATGATCTGCCTGCTCTACATGCTGCCAGCAGTCATTAGGTGCGTACGCAAACGCCTTTACCAAAATACTTCCCATTGGCAGTGTGTCCTCGCATTGCAGACTCCATTTCGAAAGGTAGGAGACCACCTAAAAATTAAACACTACAGAGCATAATTTCTCCCACTACATATTTATATCTGTAGCATTGCGTATAACGTGTTTTCCAACAAATGGAACTTACTGCAAGAATTTTCTTTAAAAATAAGAACTCCTGACCTATCCCAATGACATAGTAGGACTTGCTTTTATATAGCACCTTATGATGTCCCTAAGGCATTCAAAAATGCTTTATAATCAATGGATTATTTATGAAGTGCAATTACTGTTGTTGTGAAGGCAAACACAGCAGTCAACTTGTGTACAGCAACATCCCACAAACAGCTCATGAATGAATGAACAGATAATTTATTTTTGATGGAGGGAAGAATGTCAGCACGACACTTCCTGCTCTTCTCTGAATAATACCAGGGGATTTTTAATATGTATCTGAGCTGACAGATGCGGGCCTTGGTTTAACATTTCTGCTCCTCCAGCAATGCAGCCCTCAGTACTGCACTGAAATGTTAAGTTAATGGTCCATAATTTGCTGTTGGGAGAGAAGCGACGCGCCCACTGGTGTGACCTCGAAGAAAGTTGCGATCTCTGTGGCGAAAAAATTACCTCTCATAACATGCAATTGATTATAGCGTAGTTCAATAGAGATTCCCAGCTTCGAGCTGCAGTGATGTTATCAAGCTTTCTAGACAGCAAAACACATTAAAGAATTTTCACAGAAAACAAATCAGAAAATGGAAAGCACTAATACTTAATCCACTTTTTAAAACTTTTACAGAGACAAACATAAAGTTTGGGACATACAAATAGGGTTAAGGTAGAAGCTGAAATATTTTGAACAAAATAAAATTAAAATTATTTACTAGATTTTTTAACCAATTTTTGATATCAAAAATGGAGAAATGTAACAACATTCCATTATCTTTTTTCAGGACCAGATTAGTTGTTCAACAGCAGTTAATACTCAGATCATTATTAAAAACACAATTATATCTCATTGAATAAGGCTGACTTTGAATGGGGAAATCTAGCAGTGATAATAAAGGAGTAAAGGGGAAATTCTTGCTAGCTCAAGTGATTTTACTGATTGACAGCACCGCGGGGGGTGGGGGACCGGGAGATCCACAGTGCAGCCTGTGATGGAGCAGAGAATGACAGATTGCAACTTCAGGATTTAGGAACATAGGAAACAGGAGCAGGAGTAGACCTCAAGCCTGCTCAGCCATTCAATTAGATCATGGCTGATCTTCTAACTCAATGCCATTTTCCCACACTATCCCTATATCCCTTGATATTTTTAATATCTAGAAACCTATTGCTCTCTGTTTTGAACATACTCAATGGCCTCCACAGCCCTCTCGGGTAGAGAATTCCACAGATTCACCACCCTCTGAGTGAAGAAGTTTCTCCTCATCTCTTTCCTAAATGGCCTACCTCTTATTCTGAGACTGTGTTCCCCGGTTCTAGACCTCCCCAGCCAGGGGAAACACCCATCCTGCACCCCTGTTGAGCCCTGTAAGAATTTTGTATGCTTCAATGAGGTCACCTCTCATTCTTTTAAACTCTAGAGAATACAGGCAATTGCAGCAAGACTTACAGTCATTTACAGTATAGGAGGAGGTCATTCAGCCCATTGAGCCCATGCTAGCTTTCCACGGAGCAATCCATTCAGTTCCACTCCCCCACTGAATCCCCATAGCCCTGCAAGTTTATTTCCTTCAAGTGCCCATCCAATTTCCTTTTGAAATCATTGATTGTCTCTGCTTCCACCCTTGTGGGCAGCGCGTTCCAGGTCATTACCACTTGCTGTGTAAAATGTTTCTCCTCACATCCCCTCTGCATCTCTTGCCCAAAAACTTCAATCTGTGTCCCTTAGTCCTTGTACCATCAGTTAATGGGAACTGTTTTTCCTTGTCTAACTTATCTAAGCCTGTCATAATCCTGTACACCTCTATAAAATCTCTCCTCAATCTCCTTGGCTCCAGGGAGAATAACGCTAGCTTTTCTAACTTAACCTTGCAACTAAAATCCCCCAACCCTGGAACCATTCTGGTAAATCTCCTCTGCACCCTCTCAAAGACCCTCACATCTTTCTGAAAGTGCAGACAGAAGTACTTTTACAACTCTAATAAATTTTGATGTAGAAACACAAAATGTCAAATGCAAAATACTGTGGATGCTGGAAATCTGAAGCAAAAACAGAAAATGCTGGAAATACTCAACAGGTCAGGCAACATCTGTGGGGGGACAGAAAAACAGTGCTAATATTTCAGGTTCATGACCTTTCATTAGCATTTTCTGTTTTGCAACACAAAGGGCTGAATTTTACCAGCCCCTCGACGTGTGGTTCGTGGCAGGGGGGGCCCGTAAAATTCTGCCGGGAGAGGCCCGCCTTGACCCCCGAGGTCCAGAAGGGCCGGTTGCATATTACCGGTCACGGGGGACCTCTGTGCGGCCCCCCACTGCTTGGTGGTGGGGCCTTCATCTAAATATTTAAATGAACAATAATAAGATGCAAATTAAGTTGTGCTGGCGGCAGCCATCCCATGCCGATTTTACAGTTGCCCTGTACGGAGTTCTGAGATGAGAAACCAGTGGGAAGGGGAAAGACTATAATTATCGGAGCAGGAGGGAGTGGCAAAAACAAACACGATTGGGTGATGGGATGGTGGGAAGGAGTTGAAGGTTAAAGGAAAGAAAGTTTGGGGGGAAAGGTTGTGAAGGAAAATGTAATGTTTTTGGGGGGGTGGGGAGGACAAATAATACAAGAATTATTCATTGAGGGGGTGGGAGAGGTGATTGGAAGTGTGCATAAAATTTTATTGCAATTTATTTAAAAATCTGTCACTTTAAAAATTTAAATGTAAGTAAAGGGCTTGAAGCCCTTTAAAAATGGCGCCGGCGCCTGCGCGGTGGCACCGGACGCCGTTGTCTACGCCCTATCTACGTCATCGGGGGCGGCCACTCCGCCCCCTCCATTTAAATGAGGCCCCCCGCATAATATCGCGGGGGTCCGGCGGTGGTGGTACTTCCGTGTCAGAAGGCCGCTGCTTTCACAGCGCGCCACCGTGAAGCACAGCACGCTGATAAAATTCAGCCCAAAACGTCAATTCAATACCCTATAATGTTTCTGGATATTCTTTCCTAGCACGAGTAATAACACAAGACTATGAAATGTCCTGTGGTGTGCTGTTACTTAGCTATTGTAAATCTCCATGCCTTTTAACGCCCTTAGCACAAGTACAACAATCAATTTCTCAGCCATCACACATTGTACGGTGCATTCGGTCTCTTTACTCTTGTACTCAAATCCTCTTGCAATAAAGGCCAACATACTATTTGCCTTCCTAATTGCTATTTCTGAGTTAGTCTGCGCCTGTGCTAAATCCTGAAGTTGCAGTCAGATTCAGAGGGGTAATCACACCATCAAAAACCCCGCAAATTCTGGGTCAAACTTTTAACAGGCCCTGTCCACCTCCCACATGGCATGTCAGTGGGAGTCAAGGTGATGACAGACCTCAATTTCTATGGCAGCAGTTCTTTCCTATCAGGCACTGGAAAACTCTACAACATCAGCCAAGGAGATTTGAGGCCCTGCATTCAGCAGGAGGTGACCGATGTTTTCTTCTGCAGGGACAGAAGTGAAATTATTGTGTTTGACGGTTTTAAGATAGTTCAGTTTTCAGTACTTGTCCCTTGCTGAGTTTTTCTGATGAGAGTTTTAAGTTTGCAACTAGCTTTACTCTGATGCTTGAGGACTGTTCGTTATTGCACTGTTGCACTCAAGTTCAATTGCTTGTTACAATCTTTCCTGTCTGGCTTTGTGTTTGCATCACCATGGTGATCATTCCACAGAAAATTTGCCCAAAACTTCATGATCCACCTCCATTCTGCTGGTGGAACTTTGTGGGGAGGCAGGGGTGGGGTGGGGGTTACAACTGGGGTGAGGGTGAGGGATGGATTATCATTGTCCAAACATCTGACCCAGTTGCTTTCTGGTATCCATTGTAAAGTATCTAATCAAAAGATGAGGGGCTGAATTCTATAAGCCCGCCGCCGAAAATAAATGGTGGCCCGCCTACGCTGGCTGCACGTGAAAGAGCTGCCGCAATTCCAAGCACGGCGGCTCATTTAAATAGTCGGGGCAGGCTGCCCCCCTCCCCCGCCCAATCACATCGAGGGGGCGGCCTGTCCATCCCCGGCAATGGCGTCAGTTGCCTGTACGAAGGTGCTGACGCTATTTTTAAAGGGCTGTCAGCCCTACCGGGACATTTAAATATTTAAAGTAATATTGAATTAAAATAAATAAACACATTTATTTTGCCCTCTCCCACCACCCCCCCCCCCCCATGTCAGTTAAATCAATTATTTGCCCTTCCTCCCCCCAAAACACTTACCTTCACAATCTGACCTTACCCAACGCCCCCCCCCCTCAAAACTACACAAACTTTAAATTATAACCCTTCCCACCATCCCCTACACCCATGATGTTCATTTGACTCCGTTTTCCCCCCCTCCCCGTCCCACACTGTGAATCTTACCTCCTCCCCCCTCCCCACCAGTGTTGCTCCTCATTTCCCTGGAAGGGGATCTGAAGGAGTGGCAGTGCCGGCCACTGGGGTGAAGATTGTGGCGGGACTTCAGGAGGCAATGGGAGACTCATTAATTGAGGTAATTGAATTTATTTCAATATGTAAATGGCAGTCTCGTCGCTGAGTGGCGGTGGGGGGGCTGCCACATGGCCTCACTGCCGCTGGCAATATCGGGCTGGGCCCTGCCAGCGTCAAGGTCCATGGCGGGCCTCATCTGGGGCCTCTTCATGCCCCCACCCCCGCCATGGATCCCGACGCGAGGCCTCTATAAATTCCAGCCCGAGGTGCTGTTCCTGAAGCTTATGTTGATCCTCTTTGGAAGAATGCAGAAAGCCAAGGATAGAGAGGTCAGAGTGGGAGTGTGCGGACAATTAACATAACAAGCAACCAGAAGATTGTGGTCATGCCTGATCACTGAACGGAAGTCTTTTGCAAAGCGGTCACCCAATCTGTGCCTGGTCTCCCACGTGTCGAGTAGACTGTATCATGAGCAGCAAATACAGTATACTAAATTGAAACAGATAAATTGCTGTTTTACCGGGAAAGAGTGTTTGGGGCTTTGGACAATGGGAAGGGAACAGGTAAATGGGCAGGCGTTGCAACTCCGTACTTTCAATGGGTAAATGCCATGGGAAGGGGAGGGGGCATTAGGGGTGACTGAGAAGTGGATCAGGGTGTCACAGAGGGAACAGTCCCTTCAGAATGCTGAAAGTGGAGGAGAGGAAGATATGCTTGCTGAAGGTAGTGGTAATGGCAGAGGGTGATCTGTTAAATGAGGAAGTTGGTATGATGGAAAATGAGGACAAGGGAACCCAATTGTGGTTCTGGGAGGGTAGGAAGGGGTGAGAGCAGAAGTGCCGGAAACGGAATGGACACAGTCGAGTGCCCTGTCAACCATGGTGAGGGGCAATCCTCGGCTGAGGAAATGGAAGATATATTGGAAGCACTAGTATTGAAGGTGGCATCATCAGAACAGATGTAATAAAGGTGGAGAAACTGGGAGCATGGAATAGAATCCTTACAGGAAGCGGGGCAGGAGGAAATGTAATCAAAGTAGCTCTGGGAGTCCGTGGGCTTATAGCGGATGTTGGTTGATAGCCTACCCCCAGAAATGGAGACAGAATCATCAATGTACTGGAAAAAGACGTGAGAGAGGGAACCGGAGTAGGACTGGAACAAAGAATGTTCTATATATCCGATGGAAAGGCAGGCATAGCTAGGACCTATATAGGTTCCTCTAGCAACACCTTTTATTTGGAGGAAGTGAGTGGAGTCAAAGGAGAAGTTGTTCAATGTGAGAACAAGTTCAGTCAGACATTAGAGGGTGGTTGAGGATGGGGATTGTTTGGACCTCGTTCAAGAATGAAATGAAGAGCCCTCAGGCTTTCCTGGTGGACGATGGAGGTGTAGAGGGATTGGATGTCCATGGTGAAAAGAAGATGGTTAGGGCCGGGAAACTGGAAACTTTTAAAGAGGTGGAGGGCCTTGGAAGAGTTGCGGATGTTGGTAGGAAGGGATTGGACAAGGGGAGAAAAATTGTGCCAAGATAGGAAGAAATCAGTTCTGTGGGGCAACAACAGGCTGAAATGATGGGTCTACCAGGGCAGTCCTGTATGTGAATCTTGGGAAGGAGGTAGAAGCGGGCTGTGCAGCCTTGGGGGACTATGAGATTGGAGGCAATGGAGGGAAGATCTCCAGGGGAGATGAGGTCAGTGACAGTATTGGAAACAATGGCTTGATGTACGGTGGTGGGGTCATGGTCCAGGGGAGATAGGAGGAAGTGTCAGAAAGTTGGCGTTCAGCCTCCGCTGAGTAGAAGTCGGTTTGCTAAACAACAACAGCATCACCCTTGTCAGCAAGTTTGATGACAATGTTAAGATTGGACCTGAGAGAATGGAGTGTTGCAAATTCAGAGAAATAGTTTAGAGTGGGTGAGAGGAGCAGTGAAATTGACAGCTGATGTCATGCTGACAGTCTGGTAACACTGTGATGAAGGAGTCAATTAAAAAGCTGTTTATAGTTTTAGAAATAGTGCAATTTTCTCTGTAACAGCAGTTTTGATAGAAATGTCAACAGTAACAAATAACTATTCTATGTGAATGTGTCTACATCACTGCTTGTAA
Organism: Heterodontus francisci; assembly: GCF_036365525.1. NCBI lineage: Eukaryota > Metazoa > Chordata > Chondrichthyes > Heterodontiformes > Heterodontidae > Heterodontus > Heterodontus francisci. The sequence goes on along the minus strand of NC_090372.1, from coordinate 116,625,136 downwards.
ATTAAGCAGCAGCAGCAGTAACAGTGACAAGATAGTCAATTAGAAGTAATACATAGCATTGGTAGTTGTGCAAATATTTTCCTGTAACAACACTTTACAAACCATTCCGACATAACATTTTATTAAAAAAAATAACAATTTTAAATGTCAAATGATTCACAATAGATGGTGCAGTCTGAAGTGAAGCTGATGGACCACTGATGGTAAGAGTGAGCAGGAATAGATGGACTCCACATGCAGAGAGGACCCTCCCCCCCAACATGGGCACAAACCCTTGTCCCATATGTTAATTGGGATCAGGAAGTTGGGAGTGGGTGGTTCCTGGTGCTGCTTCAAGGGTACATGGGGAACAGGTGTGATCTGACTACTGGCAGCGTCTTGCACAAAGCCTGAAGGTGGAAGAACGTGGCCCTGTTTCTCCTCCTCCTGCTCAGTTTCTGTTTCGCGGCCCTCTACCCTTGTGTGGGATAAAGGGTTACCATAGTTACACAAAGCTGTTGAATTCATCAGCTATCCACTCTGAAAAAACTGTTTCCCACAGCAACGGACTTTTATGACTTACTTGCATTTGAGTTCTGCCTTGAGCAAACAATCATTTCTCTGCTTGAAAGCACCTATGCATTCCCCTCCCCTGTAAGTACTCAGTTAGAAGGACAACTCCTATCCAGCTCAAGCATTTATTTAAAAAAACTGTTCAGAGACAGACAACCTTGGATCATTTTTCTCCATTACTTACAATAGATTTCTGAATTTGGAATTAAAGTCAGAGAATGCTTTTCTTGCCTGACTTGGTTGGGTCATTGTAATTTTTGAGATGCTTGTTGCGCAGTCGTGGGATGGCCAACATGGCACTCAATGATTCAGTCACCACCCTCTGCACCACCTGGCTCACGTTATGGGGAGGCTTCACCCTTGGAATCCCCAGCAGCTAGACTTCACCTTTTCCTGCAACATCTCTGTAGAAAAGGGGATATGCCAACACTGAAAATTACTTTTGACAGTGTTTTTTTCATTGAAATTAATTTATAATGTTGATTTATGGTGATTTTAGAAGTTGCAGCTCACTTATCTTCCAGTGCCAAAGCTCAATCTGGGTTATGGCGACCGTTCTTAGCTTTTTATAATGCCATGTAGTTAGCCTGCGAGGTAAGCCACTGGCTGTGCCGTGAATAAATCCCAAGTTTGTCATTGAGCTCAATGCACAGTGGTCGGATTGATTTTCCATCAAATATTGGAGCAATTAGATGAACGGAGAATACAAATGCCTGATTAACGGCATTTCTAACAAATTCCAGCCCTTCGTTATAGTTGAATAATGTGCTGACACTGCTGTCCCAGGCTCAGACAAGAAGAATGGCACTTCAGCAGTGGAAACCTCTGGACCTACCCCAGCAAATGTTGTCATCTTCAGGAGAGGAGGAGGGAAATTTGGAAAAATACATTCAGAAGAGATTCTCTGTAGGGTTCTCCCGATATCCAATAGAACATCAACAGAAATCCTGAAGAACTGGCATCAATGGTCATTTTTAGTCATTTATGCTGCTTTTGCAGGGGTCTTTTTGATTTTTCGCTGAGGCAGGGGTCTTATTGATCTTTCGCTGAGGAAATTGCAAGCTAATCATTGCTTGCATTGAAATTAATCTCTGTGACTCTTGACAGTTACTTGTCTTTTAACCTGTTGTAATTGCCAGTTAAGAATCAGAGGGAGAATGCTAATTTTGGGGATATCAGTTGTTAATTGCTTAGGAAATCATAGTAGATTAGGGTTCCAGGAGCTGAAGTTATTGAAGGAGTTGTGTTTGTGTTTTTTTAGAAATATAATCAGGATCAGGAAATAAGCTATAACACTACGGTGATACTTGTGCCAGATGATTGCCAGGGCTTAGATAAAAGTCTTAGATAATGTGTGGTTGAAGTATCAATTTGCAATGTAAACAGAGCTTTGAGTCTACCTGTTACCACTGGAAAATAATATCAAATTAAAAACCTTTCAGAGGAGTTTGCCCTCTGGTGGTGAGGAAACTGTATCACTGTTTATAAGAGGAAAGTTCAATCTTCACACATTTTATTGAAAGCCAACAGGAGTATGTGCTGTTTTGCGTGTGTTGAGTTTCATCAGTGTGGGTCTAGGTTTACAAGTGTTATCACATGTATAAGCCAATAGAGAACTGTAATCCAAAACCTCTGCGTTATTTTCGGATCACCAGTTCTCAAAATTCATGGATACATTCACTTGACTGGCTCCCCAACATGTGTGTACATGCACAGTGGCGTTTTGCAGCTGTTTGGAAACACTGAATGTGAAAATGAGTTTTTACAGTCCAGGTTTTCTTTGGTCTTTCTACACAAAGTCACCTAGCACCTGGTAGTAAGCCTTGTGGTACATTAGGCTGCTCCAAGTACTACATCGCTTGGTGTGTTGGACATAATTTGATACTGCTCATGCTATTACCTCCTCTAGATGCAGTGGTAATGTAAGTCAGTGATTAAGATATAGAGGGTGATGATGTTGGCATCGCGCATGTCCTGGGGTACTGCTCCCTCGTCCCAGCACAGGCATAGCAGTTCATGTAGTGCTGAGAGTATAGCAGGCTTGGCACTCTTGATTATTTCAGGGGTAATGCTGTCCTTCCCAGGGGCTTTTCCGCTGGCTAGGGAATCAATGGCATCACTGAGTTCCGATTTGGTTGGCTGTATGTCCAGCTCATCCATGACTGGTAGAGGCTGGGCTGCATTGAGGGCAGTCTCAGTGACAGCATTCTCCCTGGAGTACAGTTCTAGGTAGTGCTCAACCCAGCGGTCCATCTGTTTGCGTTGGTCAGTGATTATGTCCCCCGATTTAGATTTGAGGGGGGTGATCTTCTTGATGGTTGGCCCAAGAGCTCTCTTCATGCCATCATACATTCCTCTGATGTTTCCGGTGTCTGAGGCCAGCTGAATATGACTGCATAGGTGTTGCCAGTAGTCGTTTGCGCAACGCCTAGCTGTTCTTTGTGCAGTACTTCTGGCTGCTTTAAGTGCTGCGGATGTTAAATCGCTGGGGGCTTTCTTGTAGTTCAAAAGTGCAATGCGCTTAGCGGCTATGACAGGTTCCAGCTCTTCATTATGAGATTGAAACCAGTCTGCATTTCTCTTCGCACTTTTGCCGTAGGTGGTCAAAGCTGACTCATAGATGGCGTCTCTGATGTGGGCCCACTTGGTCTCAGCATCCCCTGTGGGAGTGTTTTGAAGGGCTGTTACAAGTGAATTTAGAAATTTTTGTAACAGCTGTGGGTGAGAAATTCTGCTCGTGTTGATGCGCGGGTGGCCCTTCTGCTTGGAATGATGCAACTTCTTTGGTCTGAGTCTAACCTTGCTGCACACCAGGGAGTGGTCGGTGTCGCAGTCCGCACTGTGGAAGCTGCGTGTGATTTGAACACTGTTTAAGGCGGCTCGCCTTGTGACAATGAGGTCTAGCTGGTGCCAACGACGTGATCTTGGGTGCCTCCATGAAACCTGGTGACAGGGTTTAGTGTGAAAGAACGAGTTGGTGATGCAGAGGTTATGATAGGTACACAACTCAAGCAGTCTCTGCCCGTTCTCATTCATCCTTCCAACGCCATAGCGCCCAAGGCAGGAGACTGCAACTACCGTGGAATCTCCCTGCTCAGCATAGTGGGGAAAGTCTTTGCTCGAGTCGCTCTGAACAGGCTCCAGAAGCTGGCCGAGCGCGTCTACCCTGAGGCACAGTGTGGCTTTCGTGCAGAGAGATCGACTATTGACATGCTGTTCTCCCTTCGTCAGATACAGGAGAAATGCCGTGAACAACAGATGCCCCTCTACATTGCTTTCATTGATCTCACCAAAGCCTTTGACCTCGTCAGCAGACGTGGTCTCTTCAGACTACTAGAAAAGATCGGATGTCCACCAAAGCTACTAAGTATCATCACCTCATTCCATGACAATATGAAAGGCACAATTCAACATGGTGGCTCCTCATCAGAGCCCTTTCCTATCCTGAGTGGTGTGAAACAGGGCTGTGTTCTCGCACCCACACTTTTTGGGATTTTCTTCTCCCTGCTGCTTTCACATGCGTTCAAATTCTCTGAAGAAGGAATTTTCCTCCACACAAGATCAGGGGGCAGGTTGTTCAACCTTGCCCGTCTAAGAGCGAAGTCCAAAGTACGGAAAGTCCTCATCAGAGAACTCCTCTTTGCTGACGATGCTGCTTTAACATCTCACACTGAAGAATGCCTGCAGAGTCTCATCGACAGGTTTGCGTCTGCCTGCAATGAATTTGGCCTAACCATCAGCCTCAAGAAAACGAACATCATGGGGCAGGATGTCAGAAATGCTCCATCCATCAATATTGGCGACCACGCTCTGGAAGTGGTTCAAGAGTTCACCTACCTAGGCTCAACTATCACCAGTAACCTGTCTCTAGATGCAGAAATCAACAAGCGCATGGGTAAGGCTTCCACTGCTATGTCCAGACTGGCCAAGAGAGTGTGGGAAAATGGCGCACTGACACGGAACACAAAAGTCCGAGTGTATCAGGCCTGTGTCCTCAGTACCTTGCTCTACGGCAGCGAGGCCTGGACAACGTATGCCAGCCAAGAGCGACGTCTCAATTCATTCCATCTTCGCTGCCTTCGGAGAATACTTGGCATCAGGTGGCAGGACTATATCTCCAACACAGAAGTCCTTGAAGCGGCCAACACCCCCAGCTTATACACACTACTGAGTCAGCGGCGCTTGAGATGGCTTGGCCATGTGAGCCGCATGGAAGATGGCAGGATCCCCAAAGACACATTGTACAGCGAGCTCGCCACTGGTATCAGACCCACCGGCCGTCCATGTCTCCGTTATAAAGACGTCTGCAAACGTGACATGAAATCGTGTGACATTGATCACAAGTCGTGGGAGTCAGTTGCCAGCATTCGCCAGAGCTGGCGGGCAGCCATAAAGACAGGGCTAAATTGTGGCGAGTCGAAGAGACTTAGTAGTTGGCAGGAAAAAAGACAGAGGCGCAAGGGGAGAGCCAACTGTGCAACAGCCCCAACAAACAAATTTCTCTGCAGCACCTGTGGAAGAGCCTGTCACTCCAGAATTGGCCTTTATAGCCACTCCAGGCGCTGCTTCACAAACCACTGACCACCTCCAGGCGCGTATCCATTGTCTCTCGAGATAAGGAGGCCCAAAAGAAAAGAAGAAGATTAAGATATATACATATTTTAAATACTGGGCAGTTAGTAGTGACAAGGAAATCTTTAAGCAGTGTTTAAACACTTCCCATGGAATATGATACATTATTGAGCATTCCATTCAGCGGAGGTCAGTAATGCTATTGAGATCAATTCATTGACTATGTCATAGAGGTATTATGTCACCATTTTGAGTATAATTCAGCAGAAAACAATTAATAATTCAAGAAGGGTGCTGATTTCATATTTCAATTTTCTTTCTCTTTTGGACAATGAGGGAATTGAATTACTTTAATATTGATGCAGTGTTTAGTCATTCCTTCCTTCCCAATGCTCGACTATTTCAATAGCAGTAGAAGCATCAGGCAGGTATGTAAATGGAATATATTTGCCCCACATTTCTGTGATTCCCACCCCCACTCCTTTTTGGAAGGCACTGGCTCGTGCTGAGCTGAAGTTCTAGCCACCCTCAAGTAATTCACATGATCCCATTCTTTATATGAAAGCCTAGACAATGAATATTTGCAGATTGTTTGGCTTTGGTGTGCGTAACAACCAAGCAGAAACCTAACCTCACCTTATGTTGAAACAAGCACAGATTTCAGCAAGGGTCACTCAATAGCAACCAAGCACAGGAACTTTGTTCAATTCTCCCTTTGTCTAGCTGGGAACATTGAGGCCAATTGCAGTGTCCTATTGCCGCCTCAACTGATATTGGCGCAGTTGGCACAGACCAGGATTCAAATCTGTGACCTTTCCAATATATATGGATCAGTATCAAGTTAATGAAGCATATACCGACCAAGCAGTGACCTACATAGTCAGGCATTTACATAAAATGTTTACATGTACATAATTTAATTATTACATAATTCATATAAAATTATTGTTTTATGTGTCATGCTATGTTACCCTGAACAACAATTAAATGATGCATAAATTAATCTTGGACATTAGGGCAAAATGAGTCAAAGGGCTGGTCGCCTCCCCATTGCAATGCAATTATGGCGGGGGCAGGATATGCTGATAACAGCCTTCCTGCCTAGAGGCCAATTGAGGCCCTTAAAAGGCCTAATAACAACCAGTTAAAGGCATCTTCCCCCACCACTGGCAATAAGCCAGCAGTGGCCTGGGGGGGGGGGGGGGGGGGGTGGGGGGGTTGGTTGTGGGGATGGGGGGGCAGATATACGGGGAGGTCGCCCAGTAAAACAAGGTGACTTCCTGGCAGGCTTGTAGGGGGCTTCCTCTGTGGACAATCTGTGGACCATGGAGGGCCCCCACCAGCAAACAAGACACTTCCCTGTACCCTCCTCCCCCTGTATTCAATGCCCACCCTCCCCACCCCCATCACCGCGGCCTTTTGCACTGGCCCGGCGACCCTGTCTCACTTGCCTGAGGTCCAGATCTCCACCACTGGGCCTGGGTCCAAGGCCTCTGCTGTACTGGTAGTGGCCACCACTCCTGGGCTTTCAGGGGGTCACCCTGAATCGGTAGCAATACAAATACATGGGCTTCAGGCCGAAATGTTCTGGCTTTGTCATGTTTGTCTGATTTTCATAGTTGCCTATGAGGTCTTTAGGTGCTCTTGAGCCGCTGCAGAGGCTCTTATGGCCTCTCCGGAATAGTGCAAATGTAGTCCAGCATGGGAGACTCATCCCCGTGCCCCAAGAACTTCTTAATTAGTTTAAGAGGACCTCTCACCTTGTGTCATAAACTAATACAAAGGGACTAAAACCGATGGACTCATTGCATGAGTCCCTAGTGGCAAACAGGACGAATCCCAGCCCTTTGTCGCAGTCATGGGGCTCCTCGTAGCAGTATGTCCTGATCATTGTCTTTAGGGTCTGGTGGTACCGTTCTAAAGCCCCTTGTGACTGTGGGTGGTAGGCTGAGGACTTTAGCTGAGTTATGTCCAGATTGTCCATGACTTTTTGAAAGATCCCAGACGTGAAATTCATGCTTTGATCTGTCTGGATCTTGACCAGCAGCCCGTATCGAGTAAAGAATTGGGTTAGCCCCTCCACCACTACATTTGCAGAGAAAGTTCTTAGCGGTATGGCCTCTGGGAATTGGGTAGCGACAGCTATGATGGTGAGGAGGTACTAGTAGCCCCCTTTTGTTTTTGTTAGGGGTCCCACGCAGTCCACCAACACTCTGCTGAAGGGTTCCACAAAAGCTGGTGTGGGAATTATGGGTGCAGGTTTTATTGCAGGTTGGGGCTTCCCCACAACCTGACATGTGTGGCAAGTTTTACAGAGCTCTACTACATCTTTGTGGAGTTTTGGCCAGTCTTATGGGGCTTGGGTTTCTCGTACCCCGACATGTCCTACCACAGGCCAGTCTTAATATTTCTTTACAGTACCTCAGGGGCACCACTATCTAGTTAACCACTATCCATTCCTTGTCTACAGGTCCATTTCCTCATCGGAACTCCATTCTTTACATAGTAGCACTCCGGGACTCCCTCTGCTTCACTTTCGATTTGGGCAGACTGTGCTAACTTCTTTAATACTGGGTCGGCTTGTTGAGCCTCAACCAGGGAAGACCTGTATAACCCCTCCTTTGGGTCTTCTAATTCCCCAAAGAAGATTTCAGACAACCAGACAGCAGGGTCATCTGTCTGCAGTGCCAGTTCAGTCTCCTCTGAGAGAGCTGGTTAGGCCATGGACCGAGTTACCACACAGTCAGGGAAGATGCCAGGGACCTTTTCCTGCAGTTGTTCGGTCTCTCTGATCTCTTTCGATCACCCTAAAACTACTGGGGAAGCCATCAACTTTGCCCTCGCCAGATTGTTACCCAGGAGCAGGTCGACCCTATCCACAGGCAAGCTAGGGACAATCCCCACTGTTACCGGTCCTGAAACTAGGTCACACTCCTGGTGCACCCAATATAAAGGTATGGGCATACATCGCCCTCCGATACCATTCACTAACACGTTGGCATTCACTGCACCCTCTGGGGGAAAGGTCCGGCCTTTCCCCAGCAGAAGGGATTGGGTGACCCCTCTATCCCTGAGTATGATTATGGGCTTGCTTGCCCCACTCAAGGGGTATGGGTGACAATCCCTTGGGATATAAAATCCTGATAACCCTCAGGGATTTTAGTACATTTTTCCACACTCACAGCAGTAGATTTACTGGACCTTACTGCTGCAGTTAAAGCCACAGCCTGCTGTTTTGTTTTCCATCAGGGCCCTGTCTCCTGCACTTATCTGGTGTGTCCTGATTAATCCTATAGGTTTTCCCCATAATTTCCAGCAGTCAGCTCGGAGGTGACCTGCCTTGTTACGGTGGAAACACACAGGTCCTTGAGTCTAACTCCTGCTCTCAGTGCCATCTTGTTTGGCTGGAGGAGGTTCCGTTGTGTGTCCAGCTTTCCTCTCTTGCCCAGTGTTCAGACTCCTATAACCCTCTCACCTCTTATACTTTTCAGGTTTGTGGGGGTGACTAGGGAAGGGTTTCCCTTGGGGTATGGACTTAGATATGAGAGTAAATTCATCAGTTAGCACTCCGGCCTCTCTGGTCCTTTGAACCTTTTGTTCCTCCACATAAGTTTTAATAGAGAGGGGAAGTGAGTTTTTAAATTCCTTGAGAAAAATCACCTCTTTGAGGTTTTCATATGGGCTGTACATTTTTTTAAATTCATTCATGGGATGTGGGGATCACTGGCTATGCCAGAGTTTATTGCCCATCCCTAATTGCCCTTGCGAAGGTGGTGATGAGCTGCCTTCTTGAACCGCAGCAGTCCATGTGGGGTAGGTACACCCACAGTGCTGTTAGGAAGGGAGTTCCAGGATTTTTACCCAGCGACAGTGAAGGAACGGCGATATAGTTCCAAGTCAGGATGGTGTGTGACTTGGACGGAAACTTGCAGGTGGTGGTGTTCCCATGCATCTGCTGCTCTTGTCCTTCTAGTTGGTAGAGGTCGTGGGTTTGGAAGGTGCTGTCTAAGGAATCTTGCTGCATTGCTGCAGTGCATCTTGTAGATGGTACACACTGCTGCCACTGTGCATCAGTGGTGGAGGGAGTGAATGTTTGTAGATGGGGTGCCAATCAAGCAAGCTGCTTTGTTCTGGATGGTGTCGAGCTTCTTGAGTGTTGTTGGAGCTGCACCCATCCAGGCAAGTGGAGAGTATTCCATCGCACTCCTGACTTGTGCCTTGTAGATGGTGGACAGGCTTTGGGGAGTCAGGAGGTGAGTTACTCGCCGCAGGATTCCTAGCCTCTGACCTGTTCTTGTAGCCACAGTATTTATATGGCTACTCCAGTTCAGTTTTTGGTCAATGGTAACCCCCAGAATGTTGATAGTGTGGGATTCAGCGATGGTAATGCCGTTGAATGTCAAGGGGAGATGGTTAGATTCTCTGTTGTTGGAGATGGTTATTGCCTGGCACTTGTGTGGCGCAAATGTTACTTGTCGCTTATCAGCCCAAGCCTGGATATTGTCCAGGTCTTGCTGCATTTCTACACGGACTGCTTCAGTATTTGATGAGTCACGAATGGTGCTGAACATTGTGCAATCATCAGCGGACATCCCCACTTCTGACCTTATGATAGAAGGAAGGTCATTGATGAAGCAGCTGAAGATAGTTGGGTCTAGGACACTAGCCTGAGGAACTCCTGCAGTGATGTCTTGGAGCTCAGATGTTTGACTTCCAACAACCACAGCCATCTTCCTTTGCGCTAGGTATGACTCCAGCCAGCGGAGGGTTTTCCCCCTGATTCCCATTGACCTCAGTTTTGCTAGAGCTCCCTGATGCCATACTCGGTCAAATACTGCCTTGATGTCAAGGGCAGTCACTCTCACCTTACCTCTTGAGCTCAGCTCTTTTGTCCATGTTTGAACCAAGGCTGTAATGAGGTCAGGAGTTGAGTGGCCCTGGCGGAACCCAAACTGAGCATCACTGAGCAGGTTATTGCTAAGCAAGTGCTGCTTGATGGCACTGTTGATGACACCCTCCATCACTTTACTGATGATTGAGAGTAGACTTATGGGACGGTAATTGGCTGGGTTGGATTTGTCCTGCTTTTTGTGTACAGGACATACCTGGGCAATTTTCCACATTGCCAGGTAGGTGCCAGTGTTGTAGCTATACTGGAACAGCTTGGCTAGGGGTGCGGCAAGTTCTGGAGCACAGGTCTTCAGTACTATTGCCAGAATATTGTCAGGACCCATAGCCTTTGCAGTATCCAATGCCTTCAGTCGTTTCTTGATATCACGTGGAGTGAATCGAATTGGCTGAAGTCTAATGTTGGGGACTTCAGGAGAAGGCCGAGATGGATCATCAACCCGGCACTTCTGGCTGAAGATTGTTGCAATGCTTCTGCCTTATCTTTCGCACTGATGTGCTGGGCTCCCCCATCATTGAGGATGGGGATATTTGTGGAGCCACCTCCTCCAGTTAGTTGTTTAATTGTCCACCACCATTCACGACTGGATGTGGTAGGACTGCAGAGCTTGATCTGATCCATTGGTTATGGGATCGCTTAGCTCTGTCTATTGCATGCTGCTTATGCACTTTGGCATGCAAGTAGTCCTGGGTAGTAACTTCACCAGGTTGACAGCTCATTTTGAGGTATGCCTGGTGCTGCTCCTGGCATGCCCGCCTGCACTCTTCATTGAATCAGGGTTGGTCTCCTGGCTTGATGGTAATGGTAGAGTGGGGGATATGCCGGGCCATGAGGTTACAGATTGTGGTTGAGTACAATTCTGCTGCTGCTGATGGCCCACAGCACCTCATGGATGCCCAGTTTTGCATTGCTAGATCTGTTTGAAATCTATCCCATTTAGCACAGTGATAATGCCACACAACACGATGGACGGTATACTCAATGTGAAGGCGGGACTTCGTCTCCACAAGGACTGTGCGCTGGTCACTCCTACCAATACTGTCATGGACAGAAGCATCTGCGGCAGGCAGATTGGTGAGGACAAGGTCAAGTATGTTTTTCCCTCGTGTTGGTTCCTGCACCACCTACCGCAGACCCAGTCTAGCAGCTATGTCCTTCAGTACTCGGCCAGCTCAGTCAGAAGTGGTGCTACCGAGCCACTCTTGGTGGACATTGAAGTGTGCCCTTGCCACCCTCAGTGCTTCTTCCAAGTGGTGTTCAACATGGAGGAGTACTGACTCATCAGCTGAGGGAGGGCGGTAGGTGGTTACCTTTCCCAAGTTTGACCTGATGCCATGAGACTTCATGGGTCCGGAGTCGATGTTGAGGACTCCCAGGGCAACTCCCTCCCTACTGTAGACCACTGTCCTGCCACCACTGGTGGGATAGGACATACCCAGGGATAGTGATTGCAGTGTTTGGGACATTGTCTGCCAGGTATGATTCCGTGAGTATGACTATGTCACGCTGTTGCTTGACTCGTCTGTGTGACAGCTCTCCCAACTTTTGCACAAGCCCCCAGATGTTAGTAAGGAGGACTTTGCAGGGTCGACAGGGCCTGGTTTGCCATTGTCGTTTCCGGTGCCTAGGTCGATGCCGGGTGGTCCATCCGGTTTCATTCCTTTTTATTGACTTCGTAGCGGTTAGGTACAACTGAGTAGCTTGCTAGGCCATTTCAGAGGGCATGTAAGAGTTAACCACATTGCTGTGGGCCTGGAGTCACATGTAGCCAGCAGATTTCGTTCCCTAAAAGACATTAGTGAACCAGATGGGTTTTTACAACAATCAACAGTGGTTTCATGGCCATCATTAGACTAGCTTTTTAGTTCCAGATTTATTAATTAAATTCAAACTCTACGTTCTGTTGTGGTGGGATTTGAACCCATGTCCCCAGAGCCATACCCCAGGCTCTGGGTTACTAGTCCAGTGACAATATCACTACGCCACCGCCTCCCCTTACAGGAGGTCAAAAGCCAGCTGCTTACTTCTTTCAAACTCGAGGTAGGTTTGATGAAGCTGCTTCTGGAGGGTTCGGAATTTCTGACAGTACGCTTCCAGTACTCGCTCATAAGCCCCGAAGATAGCATTTTTAGTCAATTCATAATCTGATGAACTTTCATCTGGCAACAGTGAATAAACCTCATGGGCTTTTCCTGTTAGCTTGCTTTGTCTCAACAGCAGAGTCCAGCTCACGGCCGGCCACTTCAACTGTCTTGCAAGCTTTTCAAACCTGACAAAAAATGCTTCCACATCTCCCTCATTGAACTTCGAAATCAACTGGGAGAATTGTAAGAGCTCAGCACATGGCCCTGAGCTAAGGGTAGCTTCCACACTGGCCACACTTTCACTGGGGTTACCATATCGCCCCCTAGTTAATTCAAGCCGCCTTAGCTCCCCTTCCTCCTTCTTCTTCTGGAAAGTTCTCTCTTTTTCCTTCTCTTCCCTCACTCTTTCCTTCTCTTCCCTCTCTCTTTTCCTCTCTTTTTCCCTCTCCTCTCTGGAATTCTAATTCGAGTTTCCTCTGTTGTAATTATATTTTACCTAACATTACCCTGTCTGAATCTGACTGCAACACTTTCTGAACCTTCAGCTTCAAGTGAAAAATGATTGGCCATAACTCTTTGGATTTCTGATTCGTTAGCTTTTGTACAGAAAGTAATCCCAAACTGCCCAGCCACATTCCTCAACTCATCCATAGATGGGCCTTTAACTTATCCCAAGTTTACTTCACCCTGGCTTGGGAAGTTACTGGCCTCGGATGCAGACATGTTAGTACTCGAGCAAAAGAACCACATGAAAACCTGTATTGGAGGTTTTTTTTGATAGAATCAATTTGGTTTCTCACTTCCAATTTCTTGTTTGTCTGTGGGTTAGGATCACGGATTAGAGCCCCCAAATTTCTGTTACGGCCAGGTGAGGAGGGGGGTCTCAGTCTCCCCTTTTGCCCCTTCTCTGGTTTGACTGCAACAGGGTTTGTCCTTTTTAACACAGTGATTGAACTTACCACCTCAGTGGGCGCTTGCTCCTGTTCCTCTCATGTAATTGCAAAAGAACCAATCAGACAGGTTTTCTTGAGTTTAAACAAGAAAAATGTAAGTTTATTACTCTTAACACTCTAACCCAGTTAAAATGCTAAAATACACTACACATTCACACACACATTCACATGAGAGTCACACACACACACACAAATAGATTACAGAGGGAAGACAGATTTGGTGGTTAGAGTAAAGTCCAAAATAAGTGGAATTTAAATACAATTTTGAGTCTCAGATCCTCAGCTGAAGTTGTATTCCTGAAGTCCTCGCTGGGCCACGTGTGTGGTGGTGGGCTTGCTTTTCTCAGGGCTCCTGAAGGCAAAAGAGGGGTTTGATCCTTGTTCCCTGGTTGCTGGGCTGTGGCAGTTTGTAAGCTTGAGGGGGTTTCCAGTTGCATCCGGGTCTTCTCTTGATATTTACTGGGGAGAGAGAGAGAGAGAGAGTGAGTGAGAGCTTCTTCATTGATGGCTTTTCAGTTGCTCCTATCTGCTTTCGGTGTAACAAAGCTGACTGTCTCTCCAGAGCTGCGCAGGCAGTCACATGACACCATCAAGCCCTTTTGTTGTTTTAATGAGGTCTTTCTGGAATCTTCTCTGAGATTCAGGGTGCTACATCTCAAGTTATCCAATCACACTTGGAGGAGGGGGTGGGGGGATTGATTCATTCAAAGTCAATAGGTGTAGATGGCCCTGACAGCTGTGCTGATAAGGCCATTCCAGGTAATTTAATCACCAAGAGCACCCATTGTTCTGGCTAGATTGAATCAGACTTGTCGTCTCCAGTCTGATCTTTTGGTATTTCAAATGTAAATTGCAGTGGACATCTTGGCTGCCAGTTTACTTCTAAGAAAGTTACTTGTAAGAAGTTTCAGTAAAATTCTAATGCAAGGTTCCAACCAATGAAATTAATATTTCCCATTTGGCATATAGGGTTTTCATGACAGTAGACTTTTCTCAAGACATCGTCTTTGACCTCGTCCGGTTTATGATAGAGTCTTCCATTGATTTGGGATCATGGACTGTTCTGATCTGACCTCTATTCATATGCAATGTAGCACCAGTAGAAGTAGTAACCTCATATGATTGTAGCAACCTCATATGAACCCTGGAGACTGGTGCAGAACTCCATGTATCAGTTGCAGGATAATTTGGAAAGCTCGCTTCCAGCATGACTATCCGTGTACCTTCTTCATCTTTCCCAGTTGCTCCAAAAGAGCATCCCTAACTTCAGGGTAGATGGAATGATGGAAACTAGGAAGATCAGTATGGATCTAGTGCCTGAATATAAGCTCAACTGGGGATGTTGCACATTGGTGGAGCATAGCAATGTGCAAATCTTGACCTGTCTGCCGGCATTTAGTAATAAGCGATTTGACTGTGCAAGTCCTACGTTCTGCAAGACCATTGGAAGATGGATAATGAGGTGAAGATGTGGTATGTGTAACACCCCATTTCTGACACATCATGAAATGATTTCCCAGTGTACCGAGGCCCATTATCAGAAATCTCCTCAGGTGCCCCGAGTAAACTGAAGATAGCACTGAGTGTACTTGCTGCTGTCGAACTTGACGTGTCATTTAGCCATCGTATAATTGGATACTTCAAAAAATAATCTGTGACAACGGGGTTATCGTACCATTAATGTGCAATAGGTCAGTGGCAATCTTCACCCATGGGAATACAGGAATCTTGTGAGAAATGAGAGGTTCCTGATGTTGACTCGGCTGGTAAGCCGAACATGCCTGACATATTTAACATGGATGCAATATTGTCATTGATACCCAGCCAATATAATGTCCCTCAGTCAACCGCCTGGCATGGTCAATACCCATATGTGATTGGTGAAGCTGTTGGACTATGTCAGCCTGTAGCAACGCAGGGATCAGGACTTGCCTGCCCTTAAAAGTAACACTGTGCACGATTCCAAGCTCATCTCTGAAGTTCCAGAACAACCTGATGGATTCAGCCACGTCTTGTATGGAGTCCAGCCAACTTTCCACTATAGTCTTCCATAGCCCCTGGAATATGGGTTCCGCTGCCATCTCTGCTCATAGTTGGTCACATTTTCGCTGCCCAAAGAGGACCAGGTGGATACATCTTACATCCTCGAGCTCCTCATTGACGAAGTCAACCTGCCAGTCGACTGAAACGTCTTTGGCCTTTGCCGAGTTAGGCAACCAGCTCTGCGTGTCTGAGTTGGTCATCATCTTGCCCGGTTTATACTTCACATCACAATCATACCCTTGTATCTTCATTGGCAATCACTGAAGTCACAGTCATGCACTCGTCAAAGTCTTCCTGCAAATCACTTTGAGAGGCTTGTGGTCTGTTTCCACCAAAAAGTGCTTACTGAAGAGGTATGTGTGGAATCGTATAATATGAAAACAAGAGCCAAAGTTTCTCTCTCAATATTTGAGTAATTAGACTGGGTTAGCAACAAAGCTTTGGATGCAAAAACAACCGGCCACCCCTTTTGTAACAAACAGGCACCCATACCCTTATGAGGGGCATCAATCTTCAGTTTGGTAACCTCCACTGGCTCATAGAACTGAAGAATCGGAGCATTGTCTGTCAGCGAAGTCTTCAACTAGTCGCTGATACACTGGTGGACTTCCTGCCAAAGGAAAGGATGGTCCCTTTTTAGCAGATCTCTCAATGGTGCCGCTTTCTGAGTGAAACCCGGAATGAATGGGGACAGTAAGTTGAAGAGCCCTGGGCATCTCTGGAGGTCTTCCTAATTCTGTAGGACAGGCATTGCAAGTACGTCGTCCAATTTTCCTGGGTCCATTAGAATGCCTTGGTCAGAGTATATAGACCCAAAGAAGTTGACTTGTCAAACATGTATTTCACAGTTGCGGCTGTTAAAGATGAGGCCTTCCTTCTGTGCCACACACATCAGAGCATGCAGGTTGTAGTCATGCTCTGCTCTGGTCCTGCCTCCCACAGCAATATCATCGGCAATACACACACCCCCTGGCACCTGACTTATGACGTGATCTGTATGTTGCTGAAACACATCTTGGCTAATGGACAAGCCGAAAGGGAGCTGCTGGAAGCAGTACCTACCAAAAGATATAAGTAGATGGTAAGCTCTTGTGATTCTTTACCTAAGTGCATCGACCAGTAACCAATCTTGGCGTCCAGCTTTGAAAAGAATTGTGCACCCACAAACTCGAGGTTCAACTCTTCAAGGGTGGGAATCTAGTGCAGACATCTTTTGAGAGCAAAAACAGGAAGGCAGATCTGAACGGCGAGAAACTGAGAGAGAGGAATATGCTGCGAGACCTGGGTATTCTCGTACACCAGTCGCTGAAGGTAAGCATGCAGGTGCAACAAGCGGTAAAAAAGGCAAATGGTATGTTGGCCTTCATAGCGAGAGGATTCGAGTACAGGAGCAGGGATGCCTTGCTGCAATTATACAGGGCCTTGGGTGAGACCACATCTGGAATATTGTGTGCATTTTTGTCTCCTTATTTGAGGAAGGATGTTCTTGCTATAGAGGGAGTGCAGCGAAGGTTTGCCAGACTGATTCCTGGGATGGCGGGACTGACGTATGAGGAGAGATTGAGTCGGTTAAGATTATATTCACTGGAGTTCAGAAGAATGAGGGGGGGGGGATCTCATAGAAACCTATAAAATTCTAACAGGACATGACAGGGTAGATGCAGGAAGGATGTTCTCGATGGTGGGGGAGTCCAAAACCAGGCGTCATAGTCTAAGGATACGGGGTAAACCTTTCAGGACTGAGATGAGAAATTTCTTCACCCAGAGAGTGGTGAGCCTGTGGAATTCACTACCACAGAAAGCAGTAGAGGCCAAAACATTGTATGTTTTCAAGAAGGAGTTAGATATAGCTCTTGAGTCTAAAGGGATCAAAGGGTATGGGGTGAAAGCGGGAACAGGTTACAGAGTTGGATGATCAGCCATGATCATAATGAATGGTGGAGCAGGCTCGAAGGGCCAAATGGCCTACTCCCGCTTCTATTTTCTATGTTTCTATGAGAGCCTGGTTCAGCCTACAGGGGTCCAAACATACCCACAAGGTGTCATCCCTTTTCACCATGTAGGTGAGGGAACTGCACCAGTCAGGGTGGTCCTGGACGCGCCAGTTGTTACCATCCACCTCCAACTTATCAAGCTCAGTCTTGAGCTTGGCTTGGATATGGACACTACATTTTTGGGATGGGTGAATGGTGAGTACGGCATCATCCCAAAGGTGTAGTGTAGCATTCCCCTTAAAGCTGCTTATTCTGTCAAAACTGACATGAGATCTTTGACAGAGTGCATTGGTTTGTCATCTATGCTTGGTTCCCTCCCGTGGTGATGCCCAATGCCATGTATTGTAACCAGGACCAAATTCCTGCATGCTGGAGTCCTGCGATAGTAGGACCAGCCATTTGGATGATGTAAAAAAGTTGGGATTTCCATTCTGATTGATTGTATTTGCTATTAATCTTGATGGACCTTAAACACAGAATTGATGAACCATTGTATGCAGTCAGTTGGGCATTTGTCAGCATTACCATGGCTTGCCATTTACCTGGATACATGTTCTTGAGTATGCGTAAAGGTATGATATTCGCGCTGGAACCCATGTTCACCTCTGCCCAGAGCACATGTGCCCCCTTCTTTATCGAAAATAGGACACGAATAGATGCAAACGCCTCCAGTGAAGTAATCAAATCAGTGCATTCAGTGACATTGACGACGTGAAATGACGGTTCCTCTCGCCTACTCAGACTTGGACTCTCATCATCATCACCACTGAGGTTGACTTCATCCACAACCTCGTAGATGTATCAGTTACAATGTGATGTGCGACTGCTAAGCTTGCTAGGGTATGAAGCCTTCTTACAGTCTGTCTGGCTTTTGTTAGGACTCTTACCAGTAGCATCTGGCTTGGCTTTCCGATATTGAAGCTTCCAGTGACCCCTGAAACCGCATGCTTTGCAGATGTCATTAAATGCTGGGCAACCCTTAGGAATATGAAACTCAGTGTGGTCTCCTTGCCATTTGGCAGCGGGGCCTTCTTTTCAATATGGTAATGAAAGCAAATTAACTTACCTTGTCCCAGCAGACATCCCACGTCAATATTCTGGCCACTGGCTGCAAATCCCATGCTTTCGGTACTCCGTTCGGAGTTCTGAGGCATGTCACTGGTGCAGAGGGGGCAGGAGTGAAATTATTAGAGTGGGGGGGGGGGGTGGGGGAGAGGGGAAAATACTTTTTATTGGCTGTGAGGATGGTGGGAAGGGGTTGACGGGCTCATGCGATGAGGTTGGGTGGTAAAGTGTAGGTTGGGAATAAAGTTAATTTTTATGATATAAGCCCATGAACAAACATGGGGTGGGGGGGGGGGGGGCGGCGGGTGGGTGGGCAGGGTGGAGGGGAGGAGTAGGAAAGGGCCTCCAGCTTTTATTTAATTTTTTGAGGACAATGAACCATTATATAACTTTTAAAATTAAAATTGCTTCTAAGGGCTTGAAACCCTTTAAAAATGACCCCGCACCGGCGCCATTGCCGGGTACAGAGTAGCTGGCCCCTCTAAGTCATCGGGCGGCCGTTTTGCTCTCCATTTAAATGAGCCTCTGCATGAAATATCGCGGGGACTCAGCAACGGCGCATCTGCGCCTGAAGACCGTCGACATCAAAGTGCGCCGCCACGAATTGCGGTGCGCTCATAAATTTCAGCCCATTGTGTTTTCTTATCCTCTGTGTTAGTGACTACTACACACAAGGCACTGACCACTCAAGACGGGATCAGTATCACAATAACATGGGTACTTTATTTAAAGATGGTTCTGCATGCAAACTCAGGTCTTCACGGTACAGGTACTTTCTTCAGACTGCCCGTGCACCAGAAGTCACATGGTGTATTACATCACACCTCTTACACTGCTGTGCATTATAACATGACCACACTCTTCAAGGTGTACCATACCTCTTAAAGGTGTACCACAACAGCATATCCCTTATTTTCAGATAGGGAAGGAGGAGAAGGGTCAGAAAAAGCATGCCAGACAAAAGAACACAAGAACACAAGAAATAGGAGCAGAAGTAGACGATATGGCCCATCAAGCCTGCTCCGCCATTCAATACGATCATGGCTGATTTTGGGCTTCAATTCCACTTTCCTGCCCACTCCCCATATCCCTTGATTCCCTGCGAGACCAAAACTCTATCTATCCCAGCCTTAACATTCAACAATGGAGCAATCCACATCCCTCTGGGGTAGAAAATTCCAAAGATTCGCAACCCTTTGAGTGAAGTAATTTTTCTTCACCTCAATCCTGAATGATCGGCCCCTTACCCTGAGACTGTACCCCCGTGTTCTAGATTCCCCGACAACGGAAACAATTTCTCAGCTTCAACCCTATCAAGCCCTTTCAGAATCTTGTATGTCTCAATTAGATCGCCTCTCATTCTTCTAAATGCCAGAGAATATAGGCCCAATTTACTCAGCCTCTCATCATAGGAAAATCCTCTCATACCAGGGACCAATTTAGTAAATCTTTGCTGCACCACCTCCAGTGCAAGTATATCCTTTCTTAAATGTGGAGACCAAAAACTGCACACAGTATTCCAGGTGCGGTCTCACCAAAGCCCTGTACAATTTTAGTAAGACTTCTTTATTCCTGTACTCCAATCCCCTTGCAATAAAGGCCAACATGCCATTTGCCTTCCAAATAGCCTGTTGCACCTGCATGTTAACTTTGTGCGTTGCTTGTACAAGCACACCCAAGTCTCTCTGAACATCATCACTTATCAGTTTCACACCTTTTAAAAAATATTCTGCTTTTCTATTTTTACGACTGTGAACAACTTCACACTTCCCTGCATTATACTCTATTTGCCATCTTGTTGCCCACTCAATTAACCTGTCTATATCTCTTTGCAGCTTCTCTACATCCTCCCCACAGCTAACCTTTCCACCGAGCTTTGTATCATCAGCAAACTTAGATACATTACTCTCTGTCTCTTCATGCAAGTCATTAATATAGAGTGTAAATAGCTGAGGTCCCATCACTGATCCTTGCGGGACCCCACTATTCACTGCCTGCCAACTTGAAAATGCCCCACCTATGCCCACTCTCTGCCTCCTGTCAGTTAACCAATCCGCTATCCATGCGAATGTATTACCCTCAACTCCATGAACCCTTGTCTATTAATCTTTTATGAGGCACCTTATTGAATGCGTTTTGGAAATCCAGGTATACTACATATACTGGTTCCCTTTATCTACCCTACCAGTTACATCCTCAAAAAATTCTATATTTGTGAAACAGGATTTCCCTTTAGTAAAACCATGCTGACTTGTCCTAATCATACTCTGCATTTTCAAGTGCATTGTTAAGACTTCTTTAATAATAGTTTCCAGCATCTTCCCAACGACAGATGTTAGGCTAACTGGCCTGCAGTTCTCTGTTTTCTCTCTATCTCCTTTCTTGAAAAGCAGTGTATATTTGCCAACTTCCAATCTGAAGGGACCATTCCTGAATCAGGAATTCTGAAAAATCATAGTTAGTGCATCCACTATTTCTGCAGCTATCTCTTTCAGAACCCTAGGCCATCTGGTGCCGAGGACTTGTCAGATTTTCTCCAATACTTTTTCTCAGCTGATATCAATTTTCTTAAATTCCTCACTTTTTAGCCCCTAGGTTACTGCCTGTTTCTAATATGGAACTTGTATCTTCGACTGTGAAGACAGACACAAAATATTTGTTCAATGCCTCTGCCATTTCTTCATTCCCCATGATGATTTCTCCTGTCTCTACCTCTGAGGTACTCTCTTCCTTTTTATGTCCTTATAAAAGCTCTTGTAATCTGTTTTTATATTGCTGGCTAGTTTACTCTCATTCTATTTATTCCCTTTTTATCAACTTTTTGTTGGCCCTTTGCTGGTTTCTAAAACACTGCCAATCCTCAGACTTGCTTCTATTTTTTGCAACATTGTAAGCCTCTTCTTTTACTCTAATACTCTCCTTAACTTCCTGAGTGAGCCACGGATGGGTCTTTCTTGATGAGTTTTTGTTTTTGAATGGAATGTACTTTTGTTGAACCCTTTGAATTGTTTCTTTAAATATTTCCCACTGTTCATTTACCACCATAACTTTTAGTCTATTTACCCAATTAACCTTAGCCAGCTCTCCCCTCATACCTTTGTAATTGGCTTAGTTTAAGTTTAAGATTCTTGTTTGTGGTTGAAATGTGTCACTTTCAAACTTAACATGAAATTCAATGGTATTATGATTACTATTTTCCAGTGCACCTTTTCCTACGACATTGCTAATTAACCCTGTTTCATTACATAATACGAGATCTAAGATAGCTTTATCCCTAGTCAGTTCTACAATTTCTCCAAGAAACTGTCATAAAAATATTCTACAAATTCATCTTCTAGACAACTGTTGCCAATTTGATTGTCCCAGTCTACATGCAGATTAAACCCCCCACAATTAATATATTACCTTTGTTACAAGCGCCAATAATTTCCCTTTTAATGTTTTGTCCAATAATATAACTAGTGTTAGGGAGCCTGTAAACTACTCCCACCAGTGTTTTCTGACTCCTGCTATTCCTAATTTCCATCCAAACTGATTCTATTTCAGGATCTTCTGAGGCCAGATCCCTTCTTATTAATGTCCTTAAGTCATCCTTTACTATCAAGGCTACGCAGTCTCCTTTGCCATTTTGTCTGTCTCTCCAAAATATTGTGTACCCTGGAATATTCATTTCCCAACCTTGATCTCCTTGTAATCATGTCTCAGTAATGGTAATTAGATCTAGATCATTTACCTCTATTCCTGCCACTAGTTACAGATTCCTCATGCATACAAATAAAGATCTTTAATTTCATTTTTTTACCTCTATTCCCTGCAATGACCTGATTTGCCGATGTACAATTTTTGTTAAACTCTCTGTTCCTTCCTGTCCCATTCTGTTGGGAGTTACACACATCACTATCCTGCTCCAATGCCCTGACCTCTCTCTTTGGATTTCTAAGTTTCCCTTCACCCAAACCCTCCCCCACCTCTGTTAGTTTAAAGCCCTATCCACAGCCCTAGTTATGCGATTAGCCAGGACACTGGTCCCAATCCAGTTCAAGTGAAGCCCATCCCAACAGAATAACTCCCACTTCCCTGAGTACTGATGCCAGTGCCTCAAGAATCGATACCCCATGTTCCTACACCACTCTTTGAGCCATGAGTTTAGATCTTTAATCTGCTTGACCCTGTGCCAATTTGCGTGTGGCTCAGGTAACAATCCGGAGATGATTACCTTTGATGTTCTGCATTTTAGTTTGGACCCTAACTCCTCAAATTCTCTCAGCAGAACATCATTTCTAGTTCTACCTAAGTCATTGGTTCACATATGGACTGTGACAACTGGATCCTCCCCCTCCCACTCCAAGTTCCTCTCCAGCCGCGAGGAGATGTCCTTAACCCTGGCACTGGACAGGCAACAGAGCTGTCGGAGCTCCCGGTCGCGGCTGCCCTGACTATACTGTCCCCTATTGCTACCACATTCTGCTTCACTCCCCCCACTGGAATGGCATCTTTCACCATGATGCCATGGTCAGTTCGCACATCCACCTTGGATAAGGTCAGGGGCTGAGGCTCCTTCATCGCTACATGCTGATTCCCACTACCTGCCTCATTCACAGTCACAACCTCTTGTCCCTGACCATTGGCCATCTCTAATGTTCTCCCTACTCTAAGGGGTGTGACTGCCTCCGGGAACAAAGTGTCCAGGTAACCCTTCCTCTCCCTGATGCTCTGCAATGTCTGCAACTCAATCTCTAGCTCAGCAATTCTGAGCTGAAGTCATGCAAGCTGTAAACACTTACTACAGACATGGTTGTCTGGGATTGCAGTGCATTCCACAGATTCCCATATGCTGCAGTTGCAGCACACCCCCAGCCCTGCCATCTCTGTGCTTTGACATATCTGGTGGTTGTGAAAGGTGCTATTAAAGTGCAAGTCTTTCTTTTTTCAGAATCCAAAAACAAGACTTAAGGAGATGTACAATGTAGCACATGCTTCCTCAAGACTCTTAGACAAGCACATCATTGGAACACCATCAACCTTCTTGTGCAGTAATTCAGATGACAAATCAGAGAAGTCTACAGTACAGCCCAGGCAACACCTCAAGACTATTATAGCCTGTTTCTTCCTGTACAATTTTGTTTTATAAAGAGGCATGGCCATGAAGCAGGCAGGAGGTGAAAGGCAGCAGGAACCAGAGGAAGAAGACAAGCCTGACCACAATATAGAAGACATGTCCACATAACAAACAGCTCAATCAATTAGATTCATTAGGCAAGGTCTAATCAACCAAACATTGAATTAAGTGTATTATATCTGCAATTCATAATAGTCATCTCCACATGTGCAAAATAAAGCATCACTTGATTTATGGTCAGGCCATACATCAGGACCCATAGGTGCCACATAATTTCTACCCAACAACCATAATCTTCCTCATATGAAAAGAATTATCAAGACACATTCTACTATGAACTCAAATTCTTTTATCCTTACAAGTGTGTGGTGTGGTCTGTTCAGTGTGCTTTTCTGTGATGCTTTACCTTAGTGAAACTTCTAATTGTTTACTGAATGGAAAGAAGAAGTGAGGTTAATGGCTGTTGAATGTCAGTGCCTGTCTTTAAAGATGGAAACTGTACAGTACCTTCTTGTGCTGGCTTAATACATGGCCCTGGAAGTGCAGCTACCATGGGTTGCTATGGTTCTTGCTGTGACATATATGACAGCGTGCACTTATACATCATCTTAGCGTGGTGACTGGATGATATGAATGTGGCATTGCACTGAGAGATATTTCCATTATCCATATCATTTCTTTGCTGCTGGGTACTCCTTCAGCCTTTCCAAAGATCTGTTTGGGAGCAAATTTCATGGCAGCAATGAAGTTGCAGATCTGTGTTACTTGGTTCTCCAACATACTGAATCCAGACAAGACAGACTACTGTGGATTGCAGCCCATAATCTCAAGAGTCCCAGTCAAAGCATCATGATGGAAGTGTGCTTAGGTCCTCTTCCAAGGAGGACTCCACTGCAGAGGGTCCTAATGGAAATGGCTCCATTTTCTGTGATGGTCTGCAGCTCTCTCTCAAGCAATCCAAGCACTGCACAGATAGGGGTGGGAGTGATGCCCCCAAAATGTACTTGGCACACTCTCAAATGACTCCGTGAAGCACAGATAGTGAGCTACCAAGCTGTGTATGTATGCAAACCCTATGAAATTTGAATCTCTGGGCTCACTATCTGAAGGAGATCTGAAGCCGACAGCAGGCAATGCCTTTTGCAAATCCAGCTGCATTTATTCCTCCTCACTTGTGCTGTGTATTTTATGAAAATTTCTCTCTCAACTAGTTCTGGTTGCAGGTGAGCCAGCAATCACTCACCTGCAGCCAGAACCAGTTGTCCTGGCTAGGAAATGACCTCCGAAAAGAGTCACTATCTTTTGCTATGCCTCTAAAGCAGTGTAACTGAATGTGCAGTTCTTCCTCTTTGTCTCCTTTCAGCTATTTGTTGCCTTCAGTTGCAAGAGAGTTCTAAGAGCAGCCAGCATCCCTTTAAATATTGTTGGTACCAGATAGCCCACCCTGACTCTGTAGCACTTTCAATGTGCCATGCACTAAGCACCAAATATTTCTGCTCGAATGAGCTGGTTTTGCATTATGGTGCAAAGTCAGCACAGAAGATCACAGGCATATGCAATATCCAATGAATAGTTTGCCCAGCAACCGCATTAAATATCTCCCTGTCTCTTCAGGAGATATTGGCCTACTTTCCTATAAATATAACACACAAGTACAGAGCTACCAAATTTCTGAAAGCAATAGAGATGGGTGGAATTTTTCCAGGCCAGGGGAGGCAGATCTGGGGCTGGGAGTTGGGCAGGGCGGTGGGGGGGGGGGGGGGGTGGGGATGATGGGTGCTGGAAATATTGCAGAAAATGCCATCGGGCCAGTACCCCAACATGTTCCTGCCTCCTTCTGTCTTTCCTAGGTTGGTAGTGAAGTTGGAAAAACCCCACGGCTGAGGCAGGAAGGCAATTAAAGTGCTTAAGAAGGTAGTTAAGAGCAATTTTGCACATGGATTCCTTCTTTCCCAACAGTGGTGCAGTCCCATGTTGTGTCTTCAACCCAGCAGATTGGAAAAGGTGAGTGCACAGGGGGGACCATTTCCTCAGTGAAACTGACAAGCTGGGAAGGCTTTGATCAGTCGCATGGCCAGATGAGAGACTGCTGTTCAAAGCACACCTTCTCAGAGAGTGCTTTCATTGCTTGACACGTAATCGCTAAATGCTTGGAAGGCACTTCACCTGTCCGGCAATTCACCCATCTTCAGCTGCACTTCCCTGCTGTCAGCCTTCAGAGCAGCATGGCAGCAGCTTTATGTAGCTCCACCTTTGACCTCTGCTGATGGTCAAGGGGAGGGGGCTTACCACTGCCAACTGCTCCAGCAACATCAGGAACAATACCAACAGAGGACCAGTTGCTTTCTCCTTAGCCACATGCCACTCCACAGGGCAGATGGGATGGACAACAAAATCCAGCTGGATGGAGGCGAGACTCCCCAACACAGGGTCTACAGGCAGAGGACCAGCTCTCTTGACATGTCTGAGTAGCAGTGCTTAAGGAGGCTCAGGCTCTCGTGGCAGGTCGCTGCTGACATCTGCAGCCTCATGGAATAAGACCACCTTTCCAGTGGATCAGGTGGGCATGTGTTGCCTGTCACTGGAGGCTCACCCCATTCCTCCCCCACCCTGCATCTCTGCCTCTCGCCGAATTGTGTGCTCTCTTCTCTTGTAAGGAGAGAAAGCAGGGAAATGTAAGTGCTTGTAATGGGTTGTGTGCAGTGGAGGGAAGGACGAT
Organism: Heterodontus francisci; assembly: GCF_036365525.1. Taxonomy (NCBI): domain Eukaryota; kingdom Metazoa; phylum Chordata; class Chondrichthyes; order Heterodontiformes; family Heterodontidae; genus Heterodontus; species Heterodontus francisci. The sequence goes on along the minus strand of NC_090372.1, from coordinate 116,599,126 downwards.
TTGAGGAGGGTCACTGTGAGACATGGGTGTGAGAGAGAAATGGACTGAGGGCAAGTGTGAGTGTTGGCTGCTCAGATGGCGATGTGAGGTGCCTGCCAGGAGAGGAATGAATGGAGATCTAAGGTGTGTTGACCTGAGGCCTACTGTGCAGGAGAATGCTGGTCAAGTCAAAGTGCGGGGATTGGACCTGAAAGCGTTAAACCACTCACCTGTCCTGCACACCTCAGGTCCTGGATCCTCTTGGTACACTGGGCTGAATTTTATGAGCACACTGCAAATTTTTAAAGTAACATTGTGGGCAAAGTAAAATTGAAAACTTTATCAATAGATTGCGGTCCCTCTCTCACCCCACCAATTGCCATTTCATGTTATTTACAAACCAGAAAACCACTTCTTCCTAATCAGCAACATTGCCCCCTGAATTTTGTAACTTTGTCCTTCAGCTCCTTCCCACCATCCCCGCAGCCAATTGAATCAGTTTTCACCACTCCCCCGCCTCCTGCCTTGAGAATTCCACTGCTCCCCCCTCCCCATCGGTGCCATGCCTCGGATGTCCATGCAGACATCCGAAGGCGCGGTAGTTCCGGCTGGCGGCCGGAATATTGGCTAGGGATGGCCGTCGGGACCAGGTAAGTTTATTTGCATGCATTTACCTTCATTAACATACTGAAATGAAGGCCCCGCCACACTAAGGCCTCGTCGCTGCCGCCAGTAAAATGTGGCGGGGTCTTCTCTGCATCAGGGGTTGTGGCAGGCTTCTCCCGAAAGAATTTTCCGGGCCCTCCCAACACGATGCCTGTTGTTGGAGGGCTAGTAAAATTCAGCCCACTGTCTCCAAGTTGTAGAGGATACACGTCTGCTGCTCACTTCCTCAGCCACTTCCATCGATGCCTGCTTGGTTGGAGAAAGTATAATTTTCTATTTGTTGAATGTTAAATTTCTTCTTTATGCTAAGAAATTTCACATATTTTTAAAATAATAAAAAGTAAAGTTTATTAATGATCTTTGAACATCTACCTTAATCCCATGTGTATGTCCCAATCATTTATTTTGCTATCTGTAAAGGTTAAAATTAAAAGTGAAGGGATTTGGTGGTTTTTACTTCCTGGTTTGCTGTCTGTGAGAATACTTTGATGTAATTGGCTGACATCACTGCTGCTGGATGCCCAGAGATCCCTTTGACTTTATCCCAGATTCAAACTGACAATAGGAAAGTGGGAATCTGCACCATAGAGATTGCTAGACCTTTTTAGGTAGCTTTCTTTGAGATCAGCCAGGAGCACAGTTTCTTTACTGCTGATTGTGTTACAACTGAGGTGGTGCACTGCCTTTTCCAGTTCCACTTCTCCACAGATCACAAAATATATTTAAATGTTTACCCAGTTACCGATGCGGTTGATCATGTATTCTACTCTTCATCCCAGAATAAAATACACCGACCAGGTTTCTTTAATAAACAACAAAATTATCAGTTTATTATCAAACAGGACTTATCCAGTAATGAAGCAAAGCTTTAACACAGATTGAAACATGCAAATTCCCTTTTAAAATTCTTCCCACATACATCGAAAAAAATATAGAAATTCTGTCTGCAGAGGTCTGTTAAAAAAAGACCAAAAAAAAGAGTCCCTTGGCCAAATACTTGCAAATACTTGCAAAAAAGAGAAGCTAGGGAAAGAAGTCAGTTGTCCATTTTGGTCTGGTGTCCTAGTATACAGAGACATGTCACTGGGATCTTTTCTAAAGCAGTTCTTTTCAGGCGGCATTGAGAATTAAGCTGGTAGGTTTTTCCAGCTTCTCAGGACAGATGTAGCACAAGGGATTTTAGCTCTCCCACACTGGATCTTTGTCGGGTTTCTTCAAAGAGGTAGCGAAAGAGGTGAGCTGGGTGGTTTCTTTTTCCTTGGCAGACAAAACACCTACTGTCTTCAAGACAGTTCACACCCCAACTGAACTGAAAACAATATCCAAACCTCAAAACAGAAAATCAACCTCCTGATCTCCATAAACCTTGACATGTGGCTTCTCTGTAAACATCTTCGCCAGATTACCAAGGTTTCAGTTGTTTACTGAGCTTGTAGCACATGATTTCCAGGACAGGTTGTTTTCAAACAACATCTCAGTGTCCTTTTGGTGAACTGTCAATAATAAAGCAAAGTCCAACATTTATGAAATCTTCAGCCTTCCAATGAATCCATCTCTATAATTTAAATATGAGTCCTCAAAAAAAATTAACAAAAAATATAGAAGTATCTTCAGAACAATTGTAAAATCCAGCCTAATAGATAGAATCTGGCCTCATAGATAGGCATATATGCTATATATATCTGTAATTACTGTTGTTCTGAAGTGTACTAGATATCACAAATCAAAACACTGATGCTCAACCAATTTGTAAAAATTCAATAGCAGTTTGAGATTGTCATGTTTCAGTCCAGGTCAAGTATTATAGATACATATAAAACATAGAAAATTTATTGCACAGAAGGAGACTATTCAATCCATTGTGTCTGTGCTGGCTGAAAAAGAGCTATCCAGCCTAATCCCACTTTCCAACAATCTAACTCTTGGTTCGCGATTCTGCCAATTACTGCCCTTCAAGTGCATATCCAAGTGTATTTTAAAATGTGATGATGATTATTGTCTCTACCACCCTTTTGTGCAGTGAGTTCCAAACTCCCACCATTCTCTGGCTGAACAAATTTCTCCTCAGTTCCCCTCCAATCCTTCTGCCAATTACGATAAATCTATTCTTGCTGGTTTTTGACCTCTCTGCTAAGGGGAATAGAATCTCCATATCCACCCTTTCTAGGCCCCTCATTATTTTACACACCTCAGTGTAGTGGTATTGTCACTAGACTAGTAACCCAGAGACCCAGGGTATTGCACTGGGGACATGGGTTCGAATCCCACCACAGCAGAAGGTGGAATTTGAATTCAATTAATAAAAATATGGAATTAAAAGCTAGTCTAATGATGGCCAAGAAACCATTGTTGATTGTTGCAAAACCCATCTGGTTCACTAATGTCCTTTAGGGAAGGAAATCCACTGTCCTTACCTGGTCTGGCCTACATGTGACTCCAGACCCACAGCAATGTGGTTGACTCTTAAATGCCCTCTGAAATGGCCCAGCAAACCACTCTGTTATATCAAACTGCTACAAAGTCAATAAGGAATGAAACCAGACAGACAGCCCGGCACCAACCTAGACAGCAGAAACGACAATGGCAAATCCAGCCCTGTTAACCCTGCAAAGTCCTCCTTACTAACATCTGGGGGCTTGTGCCAAAGTTGGGAGAGCTGTCCCACAGACTAGTCAAGTAACAGCCTGACATAATTATACTCACTGAATCATACCTTACAGAAAATGTCCCAGACACTGCCATCACCATCCCCGGGTATGTCCTGTCCCACTGGCGGGTCAGACCCAGCAGAGGTGACGGCGCAGTGGTATACAGTAGGGAGGGAGTTGCCCTATGAGTCCTCAACATCGACTCAGGACCCCATGAGGTCTCATGGCAACAGGTCAAACATGGGCAAGGAAACCTCCTGCTGATTACACCTACCGTCACCACCCCCGCCCCCCCCACCCCACCCTCAGCTGATGTGTCAGTACTCCTCCATGTTGAACACCACTTAGAAGAAGCACTGAGGGTGGCAAGGACACAGAATATACTCTGGGTGGGGGACTTCAATGTCTATCACTAAGAGTGGCTCAGTAACACCACTACTGACCGAGCTGGCCGAGTCCTAAAGGACATAGCTGCTAGACTGGGTATGCGGCAGGTGGTGAGGGAACCAAAAAGAGGGAAAAACATACTTGACCTCGTCCTCACCAATCTCCCTGTCGCACATGCATCTGTCCAGGACTGAATTGATAGGACTGCACAGACCTTGTGGAGACAAAGTCCCGCCTTCACATTGAGGATACCGTCCATCGTGTTGTGTGGCACTACCACCGTGCTACATGGGATAGATTTCAAACAGATCTAGCAATGCAAAGCTGGGCATCCATGAGGCGCTGTGGGCCATCAGCAGCAGCAGAATTGTACTCAACCACAATCTGTAACCTCACGGTCCAGCATATTCCCCACTCTACCATTACCATCAAGCCAGGAGACCAACCCTGGTTCAATGAAGGGTTTCAGAGGGCATGCCAGGAGTAGCACTAGGCATACCTCAAAATGAGGTGTCAACCTGGTGAAGCTACAACCCAGGACTACTTGCATGCCAAACTGCAGAAGCAGCATGTGATAGACAGAGCTAACCAACGGATCAGATCTGAGCTCTGCAGTCCTGCCACATCCAGTTGTGAATGGTGGTGGACAATTAAACAACTAACTGGAGGAAGTGGCTCCACAAATATCCCCATCCTCAATGATGGGGGAGCCCAGCACATTAGTGCGAAAGATAAGGCTGAAGCATTTGCAATAATCTTCAGCCAGAAGTGCCGAGTCGATGATCCATCTCGGCCTCATCCTGAAGTCCTCAGCATCATCGATGCCAGACTTCAGCCAATTTGATTCACTCCGCATGATATCAAGAAACGACTGAAGGTATTGGATACTGCAAAAGCTATGGGTCCTGACAATATTCTGGCAATAGTACTGAAGACCTGTGCTCCAGAACTTGCCGCGCCCCTAGCCAAGCTGTTCCAGTACAACTACAACACTGGCATCTACCTGGCAATGTGGAAAATTGCCCAGGTATGTCCTGTACACAAAAAGCAGGACAAGTCCAACCCGGCCAATTACCACCCCATCAGCCTACTCTCAATCATCAGTAAAGTGATGGAAGGTGTCATCAACAGTGCCATCAAGCGGCACTTGCTTAGCAATAACCTGCTCAGTGACGCTCAGTTTGTGTTCCGCCAGGGCCACTCAGCTCCTGACCTCATTACAGCCTTGGTTCAAACATGGACAAAAGAGCTGAACTCAAGAGGTGAGGTGAGAGTGACTGCCCTTGACATCAAGGCAGCATTTGACCGAGTATGGCATCAAGGAGCCCTAGCAAAAACGAGGTCAATGGGAATCAGGGGGAAAACCCTCCGCTGGTTGGAGTCATACCTAGCGCAAAGGAAGATGGTTGTGGTTTTTGGAGGACAATCATCTGAGCTCCAGGACATCACTGCAGGAGTTCCTCAGGGTAGTGTCCTAGGCCCAACCATCTTCAGCTGCTTCATCAATGACCTTCCTTCAATCATAAGGTCAGAAGTGGGGATGTTCGCTGATGATTGCACAATGTTCAGCACAATTCGCGACTCCTCAGATACTGAAGCAGTCCATGTAGAAATGCAGCAAGACCTGGACAATATTCAGGCTTGGGCTGATAAGTGGCAAGTTACATTCGCACCACACAAGTGCCAGGCAATGACCATCTCCAACAAGAGAGAATCTAACCATCTCCCCTTGACATTCAACGGCATTACCATCGCTGAATCCCCCACTATCAACATCCTAGGGGCTACCATTGACCAGAAATTGAACTGAAGTTGCCATATAAATACCGTGGCTACAAGAGCAGGTCAGAGGCTAGGAATCCTGCGGCGAGTAACTCACCTCCTGACTCCCCAAAGCCTGTCCACCATCTACAAGGCACAAGTCAGGAGTGTGATGGAATACTCTCCACTTGCCTGGATGGGTGCAGCTCCAACAACACTCAAGAAGCTCGACACCATCCAGGACAAAGCAGCTTGCTTGATTGGCACCCCATCTACAAACATTTACTCCCTCCACCACCGACGCACAGTGGCAGCAGTGTGTGCCATCTACAAGATGCACTGCAGCAATGCACCAAGGCTCCTTAGACAGCACCTTCCAAACCCGCGACCTCTACCAACTAGAAGGACAAGGGCAGCAAATACATGGGAACACCACCACCTGCAAGTTCCCCTCCACATCACACACCATCCTGACTTGGAACTATATCGCCGTTCCTTCACTGTCGCTGGGTCAAAATCCTGGAACTCCCTTCCTAACAGCACTGTGGGTGTACCTACCCCACATGGACTGCAGCGGTTCAAGAAGGCAGCTCATCACCACCTTCTCGAGGGCAATTAGGGATGGGCAATAAATGCTGGCCTGGCCAGTGACGCCCATATCCCATGAATGAATTAAAAAAATATCATAATGATATTATTTCATTGCATGATTCACCAAGAAGCACTCTGCACCCGGACGTTTCCTCCTGAGTTCATGGAAGAGATGTCAGTAGTTATAAAGATAATTCATTAAATAATGGTGAAAGGATTAAACCACCAGCAGTTCAGTGAATTTCTTGAAGAGGTCAACCGTCAATATGCGGACCATCTTCACAACAAGCTTGGTTGGCTTTCGGGGGAGAGTTCTTGTACTCTTTTCAACTTGTTTGGAAGAAGTGAAGGTGACCATGCAAGAAAAGGGCCTTGACTGTGCAGAATTAACAGATCCAAAGCGGCTGCTGAAATTTTACTTTATGACAGATATCACAGCACATTTAACTGACATCAACAGAAAACTGCAAGGACAGGGAAACTCGGCTCTTTCACTTTTGCAAGAAGTACTTTCATTTGAGCACAAGCTAGCACTGTTTGCGAGAGACATCGAGACAGGTTCTCTTGCTAATTTCCCTTCAGTGTAACAATTCAAAGAATAGTTAAATTGTATACTTGGAAAGGAAAACGTAAAAGAAGTGATTCTGAAATTACAAGAAGCTTTTCAAAACATAAAAACATAGAAAAATAGGAGCAGGAGTAGGCCATTCGGCCCTTCGAGCCTGCTTTGCCATTCAATATGATCATGGCAGATCATCCAAACTCAGTAACCTGATCCCGCTTTCTCTTGCGGGATGTTTTCGGGAATTTAGAAAAGGAAGAGCAACTTTACAATTTGTGTTAAAACCTCTTGAAGCAGATACCTTGATACTCAACTTTTTAGCATTTTCAGGAATGTGCCCAGCAGAATTAGAACTTGAACTGGCAGATTTGAATAATAAGGATATGTGGGCTTCTAAATTCAGAGGCTAGGAAATGCAACTTGAAAACCTAGAAAGGAAGAAATCTACCTTTGCAGTTCAACACAGATGGATTGAAATGCTTGATCTTAAAATCAAGGCCAAATTGTGTTTGAAGATTGGAATTCTTTACCAGACACTTACTGTACCTTTAAGAGACACGCATATGACATACTGTCCATCTTCAGGTCTACTCGCCTGTGTCCGCGGGTGTTTTCAATATGACCTTCATAAAAAGCAAGTTGAGAAGTCTATTGAACGATGAAAGTTTACAGTCCTGGTTGAAAATGAAAATGGCAACATACTGTCCAGATATTGAACGTCTCTCCAAAGAAATCCAACAGCAGAAATCGCATTAAAGTGGCTTCTTTTTTATTTGAATAAGGAGTTGATATTAATTAAATGGCATGTTTCATTGTTTTAAACATTTACTTGCGAGAAAGTATCATTCAGTTAACAACATTTTGTGAAAACTTTTAAAATGTTGATAATCAAATGCCCTCTTTCATTGATATTAAAACATGTGGCTTTATGAGCATCAGTAAAAAGGTGTTGCATCGAAATCCATAAATGTGTCTTTGTCTTGTTTTTCATTATTATTGGCTTTTGAGTTAACGGTATTAAGATATCTAAAGATATTGCATTTTTGACTAAACTTTTAATAAAGGTTCTGCTTCTTGTTAAGGTTGCAGCTGAACAGATGGCCTCAGTCTTACTAACAAAAAGGTCCATGAGCTCCTTGCACTTGTTTTTGGAGGTGAGAGGGGAAGAGACAGTGGGAGGGGTTGAAGAAGGCAGTTTGCAGTGGAGAAAAGAAGATGGGGGGCAGCTTTGACAGAACGAGGTGCGGAGCGAACTTACAGCTGAGCGGTCAATTTCAGTAAGTTACAAGTTAATCCCCTTTTGTTTCGGAGGACCAGGGGACTGCTGGGTAAGGGAAAACTATTTATTTGGGCAGTGGCAGTACCCGAGACACTACACGTGTAGTGTCTCCCACCCACCCTCCTCCTCTAACCGAAAAAAGAAGGACTCTGGTGTGTTGATAAGGTAAGCTTTTTATTTAAAAAGTTCAGTCCGTCGGATTGCTAAGCAAACAAGTTTTGACTTTTTTTTTTCGTTTGGTTTTTCAGTAGATTTGTTGGGAATCTAGAATAGTGGGAATGGAGGTAAAGGCAGTTGTATGTTCCTCCTGCAGAATGTGGGAGGTAGGGGTCGCCAAGAGTGTCCCTGCTGACTGCATCTGCGGGAAGTGCACCCAACTCCAGCTCCTCGCAGACCGCGTTTGGGAACTGGAGCTGGAGCTGGATGAACTTCGGATCATTCGGGAGGCGGAGGGGATTATTGACAGGAGTTATAGGGAGGCAGTCACACCTCAGGTAAAAGAAGTAGGTAGATGGGTTACCGTCAGGGGAAGGAAAGGGAACCAGCAGGCAGTGCAGGGATCCCCTGAGGCCGTTTCCCTCAACAACAGGTATACCGTTTTGGATACTGTTGAGGGGGACGACTTACCAGGGGTAAGCAATGGGGTGCAGGGCTCTGGCACAGAGTCTGTCCCTGTTGCTCAGAAGGGAAAGGGGAAGAGGAGCAGAGCATTAGTCATTGGGGACTCCATAGTTAGGGGAACAGATAGGAGGTTCTGTGGGAACGAGAGAGACTCACGGTTGGTGTGTTGCCTCCCAGGTGCCAGGGTACGTGATGTCTCTGATCGTGTTTTTGGGATCCTTAAGGGGGAGGGGGAGCACCCCCAAGTCGTGGTCCACATAGGCACCAACGACATAGGTAGGAAGAGAGATGGGGATTTAAGGCAGAAATTCAGGGAGCTAGGGTGGAAGCTTAGAGCGAGAACAACCAGAGTTGTTATCTCTGGGTTGTTGCCCGTGCCACGTGCTAGCGAAGAGAGGAATAGGGAGAGAGAGGAGTTGAACACGTGGCTGCAGGGATGGTGTAGGAGGGAGGGTTTTGGTTTCCTGGATAATTGGGGCTCTTTCTGGGGTAGGTGGGACCTCTACAAACAGGATGGTCTTCACCTGAACCAGAGGGGTACCAATATCCTGGGGGGGAGATTTGTTAGTGCTCTTTGGGGGGGTTTAAACTAAATCAGCAGGGGAATGGGAACCTAAATAGTAGTTCCAGTGTACAGGCTGTTGAGAGTAGTGAGGTAGGGGATAAGGTTACAGGGACGCAAGAGGGCACTGGCAAGCAAGAACTTGGTTTAAAGTGTGTCTACTTCAACGCCAGGAGCATCCGGAATAAGGTGGGTGAGCTTGCAGCATGGGTTGGTACCTGGGATCCTGATGTTGTGGCCATTTCAGAGACATGGGTAGAGCAGGGGCAGGAATGGATGTTGCAGGTTCCGGGATTTAGATGTTTCAGTAAGAACAGAGAAGAGGGTAAAAGAGGGGGGGGTGTGGCATTGTTAATCAAGGAAAGTATTACAGCGGCAGAAAGGACGTTTGAGGACTCGTCTACTGAGGTAGTATGGGCCGAGGTTAGAAACAGGAGAGGAGAGGTCACCCTGTTGGGAGTTTTCTATAGACCTCCGAATAGTTCCAGAGATGTAGAGGAAAGGATAGCGAAGAGTAACAGGGTAGTGGTTATGGGGGACTTTAACTTTCCAAATATTGACTGGAAATACTATAGTTCGAGTACTTTAAATGGGTCTGTTTTTGTCCAGTTTGTGCAGGAGGATTTTCTGACACAGTATGTGGACAGGCCAACCAGGGGCGATGCCACATTGGATTTGGTACTGGGTAATGAACCCGGCCAGGTGTTCGATTTAGATGTAGGTGAGCACTTTGGCGATAGTGATCACAATTCGGTTAGGTTTACCTTAGCGATGGGCAGGGACAGGTATATACCGCAGGGCAAGAATTATAGCTGGGGGAAAGGAAATTATGACGCGATTAGGCAAGATTTAGGATGTGTAGGATGGGGAAGGAAACTGCAGGGGATGGGCACAAACGAAATGTGGAGCTTATTCAAGGAGCAGCTACTGCGTGTCCTTGATAAGTATGTACCTGTCAGGCAGGGAGGAAGTTGTCGAGCGAGGGAGCCGTGGTTTACTAAAGAAGTTGAAGCGCTTGTCAAGAGGAAGAGGGCGGCTTATGTTAGGATGAGACGTGAAGGCTCAGTTAGGGCGCTTGAGAGTTACAAGCTAGCCAGGAAGGATCTAAAGGGAGGGCTAAGAAGAGCAAGGAGAGGACACGAGAAGTCATTGGCGGATAGGATCAAAGAAAACCCTAAGGCTTTCTATAGGTATATCAGGAATAAAAGAATGATAAGAGTTAGAACAGGGCCAATCAAGGATAGTAGTGGGAAGTTGTGTGCGGAATCAGAGGAGATAGGGGAAGCGTTAAATGAATATTTTTCGTCAGTATTTACAGTAGAGAAAGAAAATGTTGCCGAGGAGATTACTGAGATACAGCCTACTAGGCTAGATGGGATTGAGATTCACAAGGAGGAGGTGTTAGCAATTTTGGAAAGAGTGAAAATAGATAAGTCCCCTGGGCCAGATGGGATTTATCCTAGGATTCTCTGGGAAGCCAGGGAGGAGATTGCAGAGCCGTTGTTGTTGATCTTTATGTCGTCATTGTCGACAGGCGTAGTGCCGGAGGACTGGAGGATAGCAAATGTTGTCCCCTTGTTCAAGAAGGGGAGTAGAGACAGCCCTGGTAATTATAGACCTGTGAGCCTTACTTCGGTTGTGGGTAAAATGTTGGAAAAGGTTATAAGAGATAGGATTTATAATCATCTTGAAAAGAATAAGTTCATTTGCGACAGTCAGCACGGTTTTGTGAAAGGTAGGTCGTGCCTCACAAACCTTATTGAGTTTTTCGAGAAGGTGACCAAACAGGTGGATGAGGGTAAAGCCGTGGATGTGGTGTATATGGATTTCAGTAAGGCGTTTGATAAGGTTCCCCACGGTAGGCTATTGCAGAAAATACGGAAGTATGGGGTTGAAGGTGATTTAGAGCTTTGGATCAGAAATTGGCTAGCTGAAAGAAGACAGAGGGTGGTGGTTGATGGCAAATGTTCATCCTGGAGTTTAGTTACTAGTGGTGTACCGCAAGGTTCTGTTTTGGGGCCACTGCTGTTTGTCATTTTTATAAATGACCTGGATGAGGGTGTAGAAGGGTGGGTTAGTAAATTTGCGGATGACACGAAGGTCGGTGGAGTTGTGGATAGTGTCGAAGGATGTTGTAGGGTACAGAGGGACATAGATAGGCTGCAGAGCTGGGCTGAGAGATGGCAAATGGAGTTTAATGCGGAGAAGTGTGAGGTGATTCACTTTGGAAGGAGTAACAGCAATGCAGAGTACTGGGCTAATGGGAAGATTCTTGGTAGTGTAGATGAGCAGAGAGATCTTGGTGTCCAGGTACATAAATCCCTGAAAGTTGCTACCCAGGTTAATAGGGCTGTTAAGAAGGCATATGGTGTGTTAGCTTTTATTAGTGGGGGGATCGAGTTTCGGAGCCACGAGGTCATGATGCAGCTGTACAAAACTCTGGTGAGGCCGCACCTTGAGTATGGCGTGCAGTTCTGGTCACCGCATTATAGGAAGGATGTGGAAGCTTTGGAAAGGGTGCAGAGGAGATTTACTAGGATGTTGCCTGGTATGGAAGGAAGGTCTTACGAGGAAAGGCTGAGGGACTTGGGGTTGTTTTCGTTAGAGAGAAGGAGGAGGAGAGGTGACTTAATAGAGGCATACAAGATAATCAGAGGGTTAGATAGGGTGGATAGTGAGAGTCTTTTTCCTCGGATGATGATGGCAAACACGAGGGGACATAGCTTTAAGTTGAGGGGTGAAAGATATAGGACAGATGTCAGAGGTAGTTTCTTTACGCAGAGAGTAGTAGGGGCGTGGAACGCCCTGCCTGCAACAGTAGTAGACTCGCCAACTTTAAGGGCATTTAAGTGGTCATTGGATAGACATATGGATGAAAATGGAATAGTGTAGGTCAGATGGTCGGCGCAACATCGAGGGCCGAAGGGCCTGTACTGCGCTGTAATGTTCTAATTCTAATTCTAATTCTAATTCTAATTTTTGCTTTCCATAATACATTTCCATAAAGCATATTAATATCTTACTAATGTAAGGTCGGTTTATAGTGAATTAAAATGAATTATCAGAACTGCAATGTACTTTATCCAGAGTCTTCAATACATTTTTTTTGTTTTCTTCCCCCTTTCTCTCTTTGATTTCTCCACGCCATGCTAATTCTCTGCCAAATTCCATTCTGAAACTGGTCACCAGGAGGTATATGCAAATAGTTTGTTAAGAGTGGTCTGATTTTCTCTCTTTTCCCATGAGGAAACTAACCTGTCCTCTGTACAAACTTTGGAACACACAGGCACAAACATATGTCTACCCATTCCATTGCACACAGTATTAGAACTCCACTGTGCTGTGTAGCTTTTTTTTAAAGTTTTTAATACTGCATGCTGAGTTAGGTGGGACAGTAGTAGGACATAGGAACTAGGAGCAAGAGTAGGCCATTCGGCCCATCAAGCCTGCTCTGCCATTCAAACAGATCGTGGCTGAACATTTACCTCTAGACATTTTCCCCACTATTCCCATATCCTTGATATCATTAGTATCCAGAAATCTATCGATTTCTGTCTTGAACATGCTCCATGATTGAAATTCCACAGCCCTCGGAGGCAGAGAATTCCACAGATTCACCACCCTCTGAGTAAAGAAATTCCTCCTGCCCCTTATTCTGATACAGTATCCCAGGTCTAGACTCACCAGCCAGGGGAAACATCCTATCCGCATCTACCCTGTCACACCCTGTAACAATTTTGTAAGTTTTAATGATATCACCTCTCATTTGCCAAAACTCTAGAGTATACAGGCCCAGTTTCCTCAATCTCTCCTCATAAGACAATCCCGCCATCCCAGGGATTAGTCCGGTAAAGCTCCGTTGCAGTCCCTCTGGAGATGTGAGAACAAGATGAAGCTAGTCTATGATGCTCATGGAGATGTCAGCCTTGGTTCAGCAATAGCATTTTCATCTTGGAGTCAGGTGGTTGTGGGCTCAAGACCCACTCCAGAGATTTGAACATAAAATTAACAGTCACTGGGGCAAGTGTGGATTAATTAAAGAAAGTCAGCATGGATTTGTTATAAATTGTGTTTAACTGACTTTTTTTTATTCGTTCATGGAATATGGATGTCGCTGACCAGGCCAGCAGTTGTTGCCCATCCCTAATTGCCCTTGAGAAGGTAGTGATGAGCAGCCTTCTTGAACTGCTGCAATACTTGGTGGGTAGGTACACCAACAGTGCTGTTTGAAAGGGAGTTCCAGGAGTTTGACCCAGTGACAGTGAAGGAACAACGATATAGTTCCAAGTCAGGATGGTGTGTGACTTGGACAGGAACTTGCAGCTGGTGGTGTTCCCATGCATCTGCTGCCCTTGTCTTTCCAGCTGATAGAGGTTGTGAGTTTGGAAGGTGCTGTCGAAGGAGCCTTGTTGAGTTGTTGCAGTGCATCTTGTAGATGGTACACACTGCTGCCACTGTGCGTCCGTGGTGAATCGAGTTAATGTTGAAGGTGGTGAATGGGGTGCCAATCAAGTGGGCTGCTTTATCCTGGATGGTGTCGAGCTTCTTGAGTGTTGTTGGAGCTGCAACCATCCAAGCAAGTGGAGAGTATTCTATCACACTCCTGACTTGTGCCTTGTCGATGGTGGGCAGGCATTGAGAAGTCAGGAGGTGAGTTACTCGCTGCAGAATTCTCAGCCTCTGACCTGCTCTTGTAGTGACAGTATTTATGTGGCTGGTCCAGTTCAGTTTCTGGTCATTGGTAACCCCAAGGATGTTGATAGTGGGGGACTAGCTAAATTGTTCTTGCAGAGAGCTGGCATGGACATGATGAGCCGAATGGCTTCCTTCTGTGCTGTAGCCATTCTATGATTTTATGATTCTATGATTCTATACTCTAGACTGAGGCTGTAATGTAATACTGAGGGACTACTGCACTCAGAAGTGCTATCTATCTTGAGCTTAAACCAAGGCCTTGTCTGCCTTCTCAGGTGGACATAAAAGATTCCATGGCACTATTTGAAGTGTCTGTCTACCTGGTAGTCTGTACTACCTGAAGGCAGTAATTCGAATTTGAAGGTAATTTTTAGCCAATGAAAATTTTCAAGTCTTAGTTTCAGTGTTGGAACACAAGAAAGAAAACATGTAAGTATCTGCTGATGGGGTTAGATGATGTTGAGTGGGCGAAGGCGCGGCCAAATGGCCTATATCACTGCTGTATAGTCTGTGTAATTTTAAATAAAGGATTTTGAATTTAACATTTTATGGAAAAATTAGCAAAGATAGAATAATTTATAATAGTTTAACAGAAGTAAAATTAAAACCAAAAAAAAGCAGAAGGATAGCTAGGGAAATAGGGAATTGTAAAGTAAATGACGTGAAAATTGGGGATGAATATAAACAGATGTCATTATTTTCCGTGGAGGCAGTCCCAATCATCAGTCCTAAATTCCTGAGTTGCAGAGGATAATTTGGAGAACTCCGTGGAAATTCTATCCCAGAGTTTGTTTTATTTTTAGTTGCAATGTATTTAAGTATTTGCTTTAGTAAATTAAGATTAGTATTGCAGTAATAAAGCTGTTTTGATGTGTCAATACCTTTATGTTTGTAATATTAATTTCCATGTTGCATGCATGAACAGTAAAGAAACAAAACTGATAAGCCATAGAAATAACAATTTCCTTCCATTTGACAAGAGTTTGACAAGAGGGTCAAAAAGAAAAAAAAAGACCTTTTGATAAAGAGTCATGGTAATGCCAACTTGAAAATATTCTAACTCATTTCTTACGGGTCATGAAAATGGAAAAAAAATGCTCTGGGGAGAGTTTCCATGAGCGTCTCTTGACTTTCTGCTATAACTTCAGCAGAATTTTGCTGCAATCCCTTGAGAAACACATGTTATGAACTGTTTTTAGCCATTTATGCCATTCTGTGAGGGCTCTACCAATCTTCTGTTGAAATTACATTGGTAATCCCCCTGGAAATTCCAGGCATCCATGTTTTACTCAAACCGGTTACCCAGATGCCCAAAATCAAGGCAATTGTTTTCAGTTTCATTTCAGCATTTTTGAGGTAATTTGGAAACGGCAATATTGTAAATTTGATATTCATGGATAAATTGGAACATTACGAAAGTCATAGTTTCATAGTTGGATATCTATGAGTTATTTTCATATGGTGAAATAAACAAAATTAAAATCCTTGCTTGAAAAAGATACCACATTATATTTACCACCAAACCATTAAAATAAACATTGGTAGCACTGATTCATCGAAGCTGAACAGAAAGATGACTTTAGTAAAGGTGCAGATGTGCTGCAAAAAATTATCGTGGGGCGGCACAGTGGTGCAGTCGTTAGCACCGCAGCCTCACAGCTCCATGGACCCGGGTTCAATTCTGGGTACTGCCTGTGCGGAGTTTGCAAGTTCTCCCTGTGACCACGATGGTTTTCGTCGGGTGCTCTGGTTTCCTCCCACCGCCAAAGACTTGCAGGTGATAGGTAAATTGGCCATTGTAAATTGTCCCTAGTGTAGGTAGTGTAGGGAATATGGGATTACTGTAGGGTTAGTATAAATGGGTGGTTCTTGGTCGGCACAGACTCGGTGGGCCGAAGGGCCTGTTTCAGTGCTGTATCTCTAAATAAATAGGGGAAAGGACATTCTACAATTGGAAGCACCTTTTTGTTGAATGCAATGAGATGATGGGAGTGAAATATTCATCAGGCACTGGTCAAAAGATGGATGGATTGCCCCACAGGTGGATTGGAAAATGGAGCCAGAACACTGTTTTGTTGGGATTCTTCCCTTTGTTTTCTGTCTCCTGTTTTGCAGTGTGCGTGGGTCTGCGTGGATTTCCTCCGGGTGCTCCGGTTTCCTCCCACAGCCAAAAGACTTGCAGGTTGATAGGTAAATTGGCCATTATAAATTGCCCCTAGTATAGGTAGGTGGCAGGTGAATATAGGGACAGGCCTCGCTGCCATAGAGCAAGGTACTGAGGACACAGGCCTGATACACTCGGACTTTTGTGTTCCGTGTCAGTGCGCCATTTTCCCACACTCTCTTGGCCAGTCTGGACATAGCAGTGGAAGCCTTTCCCATGCGCTTGTTGATTTCTGCATCTAGAGACAGGTTACTGGTGATAGTTGAGCCTAGGTAGGTGAACTCTTGAACCACTTCCAGAGCGTGGTCGCCAATATTGATGGATGGAGCATTTCTGACGTCCTGCCCATGATGTTCGTTTTCTTGAGGCTGATGGTTAGGCCAAATTCATTGCAGGTAGCCGCAAACCTGTCGATGAGGCGCTGCAGGCACTCTTCAGTGTAAGATGTTAAAGCAGCATCGTCAGCAAAGAGGAGTTCTCTGATGAGGACTTTCCGTACTTTGGACTTCGCTGGGCAAGGTTGAACAACCTGCCCCCTGATCTTGTGTGAAGGAGGAATTTTCCTCCACACAAAATTAATAGCATAAGCACCCTTTTAATGATGAAATTTATGTTCCTGCAATGCCACTCAACTATTCTGGCCTAGAAAATTCCAGAAATTGAACAACTTTAACTGTGGAGTCTAATTCCGACAGGTAGTAAATTGTTGTTTGAGTTTTTTAAATAATGTTTTTTCTTACTTTTCCTTTGTCACTTTTTCCTCTCCCTCTTTTTCTTTCCCTCTCATTGTTACTTTCTGAACTTGATTTGGCTCTAATTGACCCTACTTCCTTCTTTGTCATTGCTCTATGTTTCAATCTGTAAATCTCATTGGTTAAGCAGGTAGACTGTTGGTCCCATCATTCATCAATGTCCCTGATGGTCCTTTGTCCTTATCATGCCATTATCACTTGCAGTTTGAGCAATTTACACTGCAAAAGAAATTTGAGATGATTCGTGAGGGAAAATCTGACTAATGGAGTATGCTGCAAGATCTCCCACTCCAGCAAATTCTGGACTGAGAGGGAACAGTGCCCTGGTGTGCATCAACTAAGATTAACAGGCATTACAGTTACATTTACTGTTACATTGTTCGAGGAAAGAGAAACTTGAATTTATATAGCAAATTTCATGTCCCCAGGATATCCCAAAGTACTTCATGGTCCATTAAATACTTTTGAAGTTGCTATTCTTAAGTGAGCAAATGTAGTAACTAAGTCGCAAACAGTACCTATTGATTTCAATGGATTGGGGACATTACAGCACTAAGGATTTTAGATCATAGAATCATAGAATGAGACAAAACAAAAGAAGGCCATTCAGACCTTCATGCCTGTGTCAGTTCTTTGGTACAGCTATCCAATTAGTCCCACTCCCCTGCTCCTTCTCCATAGCCCTGTAAGCCTTTCCCTCCAATTTTCTTTTGAATGTTAGTATTGAATCTGCTTCTACCACTCTTTCTGGCAATGCATTCCAAACCACAGCAGAGTCACGGTGCAAAAACATGTTTCCCCATGTTGCGTCTAGTTCCTCTGCCAGTTACCTTAAATCTTTGTCCTCTGGTTACCAACCCTTCTGCCACTGGAAATAGTTTCTCTATTTAGCTGTTCATTTATTCTATCAAAACCGTTCATGATTTTGAACACCTCTATCAAATCTCCTCTTAACCTTCTCGGCAATAAGGATAACAACTTCAACTTCTCCAGTCTCTCCACATAACTGAAGTCTTTCATCTCTGATACCAGTCTAGTAAATCTCTTCTGCAGCCTTTCTAAGCTCTTAACATTCTTCCTAAAGTGTGGAGCTCAGAATTTGACACAATATTCCAGCTGAGGCCTAACCAATGATTTATAAAGTTTTACCATAACTTCCTTGCTTTTGGACTCTAATGGTCTATTAATAAAGCCAAGCCAGAAGAGTTTTAACAGCCTTCTCAACTTGTCTTGCCATCTTAAACAATTTATATTCATATACTCCCAGGTCGGTCTGTTCCTGTATCCTCTCTAAAATTGTATGATTTTGTTCATATTGCTTCTCCTCATTCTTCCTACCAAAATGTATCAAATCACACTTCTCCGCAATTAATTTCATCTGTCATTTGTCTACCCAATGCATCAGTCTATATCTTCCTGAGGTCTGTTACTATCCTTATTATTGACATTTCCAAGCTTTGTGTCATCTGCACACTTTGAAATTATGTCGTATATATGCAAGTCCAGGCCATTAGTATTACAGAAAACAGCAGTGGTCTGAATACCGACCCCTGAGGAACACCACTGTCTACCTCCCTCCAATCTGAAAAACAACTGTTCACAACTACCACATGATTCCTGTCCCTTAGCCAATTTTCCATCCATACTGCCACTGTCCTTTAATCCCATGGGTTTTAAGTCTGTTAACAAGTCAAAATCCTTTTGAAAGTCCCTATATACATCAATCACATCATTCTCATTTGCCCTTCCAGTTACTTCATCAAAGAACTCAATTAAGTTAGTTAAACACAATTTGCCTGAAACAAATCCAAGTTGATTTTTATTCGCAATTCCTCAGATAATGAAGCAGTTTGTGCCCATATGCCGCAGCACCTGACAACATTCAGGGTTTGGCTGTAAGTGACAAGTAACATTTGTGTCATATAAATGCCAGATAATGACCATCTCCAACAAGAGAGCATCTAACCAACTTCCCTTGACATTCAACAACATTACCATTTACTGAATCTTCCACCATAAACATCCTGGGGGTCACCATTGACCAGAAACTTAACTGGATCAGTGACATAAATACTGTGGCTACAAGAGTAGGTCATAGGCTGGGTATTCGGCAGTGAGTGATTCATCTCCTGATTCCCCAAAGCCTTTCCACCATCCATAAAGCACAACTCAGGAGTGTGTTGAAATATTATCCACTTGCCTGGATGAATGCAGTTCCGAAAGAATCAAAAGGCAGACTATTATTTAAATGGAGAGAGAATCCAAAAAAGTGCAGCACAGAGGGATCTGGGTGTTCTTGTGTATGAAACACAAAAAGTTAGCATGCAGGTGCAGCAAGTAATTAAGAAGGCAAATGGAATTTTGGCCTTTATTGCTAGGGGGTTGGAGTTTAAAAATAGGGAAGTCTTGTTACAACTGTACAGGGTGTTGGCGAGGCCGCAACTGGAGTATTGTGTACAGTTTTGGTCCCCGTATTTAAGAAAGGATATATTGGCATTGGAGGCAGTTCAAAAGAGATTCACTCGGCTGATTCCTGGGATGAAGGGGTTGACTTATCAAGAATAGCTAAACAGGTTAGGCCTTTATTCATTAGAGATAAGAAGAATGAGGGGTGACCTTATTGAAACGTACAAGAATCTGAGGGGACTTGACAGGATAGATGTTGAGAAGATGTTTCCACTACTGGGGGATTCTCGAACTAGGGGACAGAGTTACAGAATAAGGGAACACTCATTTAAAACTGAGATGCGAAGGAATTTCTTCTCTCAGAGGGTAGTGAATGTCTGGAATTCTCTACCCCAGAGAGCTGTGGGCTAGATCACTGAAAGTATTTAAAGAGGCGGTAGATAGATTTTTGAAATATCGGGGAGCTGAGGGCTATGAGGAGCTGGCATGAAAGAGGAGTTGAGGTCTGGGGCAGATCAGCCATGATCTCATTGAATGGCGGGGCAGGCTTGAGGGACCGAATGGCCTACTGCTGCTCCTATTTCTTATGTTCTTATGTAACAATGCTGAAGAAGCTTGACACCATCCAGGACAATACAATCTACTCGATCAGAACCCCATCCACCACCTTAAGCATTCATTCCCTCCACCACCAGCAAATCTATGCTTGCAGTGTGTGTCATCTACAAGATGCACTGCAGCAACTCGCAAAGATTTCTTGGACAGTACCTCCCAAACCCACAATTCCTACCATGTAGAAGAACAAAGACAGTAGGCACATGGGAACACTACCACCTCCAAGATCCCCTCCATGCCACACACCATCCTGACTTGGAAATATATTAACTTTTAATTGAATTCTAATTTCACCTTCTGCTGTGGTGAATTGTATTCAACCACAATTCAGGGGAATTGTATTCAACCACAATCTGTAACCTCATGGCCCGGCATATCCCCCACTCTGCAATTACCATCAAGCTGGGGGACCAACCCAATGAAGAGTGCAGGAGGGCATGCCAGGAGCATCACCAGACATATCTAAAAATGAGGTGTCAACCTGGAGAAGCCACAACACAGGACTACTTGCATACCAAACAACGAAAGCATCATGTGATAGACAGGGTCAAGCGATCCCACAAACAACAGATCAGATCTAAGCATTGCAATCCTGCCACATCCAGTCGTGAATGTGGTGGACAACTAACAGGAGGAGGAGGTTCCACAAAAATCCCCATCCTCAATGATGGGGAGCCCAGCACATCAGTGCAAAAGAGAAGGCTGAGCATTTGCATCCATCTTCAGCCAGAAGTGCCGAGTGGATGATCCATCTCGGCCTCCTCCTGAGGTCCGCAGCATCACAGATGCCAGTCTTCAGCTAATCCGATTCACTCCACATGATATCAAGAAATGGCTGAGGGTACTGCAAAGACTATGGCCCCTGACAACATTCCAGCAATAGTACTGAAGACCTGTGCTCCAGAACTAGCCACGTTGCTAGCTAAACTGTTCCAGTACAGGTACAACCCTGGCATATACCTGGCAATGTGGAAAATTGCCCAAGTATGTCCTGTACACAAAGGGCAGGACAAATCCAACCTGGCCAATTAGTGCCCTATCAGTCTACTCTCGATCATCAGCAAAGTGATGGAAGGGGTCGTTGACAGTGCTATCAAGCTGCACTTGCTCAGCAATAACCTGCTCATTGACGCTCAGTTTGGGTTCCGCCAGGGCCACTCAGCTCCAGACCTCATTACAGCCTTGGTTCAAACATGCACAAAAGAGCTGAACTCCAGAGGTCAGGTTAGACTGACTGCCCTTGACTTCAAGGCAGCATTTGACTGAGTATAGCATCAAGGAGCCCGAGCAAAACTAGAGTCAATGGGAATCAGGGGGAAAACATTCTGCTGGTTGGAGTCATACCTAACGCAAAGGAAGGTGGTTGCAGTTGTTGGAGGTCAATCATCTCAGTTCCAGGACATCATTGCAGGTGTTCCTCAGGGTAGTGCCCTAGGCCCAACAATCTTCAACTGCTGCATCATTGACCTTCCTTCAATCATAAGGTGAGAAGTGGGGAGGTTGGCTGATAATTGCACAATGTTCAGGACCATTAGCGACTCATCATATAATGAAACCGCCCATGTCCAGATCCAGCAAGACCTGGACAGCATCCAGGATTGGGCTGATAAATGGCAAGTAACATTCACACCACACAAGTGCCAGGCAATGACCATCTCAAACAAGAGAGAATCTAACCAACTCCCCTTGACATTCAATGGCATTCTTTTGGGCCTCCTTATCTCGAGAGACAATGGATACGCGCCTGGAGGTGGTCAGTGGTTTGTGAAGCAGCGCCTGGAGTGGCTATAAAGGCCAATTCTGGAGTGACAGGCTCTTCCACAGGTGCTGCAGAGAAATTTGTTTGTTGGGGCTGTTGCACAGTTGGCTCTCCCCTTGCGCCTCTGTCTTTTTTCCTGCCAACTACTAAGTCTCTTCGACTCGCCACAATTTAGCCCTGTCTTTATGGCTGCCCGCCAGCTCTGGCGAATGCTGGCAACTGACTCCCACGACTTGTGATCAATGTCACACGATTTCATGTCGCGTTTGCAGACGTCTTTATAACGGAGACATGGACGGCCGGTGGGTCTGATACCAGTGGCGAGCTCGCTGTACAATGTGTCTTTCGGGATCCTGCCATCTTCCATGCGGCTCACATGGCCAAGCCATCTCAAGCGCCGCTGACTCAGTACTGTGTATAAGCTGGGGATGTTGGCCGCCTCGAGGACTTCTGTGTTGGAGATATAGTCCTGCCACCTGATGCCAAGTATTCTCCGAAGGCAGCGAAGATGGAATGAATTGAGACGTCGCTCTTGGCTGGCATACGTTGTCCAGGCCTCGCTGCCGTAGAGCAAGGTACTGAGGACACAGGCCTGATACACTCGGACTTTTGTGTTCCGTGTCAGTGCGCCATTTTCCCACACTCTCTTGGCCAGTCTGGACATAGCAGTGGAAGCCTTACCCATGCGCTTGTTGATTTCTGCATCTAGAGACAGGTTACTGGTGATAGTTGAGCCTAGGTAGGTGAACTCTTGAACCACTTCCAGAGCGTGGTCGCCAATATTGATGGATGGAGCATTTCTGACATCCTGCCCCATGATGTTCGTTTTCTTGAGGCTGATGGTTAGGCCAAATTCATTGCAGGCAGACGCAAACCTGTCGATGAGACTCTGCAGGCATTCTTCAGTGTGAGATGTTAAAGCAGCATCGTCAGCAAAGAGGAGTTCTCTGATGAGGACTTTCCGTACTTTGGACTTCGCTCTTAGACGGGCAAGGTTGAACAACCTGCCCCCTGATCTTGTGTGGAGGAAAATTCCTTCTTCAGAGGATTTGAACGCATGTGAAAGCAGCAGGGAGAAGAAAATCCCAAAAAGTGTGGGTGCGAGAACACAGCCCTGTTTCACACCACTCAGGATAGGAAAGGGCTCTGATGAGGAGCCACCATGTTGAATTGTGCCTTTCATATTGTCATGGAATGAGGTGATGATACTTAGTAGCTTTGGTGGACATCCGATCTTTTCTAGTAGTCTGAAGAGACCACGTCTGCTGACGAGGTCAAAGGCTTTGGTGAGATCAATGAAAGCAATGTAGAGGGGCATCTGTTGTTCATGGCATTTCTCCTGTATCTGACGAAGGGAGAACAGCATGTCAATAGTCGATCTCTCTGCACGAAAGCCACACTGTGCCTCAGGGTAGACGCGCTCGGCCAGCTTCTGGAGCCTGTTCAGAGCGACTCGAGCAAAGACTTTCCCCACTATGCTGAGCAGGGAGATTCCACGGTAGTTGTTGCAGTCACCGCGGTCACCTTTGTTTTTATAGAGGGTGATGATGTTGGCATCGCGCATGTCCTGGGGTACTGCTCCCTCGTCCCAGCACAGGCATAGCAGTTCATGTAGTGCTGAGAGTATAGCAGGCTTGGCACTCTTGATTATTTCAGGGGTAATGCTGTCCTTCCCAGGGGCTTTTCCGCTGGCTAGGGAATCAATGGCATCACTGAGTTCCGATTTGGTTGGCTGTATGTCCAGCTCATCCATGACTGGTAGAGGCTGGGCTGCATTGAGGGCAGTCTCAGTGATAGCATTCTCCCTGGAGTACAGTTCTAGGTAGTGCTCAACCCAGCGGTCCATCTGTTTGCGTTGGTCAGTGATTATGTCCCCCGATTTAGATTTGAGGGGGGTGATCTTCTTGATGGTTGGCCCAAGAGCTCTCTTCATGCCATCATACATTCCTCTGATGTTTCCGGTGTCTGAGGCCAGCTGAATATGACTGCATAGGTGTTGCCAGTAGTCGTTTGCGCAACGCCTAGCTGTTCTTTGTGCAGTACTTCTGGCTGCTTTAAGTGCTGCGGATGTTAAATCGCTGGGGGCTTTCTTGTAGTTCAAAAGTGCAATGCGCTTAGCGGCTATGACAGGTTCCAGCTCTTCATTATGAGATTGAAACCAGTCTGCATTTCTCTTCGCACTTTTGCCGTAGGTGGTCAAAGCTGACTCATAGATGGCGTCTCTGATGTGGGCCCACTTGGTCTCAGCATCCCCTGTGGGAGTGTTTTGAAGGGCTGTTACAAGTGAATTTAGAAATTTTTGTAACAGCTGTGGGTGAGAAATTCTGCTCGTGTTGATGCGCGGGTGGCCCTTCTGCTTGGAATGATGCAACTTCTTTGGTCTGAGTCTAACCTTGCTGCACACCAGGGAGTGGTCGGTGTCGCAGTCCGCACTGTGGAAGCTGCGTGTGATTTGAACACTGTTTAAGGCGGCTCGCCTTGTGACAATGAGGTCTAGCTGGTGCCAATGACGTGATCTTGGGTGCCTCCATGAAACCTGGTGACAGGGTTTAGTGTGAAAGAACGAGTTGGTGATGCAGAGGTTATGATAGGTACACAACTCAAGCAGTCTCTGCCCGTTCTCATTCATCCTTCCAACGCCATAGCGCCCAAGGCAGGAGGGCCATGAGTCATGGTCGGCCCCAACCCTGGCATTAAAGTCCCCCAGCAGGAATAGGTGTCCGGTGTTGGGGATGCTGCTACTGATGTTATGGAGTTGTTCATAGAACTGGTCTTTAGCTTCAGGTGCGGAGCAGAGTGTTGGAGCATAGATGCTGAGTAGGTGTACTGGACCAGAGGTGGTGAGCAGTCGGATGGACAGTATGCGTTCCGAGCCATTTGAGGGAGGCTCTATCATGCTGAGCAAGGAGTTTCTGATGGCGAAGCCCACTCCATGCTGTCTTGGTTCTTCAGGATCCCTGCCCTGCCAGAAGAAGGTGTAGTCTTGCTCTGCTAGAGAGCCACTCGCGGGGAGGCGAGTCTCCTGAAGTGCTGCAATGTCCACATTGAATCTACTGAGCTCGTTGTTAATGATGGCGGTCTTCCGAGAATCGTTGATTTGTGTAAGGTCTTCCGACAGGCCAGGACACATAGTTCTGACGTTCCAGCTTGCAAAGCGAAGGGCTGGTACCTTCTTTCCTTTTTTCATGTTGTTTGGTGCGGTGTATCAGTCCACCTTTCGGGCAATGACCCTGAGCTCCAAGCACCCATTGAAGCAGGCAGACTGTCGCGGGACAGAACCTTATTGACCGGGGGCTGCCCGGTTTGAGGCGGGCGGTAGCTGTCCAGTGAGGTGCAATGACCTCTCCCACCGACAAAGGCAACCCGTGGCGCCCAGTTTCTACGCCAATTTATCTGGACTTATAACCCGTAACTGCTGCCTTCCGTGTTGTTTTAGTCGCTGTGAGGCAACTATGGAGTGACCTCTCCATGGCGCATGCCTGGGCAAATTTATGGAGGTTGAGAGTTGCCCAGTCGTCAAAACCCCCCTCTCGGCCTTTCTGGTGGGGTCCAAAGGAGTGCAGGACACGACGTTTGGCACCAGTATGGCTGCAGGAACTGCCGGAAACATGCCAAAGGTGACACATGACCGCCTACGGGGTTCCGCTCCGGATTTTCTGTTAGGGTTTACTCCCTTAGCCTTGGTCTCTCCCGAGACGCCCACAAGGCAGTGGGGTTGTTGGGGCCCCTACACAGGTGTAGGATGGTGCTGGTGGGAGGAGGGGATGCAAGGGGGAGGGGTAGAGGGAGGGGGTGGGGGGGGTGCAGGGGAAGGGGGTGCGGGGTGGAGATGGTGCGAGGGGGGGGTGGGCTGGGACGGGGTTGTGAGGGGGTGAGCTGAGAGGGTGGAGCAGGGAAGGGGACGGGGGTGGGGGGGGGGGTGGAAGAGGGGAAAAGGGGGGGGGGGAGGGGGGGTGGAATCTGGTGCAGGTAATAAGCCATTTCCTCAGTGCCCACCATCGACGTCCGGAAAGCTCATCCACGTCCTTCGGGAGGTGAAGCATCATTTGGCAGACTTAGAGGTGATTACATTTGCTAAGGGTTTTTTTTTGCAGTGGTTTAAATAAAGGCATGCAGCATTGCCGACAGTGCGCTGCAGATGCTCTCCGAGCCATCTCCCGCGGGCGCTTTGAAGTTGCGGCCGGGGGAGCCGTTCGTGGATGTTTTGGGTGTTCGGGGCACCTTTTCACAGGACTTCTCTCGGGTCCCGCAGCTCCTTCTTCACCTCAATGGACTTACCGCATGCCGTGGCTGCAGACACTCTGGACTGTGAAGACAGCAGGATCGGAGATTGAAGTATCGGCAGCTGTGCTCGTCAGTTTCATCCGGATCAATTTCATTGAGAAAACAAAGAGCAGCTGTAGCTGGGGGAGGGCAGTGGGCCCAGGTAACATACACTAAACTAACTGTTAACTTTTAGATAGGGCTAAAATGAACTGATTTAAAGAGCCAGGGGAATTTAAACAGTTTAAGAGGGCAGATTGGGGGAGAAAACGTTAGGGATGGGAGCAGATGGCCATGGATAGAGTTGAACAGCAAGGGAGCTTTCTAGGGAGC
The DNA here is from genome assembly GCF_036365525.1 of Heterodontus francisci. NCBI lineage: Eukaryota > Metazoa > Chordata > Chondrichthyes > Heterodontiformes > Heterodontidae > Heterodontus > Heterodontus francisci. The sequence goes on along the minus strand of NC_090372.1, from coordinate 116,573,083 downwards.
TTCCAGCCCAGGAGCCATCTTGAACTAGTAAAATGGCATTACCATCGCTGAATCCCCCACTATCAACAGCCGCAGGATTACCATTGACCAGAAACTGAACTGGACCAGCCACATAAATACTCTGGCTATTCTATGGTGAGTAATTCACCTCCTGACTCCCCAATGCCTGTCCAACATCCACAAGGCACAAGTCAGGAGTGTGATGGAATACTCTCCACTTGCCTGGATGGGTGCAGCTCCAACAAGACTCAAGAAGCTCGACACCATCCAGGATAAAGCAGCCCACTTGATTGGAACCCCATCCACCACCTTCAAAATTCACTCCCTTCACCACTGACGCACAGTGGCAGCAGTGTGTACCATCTACAAGATGCACTGCAGCAACGCAGCAAGGCTTCTTTGACAGCACCTTCCAAACCTGTGACCTCTCCCACCTAGAAGGACAAGGGCAGCAAATGCATGGGAACACCACCACCTGCAAGTTCCCCTCCAAGTCACACACCATCCTGACTTGGAACTATATCGCTGTTCCTTCACTGTCGCTGGGTCAAAATCCTGGAACTGCCTTCCTAACAGCACTGTGGGTGTACCTACATCCCAAGGACTGCAGTGGTTCAAGAAGACAGCTCATCATCACCTTCTCAAGGGCAATTAGGGATGGGCAATAAATACTGGCCTGTCCAGCGATGCCCAAATCCCATGCATGAATAAAAGAAACTGTGGGTGCACCTACACCCCATGGACTGCAGCTGTTTAAGAAAGCCGCTCACTACCACTTTCCTAAGGGCAATTAGGAGTGGGCAATAAATGCTGGCCTTGCCAGTGATGTGCACATCCTGTAGATGAATGAAAAAAAATTAGTTCATACTTTCCCAAATCCCAATTAATTTTGTCCCAGTTTATTGTCTCCAAAAATGTCCCCACCACTGACATTAGGCTGACTGGCCTGTAGTTGCCAAGTTTATTTCCCTCCCTATTATAAATAGAGCTGTGACACATGCAATCTTCCAGCACCACCCCCCTATCCAGCCCAAGGAGGATTACATTGTGACCCCAGCCTCTGCAATTTCCACCCTTACTTCCACCAATAACCTAGGATGCATCCCACCTGAAACAAGTGACTTTACTACTTTGAGGACTGCAACCCTTTTAAACACCCCCTCTTTACCTATTTTTATTTCATCCAGTATTGCACCTGCCTCCTCCTTTACTGCTACTTTGGCAGCATTTCCTTCTCCAGTGAAGATAGATGCAAAGTACCTCAGCCATGCCCTCTGCCTCCATAAGAATATCACTTTTTTGGTCCCTAATCAGCCCCACCCTTCTTTTGACTCTCCTTGCACTATTTATGCATATGTAAAAGATTTTTTGGGTTCTATTTTGTGTCATGCAGGCCCCCACCTGCCAAGAATGAGGCACATTGGTTTTTTCATATGAACATTGATTTTGAACTGTTGAACAGATCAGCCATGGCTGGAAAAAATATTTTCATACTAACATATGGTGCTTGTGTAGACAAAGCACCATTCCCTGACACATTCAACCCACAATGGATGTTGATCACCAGACAATGAGGGGGGTGGGGAAGTGCATTCCAGAGCCTGCTGGGGTGATGCATTCCACAGGGGCCAGGACTGGTTGGACCAGCTGGTCACATGACTTACTGGCTGTTCCAGGGTTTTTTGAACTAGCCACAGAGAGTTTGAACTCAGAAAGACTGTTCACTCCTGGACTGAGAAGGTCTCTCCTGTCTGCTCCCATCTCTTTCTCACGGAACTCCAAATCCATTGAAGACACATGAACCCCAAGAGAGAAAAGTCTCCTACAGCAAACAAGGTTTAAGAAGAATATTGGGCCTCAACAAAAAGCCAGACCTACCTACAATCAAGGACTCTACAATGAGCTTGAAGATCCGTAACAAAAACCCTCTTCAGAGATTGCCTCAAACTTTTCCACTTTATTTCATCTGCTCTGTTTTGTCACTATCTGCATGTGTGTTACACGTATGCATGCTAGCGTGGGTGCATAGTGTATCCATCGGCATTAAAGTTTAATAAATTTCAACTTTTCTTCTTTAAACCTAAGAAAATCTGTTTGTGCTGGTTTTTTTGCCTTATAATTTAAAAGCAGTGAACAAGGATTCACCCAGGAGGAGCTTTTAAAAAATGGTGTGTTTAAAATTAAACCCTGTTATGGTAAGACCAGGTGAAGGCTGAGAGGGAACTCTTGACACCTTTCTCACTGGGTTGTAACAGAAATTTGAGGGCTACCATCCTGGATTTTACCCACAAATGAGAGAAATTGGAAGTGGGAAGCCAAATAGTTCCCAATCAAAAAAGATCAAGATTTCAATACAAGTTTTCTTGTGGTTGTGTGTGCTTGAATACTAACATGTCTGCGACTGAAGCTCGTAGCTCCCCAAGCCAGGGTGCAGTAACTTGGGATAATTTAAAAGCACTGTCTATGGAGGAGTTGAGGAAAATGGCTGAGCAGTGTGGGATCACTGTACGTGGCAAGGCTAAGAAATCTGAACTCTTAAGACTAGTGGCCAATCATTTTTCCCTTGAATCTGAAGAAGGAGAAATAGGGTTAGAAGCAGACTCCGACAGGGGATGGTTAGCAAAAATACAATTGGAACAGAGGAAACTTGAATTAGAAGACAGGGAAAGAGAAAGAGAGAGACAGGAGAGGAAGAAAGAAAGAGCCTTCCAGAAGGAACATGAAGAAGATGAAAGGCAGGAGAGGGAGAGAGAAAGAATATTCTGGAAGGAATGTGAAGAGAGAGAGCTGAAGTGGCTTGAGTTAACTAGGGGGCGACAGAGTAACCCCAGTGAAAGCATGGCCAATATGGAGGAGCATAATTCAGGGCTGGGTATAGAATTGTTAAAACTATCTCAACTAATCCCAAAATTCAATGAGGAAGATGTAGAAGAATTTTTGGGTCCTTTGAGAAACTGGCAAGGCAGCTAAAAGGGTCATCTGAGACCTGGCCTCTCTTTTTACAAAGCAAGTTAACTGGAAAAGCCCATGAAGTTTATTCCTTGTTTCCAGATGAGAGTTCATCAAATTATGAACTGACAAAAAATGCTATCCTTGGGGCATATGAATTAGTAACCGAAGCCTATCACCAAAAGTTTAGAACCCTTATGAAGCAAGCTAATCAACTTATCTGGAGTTTGAAAGAAGTAAGCAGCTGGCTTTTGACCAGTGGCTGAGGGCACTTAAAGATACTCAGGGAAATAATTCTTTTAGAGGAATTTAAAAACTCTCTCCCACTCTCCATAAAGACCCATGTAGAAGAGCAGTGGGTTCAGAGAGCCCAGCAAGCGACCGTTCTGGCCGATGAGTTTGCTTTAATTTATAAGTCGGTTTCCCAGGGGAGGCACTTTCCTAGTCACCCCCACAAACCTGAAAGGGACAAAGGGTGGGAAGGTGATTGGAGCCCAAGCAATCCTGGGAGAGAAAGGAAAGCAGGAGACACAGGGGTACCTGAGCTGTACTTTAAGAGCCCTCAGCCACTGGTCAAAAGCCAGCTGCTTACTTCTTTCAAACTCCAGATAAGTTTGATTAGCTTGCTTCTTGGGGGTTCTGAACTTTTGGCGATAGACTTCGAGTACTAATTCATATGCCCCAAGGATAGCCAAAAAGGAAGGTGCTGTGAGCAAGAGTGAGACCCATAGACCTGTGTGCTTCTATTGTAATAAAGCAGGGTATTTAAAAGCTGACTGCTGGAAACTAAAGGGAAAACCTGTAGGGTTAATCAGGGCACACCCGCTCAGTGAAGGAGAAGAAACCCTGATGGAAAACACAGCAGAACAAGCTGTGGCTTTAACTGCAGTAAGAGTGAGACCCAGGAAGTCTACCACTGCATGTGCAGGCAAATTTAATAGGGTTCCTGAGAGCTATCAGGGCTTTGTGACTGAAGGCAGAGTAACCCCATACCCCTCGAGTGGGGCAAGCAAGTCCATAGTAATTCCTAGGGACACAGGGGCCACTAGATCCCTTTTACTGGGAAAAGGCCTGATTTTTCCCCAGAGAGTGCAGTGAACACCAGAATGATGGTGAATGGTATTGGAGGGCAGTGTATGCCTGTACCTGTACACCGGGTGCACCTGGTGTGCGATCTAGTTTCAGGACTGGTGACTGTAGGGATTGTCCCTAGTTTGCCTGTGGACGGGGTTGACCTGCTCCTCGGTAATGATCTGATGGGGATGAAGGTGGTCGCCTCCCGCACCCCCAGAAAGACCGCAGGAGGTCAGAGAGACAGACCTCTGCAGTTTCTCTGAATGTATAGTGGATGAGGACATGTTCAAACCAGCTCCCCCAGAGGAGCCTGAATTAGCACTGCAGGCAGATGACCTTATAATTGGAAAGCAGTGAACAAGGATTCACCAAGGGGGAACTGAAAACACAGTGTGTTTAAATTAAACCCTGTTACAGTAAGACCAGGTGAAGGCTGAGAGGGCCCCCTAGACACCTTTCTCACCTGGTCCTAACAGTGGGGAAAACTGTGTGAGCATTGTAAATACTAATGCCTTGATTGTTGTGCAGAATTAGGAACTCAGATTGCTCAGGGAAAGAGAGACTGCGGGAAGAGAGATCATGAGGAAGAGATATTGTAGAGAAAGAGAGATAGGAGAGAGACTCAGATGGTGGGGAAGGCATTGTAGGGAAGTGAGATTGCAGGGTGGAGATCAGGGAGAAGTGAAATTGCAGGGGGTGAGAGATGGTGGAAGGGGTCAGATGATTGCATGGAAAGGAGACATTATGACATGTTTGTTTGAGGGGTGGGGAAGGGTGTTGGTGGAGAGGCTCTCCTGCTCCTCCTGGCTTAGAAACAGTCCAGGTAAAGTACTTACCTGCTGCAGCTGACAGCTCCTGCCTCCCTTTAGCTACAGGCTTCCTGAGACTGGAGAAACGCAGCCTTGCAGCTTTAAGATTAAATTCATGACAAAGTCTGAGGCACAGTGCCTCATTTAAATATGATAATTACCAACCCATCTCTGGCAAGTGGGTTACTTGGTTGACCCTAACCTGCCATAATTAAAATGAAAGTAGGTGCATTCTTGGAGGTCCGATGCAGGAAACTGGTGGGGATGGGGAAGCAGGTAAATATTTCAGTGTGGTGGGGCGGGGAGTGGGATCAGAGCAATCTGATTGGTGTAGGGGATGGTGGGAATGGGTTGAAGTGAAAAGTTCATAAACTTTGGGGGGGAAAGGTCAGGTACACACAAGGTAAGTATTTTGTGGGGGGACAGGGCAAGGAATGAATTGTATGGTTATTGGGGGTGAGTGGGAGAGGAGCTAGAAACAGTAATTTAATTTTAAATAAAATTCAAAAGGCCTATATCTTTAAATATTTAAACTAAATTGAAGGGCTCGAAGCCCTTTAAAAATGGCCCCAGTGCCTGCACAATGATGTCTGATGCCATTGCCAGGGATGGAATGCCCACCCCATCCATATCATGGAGGGGGGGAATGGTCTGCCCCAGCATTTAAATGAGCCGCTGCGTTTAATATCACGGCAGCTCCGCGACGAGTGGTCCATGCGGGTGGACCACCATAGTTTACGGCCGCTGCCATAGCAACATAAATTTCAGCCCAATGTTTCAGGTCGATGACCTTTCACCTGAAACGTTAACTCTCTTACCCTCTCCACAGATGCTGCCAGACCTGCTGAGTCTTTCCAGCACTTTCTGTTTTGATTACAGGAGAATCTGATGTTTACTTAGACTGCAGATAGACTGCCATGTTTACATTGAAGCATTTAGCATTTTGCACAGACACAGAAGCCCCAATATAACTCAGCTATTAGGTCCCAATCAGGTGCTTAAGCAGTTTGTTGCCTTCACCTGGAATATCATTACTGAGGTTCTTTTTAATGTAATGAGAAAGTGGATACGGCATTTACTACAATGTTGAGAGTGCAGGATTGTCGCCTCTCACCCTTTACTTCACTTGCTGTTTAAACTACATAAACGCAACACAGAATCTCATAACCAGGCGACTTGTAAAACCTTTCACTCATGAAAAAGCAAAAGCATGGGATCATACAATGAAAGAAATCTGCAATGCAATGCTGCAGGGCTTGCCATTAAGTCGAACTGAAAATGTTTAAATTGCCACCGTTAAGAGATGTTTAAGCAACCTATGTTTGTAGTTCCACTGGTACACAAGTTAAAAATTACAGAAAGCTGTAAGACGAAGATAGATTATTCAAGTAAAGGCAATGTTTTTATTTTTGAAACATGCATATCAATTATTGTACACTTACAGATCCCCCACTAAAGCCCAGGTTCCAGTTTAGTGATAGTATCCTGTTACGAACATACGAATTAGGAGCAGGAGTCGGCCACTTGTCCCTTCGAGCCTGCTCCGCCATTCAATAAGTTCATGGCTGAACTGATTACTCCATATTTCCACCTACCCCCGATAACCTTCCACCCCCTTGTTTATCAAGAATCTATCTACCGCTGCCTTAAAAATATTCAAAGACTCTGCTTCCACTGCCTTTTGAGGAACAGAATTCCAAAGACTCACAACCCTCTGAGAGAAATAATTTCTCCTCATCTCTGTCTTAAATGGGTGGCCCCTAATTTTTAAACAGTGACCTCCAGTTCTAGATTCTCCCACAAGGGGAAACATCCTTTCCACATCCACCCTGTCAATACCCCTCAGGATCTTATATGTTTCAATCAAGTCACCTCTTACTCTTCTAAATTCCAGCAGATACAAGCCGAGCCTGTTCAATCTTTCCTTGTAAGACAGCCCGCCCATTTCAGGTATTAGTCTAGTAAATCTTCTCTGTACTGCCGCCGACGCATTTACATCCTTCCTTAAATAAGGAGACCAGGACTGTACACAGTACTCCCGATGTGGTCTCACAAATGCCCTGTATAGCTGAAGCATAACCTGCCTACATTTGCATTCAATTCCCCTCGCGATAAACCATAACATTCTATTAGCTCTCCTAATTATGTGCTGAACCTGCATACTAACCTTTTGCGATTCATGCACTAGGACACCCAGATCCCTCTGCATCTCAGAGCTCTGCAATCTCTCATCATTTAGATAATATGCTTCTTTTTTATTCTTCCTGACAAAATGGACAATTTCCCACTTTCCCACATTATACTCCATTTGCCAGGTCTTTGCCCACTCAATTAACCTATCTATATCCCTTTATAGCTCCTTTACGTCTTCTTCACAAGTTACTTTCCTACTTATCTTTGTGTCATCAGCAAATGTAGCAACCATACCTTTGGTCCCTTCATCTAAGTCATTTATATAAATTGTAAAAAGTTGAGGCCCCAGCACAGATCCCTGTGGCACATCACTTGTTACATCTTACCAACCAGAAAGTACCCATTTATGCCTACTGTCTGTTTCCTGTTAGCTAGCCAATCTTCTATCCATGCCAATATGTTACCCCCTACACCATGAGCTGTTATTTTCCAAAATAACCTTTGATGTGGCACCTTATCAAATGCCTTCTGGAAATCTAAGTACAATACATCCACCAGTTCCCCTTTATCCACAGCACATGTAGCTCCCTCAAAGAACTCCAATACATTGGTTAAACATGATTTCCCTTTCACAAAACCATGTTGACTCTGCCTGATTACCTTGAATTTTTCTAAATGCCCTGCTATAACATCTTTAATAATAGTTTCTAACATTTTCCCCAAGACAGATGTTAAGCTAACTGGCCTGTAGTTTCCTGCTTTCTGTCTCCCTCCCTTTTTGAATAAAGGAGTTACATTCACTATTTTCCAATCGAATGGAACCTTCACCGAATCTAGGGAAGTTTGGAAAATTAAAACTAACAGATCAACTAACTCACTTGCCCCTTCTTTTAACATTCTAGGATGAAGTCTATCAGGACCCGGGGACTTGTCAGCCTACAGCTCCAACAATTTGTTCAGTACCACGTCCCTGGTGATTATAATTTTCTTGAGTTCCTCCCTCCCTTTCATTTCCTGACTTACAGCTAATACTGGGATGTTACTTGTTTCCTCAATAGTGAAGACCGATGCAAAATATCTGTTCAATTCATCTGCCATCTCCTTATTATCCATTATTAATTCCCCAGACTCACTTTCTGTAGGACCAATGCTCACTTTGTTAACTCTTTTCTTTTTTAAATATCTACAGAAACTCTTACTACCTGTCTTTATATTTCTAGCTAACTTTCTCTCGTACTCTAATTTTACCTTCCTTATCAATCTTTTAGTCATTCTTTGCTAATTTTTATATTCTGTCCAATCTTCTGACCTGCCTCCCATCTTTGCACAATTATAGGCTTTATCTTTAAGTTTGATACTATCTTTAACCGTTTTAGCTAACCACAGATGGTGGGTCCCACCCTTGGAATTTTTCTGTCTTGTTGAAATGTATCTGTTCTGTATATTCTGAAATATCCCCTTAAATGTATGCCACTGCATCTCTATGACCTACCCCTTAACCTGATTTGCCAGTTCACTTTAGCTAGCTCTGCTTTCATGCCCTCACAATTGCCCTTATTTAAGTTTAAAATACTAGTTTTGGATCCACTCTTCTCTCCCTCAAACTAAATGTAAAATTCAATCATAGTATGATTGCTGCTACCTAGGGACACCTTAACTATGAGATCATTAATTAATCTTATCTCGTTGCACAATACCAGGTCTAGTATAGCCTGCTCTCTGGTTGGCTCCAGAATGTATTGTTCCTGTACTCCTCATCTAGGCTACCTCTGCCCATCTGATTTTTCCAGTCTATATGTAGGTTAAAATCCCCCATAATTATCGTTGTACCTTTCTGACAAGCTGCCATTATTTCTTCCCTTATACCCTGTCCTACAGTGTGGTTAATGTTAGGTGGCCTGTACACCACTCCCACAAGTTACTTTTTGCCTTTATGATTTCTCATCTCTACCCAAACTGCTTCTACATCCTGGTCTCCTGAAGTTAGGTCATCCCTCTCTATTGTGCTAATACCATCATTAATTAACAGAGCTATCCCTCCACCTCTTCCAGGCTTTCTGTCCTTCCTAAATGCCATGTATCCTTCAATATTCAGGTCCCAATCTATGTCGTCCTGCAGCCATGACTGTAATGGCTATCAGATTGTACATATTGATTTCTATTTGCGCTCTCAGTTCATCTGTTTTGTTTTGAATGCTATGTGCATTCAGATACAGAGCCTTTAGTTTTGTCCTTTTATTATTTTTGTAATCTCTAGCCTTATCTGTTGATTTACTCTTAGGGCACAGGCCACATTCCATTTTAATTCAAGAGTGTTTAAAATTGCTGTTAAAATATTTTTATTGTTTTTCTGAAAATCTGTGATTGAGTTTAAAAACTTTATGCTGCTCTTTAAATATCTTGACCTCACGACGTGCTTTGGTTGGTGGATCCTGGTATTTTGACATGAGTATTAATTAATGCTAAACAGTAAGATCGCGGGCTGGTTATAGACCACTGCCACTCTCTTTGTTGGCTCATTAAATTATGCAGTCGGCATAAAGCAAAGTGTCAAAATTTCAATTTTGAAACAATTGGTGTACTCTAAAAGCTCGAATATTTTCATATATGCATTTTGAAAGATTATGCTTTTTTAAATGCAGCTAATTTCGAAAAGACTTGTTTGAATGGGTCTATAAAATGTGTTGTATTAAAGGTGGTCGTTGGGTGGCGCTCTAATCCACACAGTTACTCGGAAAATCTGGATAATTCCGCCGCGACTCGCTGTATTCAAATGAAAGGAAACATTTATTTTGTTTTTGTAAATTTGTTCCAACAGATTTTAAATAAGCACGTGTCCAATTCGATTTTTGTTTTGCATTGTTATAAAGCGCGAGCCATTCTTCGTGCTCGTTTGTTTATATATGTATGTGCACCAGTTTATTTTTGTAATTATATATTAAGCCAACATCAGTCGCTGTCTTTTAAAATAAGTCGCATACATTTCGTGTGCACTATTCCACCTAAAATTAAACATAAGTAAGTCATCTCCCGAAACCCAGCCTCTTATATAAAGTAGCAAGGGCGATGAATTCTATATTATGAAATGTTGAATTCTGGGAATGAATTCTCACCACCCCATTGAATATAACAAAATTCCAAAACGAAAGTTTTATAAAAATCTGATTTGATGTTTGTAATCCCGTACTTTAGGCTATGTGTAAGATCGATAATAGTGGAAATGTTATTAAAGGTGACCGTATAAATCAGGCCGGAACAGTTAAACAATAATACCACACTGGTATATTTGTGCAATTGTAAACATTTTAATTGATGTTGTCTTTCAAAACAATATAATTATAAATTCCACAGTACAGTATGATAGTAAAGCGCGAAACTGAACATTGTTTAACAGTCTAAATGTTTCTGGGGAATATTTGCATTCAGAGTGTGTTGTGTTGGTTATTAATCTGGTCAAATGAGTAATAGGCAGTCTGGAATTCAACATGCATTTTTCTTACCATGTAAATTGTAACACTGTCTTGTATGGAAACCAGTCGTGGACTATAACTTTAATATATAAACAAGGAAACTCTCGGGACTGCTTTGGAACTGAAATCTAATCCACGATGTCGCTCAACTCAACAACTTCCCATTCAAAAGAAACTATTGTCATGGTTTTAAGGTCGGACGCCAAAGAACAGGAACCTTAAGATTCTGCGGTTGTCAATTTATATTTTAAAATGTTTGCTGACAACCAGTGCGGCAGAGATTTAAGACCTGGTAACCAGGGGAAGCATTAATGTTAACGGAGGGCGGCGAAGGCTGTTGTTATTAGAATTTCAAATGATGATGCTGTTTATCGACAACCGCTGTACAATGTTCCCGTGCTTTTGTGTTTGAATCATTTGTTGTTTTGTGTTTAAGCACTTTTCTTAGGCATGGTGTTAAACGAGTTGAGCGAGTTAGGGTGTTACTGATGGCTGGCTGCTCCATCCAATGGAACACATCCACCCAGTGCGTAATAGCGCAATTAGGGACTGAACCAAGACTTTGCTGCGCCCCAACCACAGTCTGCCGAGCTCCCTCCAGCACACACAGCAATGATATAGATTCCTCCAACACACACACATACACACACTCGCACGCATCGACTGACCGCCATCACATCCTCCAACTCCCCAGGCCATGACAGGAGTATTCGATCGCAAGGTTCCCAGCATCCGGACAGATCTCCAGGGCACTTTCCAACACAGCATGCACCATCCGTCGCAGGAATCGCCGACTCTCCCCGAATCCACGGCCACGGATACGGGTTATTATAGCTCGGGCGGCTCCCACCATGGCTACTGTTCACCTTCGTCTTACGGCAAAGTTCTGAACCCCTACCAGTACCAGTACCACGGAGTCAACGGGTCCGCCGCCAATTACCCCGCCAAAGCTTACCACGAATACAATTACCCGGGCCATTACCACCAATACGCGGCGTACAGCAGGGCTCAGCCAACATGTACCCAGCCAGGTAAGGAGCCATTTTCCACAACTTCCCCAGAAAATCCTCTCGCACCCAAGTGTCCGTCATGCAGACACAGAAATGCTTCCCCCGACCATCCAGCTTCAGAAACTCTTTAGTCTCGACTGCCTTTTTCGGGAGTTTGCGAGTTCGGCGCGGCCAGAATCCCATTTGACAACTTTGTAAATGTGTCTGTGAATCGGTGCGAGGTTCTTTAAACGTTGTAGGATGTTTGGTATAAAGGTTAGGAGCAAGAAAGTCAAGCGCAGGCCTGTGGCAATTCGTGGCGTTGAAATAATGAGAAAAATGTGGAGCATTTATTCAGCAATGATAAATGAATGACCCTTTCCCATTTCCAGCGCCGTCCTGTTTTCCCCGTTCGTATTCCGTGAAGTGAAACTGTTGGTTCTTCCATCAGACGGTGGAGTTTTTATTTTGTCCGCGGTAAATTCTTGCACTGGAATATCAGCTCACATATTTTTAATAAAACATGGATCAAAAACAAAATTACAACGTGTGACTGTAATGGAAGGAGTGCCCGACCCCTGCATATTTTACAGAGAGATATCTCCCGCTGGAAATTTCAGCCCCGGGGCCTGGCGGTGAGATCCCGAACCGCCTTCATCCATTCCGACCCCAAATCCATTGCAAAAGGCGCTCCTTTTCTCGGGGGCTTTCTCTTCATTTTATTTGCCTGCGCTGTGACATTTTTTATTGAATCTGACGGCTGAGCGCGTTTCGTTCGGATCTTGAAAACTAAAGTATGGCTTTTTCGATTTCAGAGAAAGAACTTGCCGAGCCCGAAGTCAGGATGATAAACGGGAAACCGAAAAAGGTTCGCAAACCGCGGACCATCTACTCCAGTTTCCAGCTCGCAGCTTTACAGAGGCGCTTTCAAAAAACCCAGTACCTGGCACTGCCAGAGAGAGCCGAGCTGGCGGCATCACTGGGACTCACTCAGACCCAGGTAAGATCAGCCAGGCCGGGATCAAACAGCCCAGGGGGTAACTGGAGCCCGGCAATGTATAACACCAGCACCGAGAACCGCGCCGACTCGGGATCACAAACACAGCCGAGCCGAGAGCAATCGGCGCAAATCGAGCGGGTGTTCACCGCCGATTGTACAATTTGACAGAAATTGTATCATATCGGCGAGAATAAACCGATACATACTCTGAAAAAGTGTCTGATTGGATCTGAGTAACCCCAATGACAAACCGACGGCAAAGGACTCGTCAATTAAACTGGGATTGCTTCACTATCCGCGGTTTACTGAATGCCCCAGACACAGAAACACAAATTTAAAAAAATTATATATATGTATATATAAAATAACACTGACTCTGATTCGCACGGCTCGGCTTTGTTCTGATTTGAGCCCCTGCAGTGTAAAACTTCTCTCATTAGTTAAAAAATACCATCCGACTCTCCTCCGCCTCCATTCAATGTGGTTTGGCCTTAACAATTCTGTTACTGCATTTTCAGCTAGCCTGAAGATAGGAACTATTTGTTTTATTTATGTTAAATATAATTTTATTTTTCATTCATTTGACTGTTAATTTCAGCGATGGGCAAGTGTGGTTTGATAATCATATCACATATTTTAAACGTAGTGGTTCATTTATTTAAAAATAGGTAACTTGAGCACGAAGTTAAATATTCCCAAGGTTTCCTACCGAGGTGTTTCTTTCAAATAGAATATCGCCCTTTGGTTTTTAGAGACTTTTAGAGGTTTCAGCAATGCAAACATCGGGAAGCTGTAGTATATTTTACTTGGGCACTTCACAGTCTATACATTCTGCTATTACTCTGGATCGGTAGTTTGCTGATTTAGCTATTATTATTTACAATAAAAATTAGTCATGAATTCAGCCTGAGTGCACAGAGCTCATTGAATACCTGGACCTGGAACAAACCAGCATCAATGCTGCGACAATATGGTTGAGAACAGACCGGGCAGTTTTAACATATATTTCCAAATGAAACATGCGAGTAACTTAAAGTGTGGGGAGAGAGAAAGAGTGATAGAGAGGTACTTGTCACTACACCGAGAAACATAAAGTGATTTATTGTCTTCCTATGAAAATCCGAAATAGTCATTTTCTTCGGTATTTGGCTACAACGTGAATCGACTAAAAGTCGATGGGATCTTTAGAATTCGGCGCAGCTTAGACCCAATGGCACTGCAAGACCACCGTAGCTCGCACCGTTATAGACCAACTGATTTTTTTTGCGCTATATAGTTATTTTAGAAATTAATGATTAGTATTTGTTTTGACAGGTTAAAATATGGTTCCAGAACCGAAGATCGAAGATTAAGAAAATCATTAAAAATGGGGAGATCCCTCCAGAGCACAGCCCCAGTTCCAGTGACCCCATGGCCTGCAATTCTCCTCAGTCCCCTGCTGTTTGGGACACTCACAGCACCTCAAGGGTTGTCCACGCTCATCAAACCCCCAGCCACAACCCATCCACCGCAGGCTACCTGGAAAACCCCAGTTCCTGGTATTCCAATCCCAGTTCCATTAATTCCCACCTGCAATCTACAAGCTCACTACATCATCCACTAGCTTTGGGATCCGGGACTATTTATTAATCTGAAACATATTCCAAAGTGGATTGATTAGGACCGACAAGCAGTGGAGATATGCAATGAAATGCACGTTTTGTTCAGTCGGAATCAAGAGAAGCCAAACTATCTGACTCTGTACACTCGGTGCATGTAACTTTTCCACATTTCAAAGAGCAAAATGAGATATTTTTCCAACGGACGTCGGGGCGAACTTGGACACTGTCAAAGGTGCCTTTCCCTTATAAGCAAAGACCGCCAACCTTACGGGACTCTTCAGTAACATATATCACTGTACATACGTGTAGATAGTTGAATTGAACTGTATATTCTGTTTAAATAAAATTATTGACACTTCGGAAAAAATATTGTTGGGATTTTATTTGATATAATTTGTGCGGTGAATGTGTTGGACACCAAACTGAAGTCTGTAAAGATCATATTCTTAACTCTAAAACCCAATGTTCAGTGATCATTGCTATGGCAGCTCATGCGATGGAGCAAGTGGGTTACTGGGAAACCAGCAATTGCAGTTTTTTACATTTGCTTTGCACCAGCAGCATTTTATTTTAGGAAAAATAAAACTTGCCTTTCACCTTCAGGGCTGTAAGACTCTGCCCTCACTAAATATATGAATAAAATACTCACCTAGACTTTGCGGAAAATGCAGAACAAATAAAACGGAGCATGCAGAACCAAAGGATTCAAATGGATGAAATTAAATTCTAGAGGTTTTTGATGTTCTTGTCTCTTATAGTAGGGAACGAAAACAGTGACCGTGACACGCTCCACTGTTTGGATATAATTTTAGCTGATATTTTTGAAAAGAGACTTAATTCACTTGTTTTACCCGGCCTAAAAAGTACGAAATAATGACAAAATCCAGTCTCGATTTAACACTTTTTGCTTCTTACCGAACTATCCTGCGTGTATATTGGATTTCTCGAAAAATGTGGATAAAACAAATGACACCTACAGGAAGGCTATTAGAATAGAGAAATAAAAATAAAATTAAGACATGTCAGCCTTATGCAGCAGTTCCATATGAGTGCAGATTTATGTGTTTAAAATTCAGATTTTTTTTTCAAGTTGAGCGTGTATTTTTGAAAAACATTTTAGCGCTTTCGTAAGATACACACATGGAGATGCATTACCTTATAAAAGGAAATAATGAGAGTGAGGTGCACATAGGTATTAGTCATTTTGTGGGAGTATCGCTTATTTTCTAAATATATTTCAAATCTACCAAAATTGGACAAATACTTCCATTACACTCTTTTAGGAATGGACAACCCTAAACCTGAAAGA
This sequence comes from Heterodontus francisci, assembly GCF_036365525.1. NCBI lineage: Eukaryota > Metazoa > Chordata > Chondrichthyes > Heterodontiformes > Heterodontidae > Heterodontus > Heterodontus francisci. Next base: position 116,557,749 of record NC_090372.1, on the reverse strand, counting down.
CTGCGTTGCTGCTGCTTCCTCGTCCTAATTTATTCATGAACACTTCACGGTCTTAATTCCACTCAGTGATTTTACTTGTTCACACGATTGTAGCTAACGTGCCAGATGTCGGCAGAAATGAATAACAAGTATTTCTGGAACCATTTTCAATAATAAACTGATTTCAAACTTCCACAAGGTTAGGTATATAATTCTGTCACCGTTCCTATAAAAATTAGTGACAGTATTGTTGCTTGTTTGTCTGTTAGAGATCCAATCAAACACATCGAAATAGGCAATCTTCCATTTAAAATGCAAAGATTTTTAAAATAAATTTTATTAAAATCGAATTTGAAGTTTGCTAAATGTATGTTCTATTCATATTTCGTATAATGATCAACTTATATTATTAAACGGTCTGCAGAAATAATGCAAATGTTGCAGCTGATTGTGAGGAATGTTATGTTCAATTCCAGTTTATATAACGACCCACAGGCAGATTATTTATTGAATCGTGATAGAAACAGTATACAGCACAACGACGACTGGGGCAAGTGGGTTCAGTGGAAATTTATGTCCTAACGTTAATCGCCGTTGACTTTCTTTACTTACCAGACCTACATGTTTACTACATTTAACAGCGGAGCAGAGTCGAACAGTAAATGGTAGCTCCTTCCTGTTAATAAGAACAAGGCAACTAGGCGAACGGATATAGTACCGTAACGGTGCAAATTCCGTTTGAGGTTTTTAGTTCTCCATTGCTGATCGACACTCAGTGGAGGACATCTCAGCGAGATCTTTGCGATATTGCGCGATTGTCAATGTATATTTTTTTTGTGTTTAGAAAATGGCGTATCCTTAATCGAACATCGAGCGAGTCGGCATTAACTGGGATCACACAGATGTATAGCATAACAATACTAATAACCTTGGTCGAACCTAAGGAGATATATGTCAGATATAAGTTTGCTGTAACAGGATCTATATTTGTTAGTAGAAATATATTTGAATTCCATCAGTAAACCTAGTGTAACGTAACATCAATGTGCGCGGGGAATTAGTATATAGAACGTAGCATTAGGTCTAACTGACTTTCCATTTACAGAGATGCATTTTCATCGCAATAATGGAAAGTAGGCGCAAACCTTAGACCGGGCTGGGATCTGTCTGAATTTATCTCCAGACATATGTTTTCTAATCAAGTTAGTCAAGGTTTCCGATATCTCAATGAGTACAGTAATAAACGTAGGGAGTAAATTCAGTTTATGTGAGTGTATCTACCCAGGGTACGATAGTGGAAAAGTTTGAAAATACCTTAGGGCATTTGAGTATTTAGGTGGGACAGGGGATGGGCTCCTGGCTGCTGGATTTGTTTGGGATTTGGGTTATGTTCATGTTTCTGGTAGTTGGGCTCTCCGGGAGTCTGGCTCGCAGACTTCCCGCAGCCTTTCTCTTTGTGTTGCACACAATTAGCAGCTTTGAGTGGCAGAGAGGAGCCGAGAGGGCGGCAGTTGAGATCACAGAGAGCCGCATTCCTGTGGGTGCAGACCGGCTCCAGAGCTGCGCTACTCCCGGCCACGGCCCACCTCAACTAACACACATTCTGCAGAAAAAAAAACAAAAAATAATAAACGTAACCACATTCTCGGGCACAAAAGTGGCATGCACTTACATATATACACTCAAAAACATGTATATAGGCGCACATACAGAGCCACACACATATATAGGTAGACATATGCATGTAAATATATATAAACTTTTATGTATATTTAAACACACACACATGCGTAGATATACAAATACGCGCATATAGGCACCTGTACTGGAGACACTGACAAAGGCACGCATGCAAGACCATGTCGAATGCCGATTTTTAAAAACTTGCAGTACGTTATTAACATTTTAGATAATTTCGTTTATTTAAGTTTTAGATAAGTACAACAGTTGAAAAGTAACCTTATTCACGAATAATAAATAATAGACTGTGTTAATTTTAATTGGAGTGGGGAAAATTTGGCACAGTTACATGGAACTTCCACTTTTCATAAATAACTCCTGATTAAAAAAAACTTATACAGGCTTCAAAATCCAATTGAAATGCATAATCTAAAATAGTAAAGAATCCAGACAAGCATAATGGAGTGGTGATGTAGAAACATGAGTGCCGTTTGTAGAGTCTTTAGTTCGAGATTATTTACCCTGGCTTTTGTGTCCTTCTGAAATTACTGGGATTTGGGATCGAATTAGCTCATGTTTTACTGCTATAGTGTTGCCGGGGCAAAATGAGTAAAATACAATTTGTTGACGTTATTCTATCCGTCTAGCAATCGAAGCATTAAAAGCTGTCACATTAGAACCCCTTTTAATTGTTAAACTGCATGTCTAACGACAAGCCTGGTTTGCTGTAATTTGATAGAACAAGCAATAGCAGCGCTTAAAAGCTCTATGTGACAGTAAGATTTAAATATTTAAGAATTACTGCAATTTACACATTTTACAGCTCTGTCTAATTATTTTCGCTATGCATAATGCAGCCACAATCCGCTCTATGCCCAGTTTAGCATCTCAATTGTTTGGGGGGTGGTAAGGGTGGGGGAGAGACATGTTTTTACATGGTGTATCTGCCTTTTCAAATATAGAATAACTGTCTAAAGTGTATTGCAATCTGAAATATGTGGAGACCAGCAAATCACATGTTGGAGGCGTAAGCGATAGTGCCTTAACTGCAGGAGTGTTTAAATCAAGCTCCTCTTTAAATCGCATCTTATACTCAAAGTGCCTTGTGACTTAAATAACAGTTAAACGTGGTTGTTACTATCTGAAGCTAATAAAATAGTAGTCATGTGTACATTCAGGTGGTTCGTAATAGCGAGTAACAGCGTAAAGGGCTGAGCATGATCTGCAAGGGAGCCGAGGGTTATGGGGGCAGGCAGGAAGATGGAGTTAAGGCCACAATCAGATCAGCACAGCAGGCTCGAGGGGCCGAATGGTCCTATTTCTTATGATCTTAACGAGGAGGGGATGTTTTACTTTATAAAACAAGGTGAACAAAACTATTAGACGATACATGAAAGAAAAATTGCTGTTTGCTGGTCATGTTTAATTTCATTCGTTTTTGCTTGAATTTTTTTCATTCCCTCAGTTCCTTTCTATTTTTTATTATAAATTCGCGCGACCGTTTCTCTCAATCGTGTGTTTATGCTCATGAATATTTAATTTTCTAGCAACAAAATGATGTTTTGTAATTCGAATATTGTTTGCTGCTTTTGAATACACATTTAAATATATGAATTAGCTAGGTAACTGAAGTGTTTCTGAAAGTGAGACAAAATAATATCTTCAGGTTTCACAAGTGGGGTTGAAAGCACTGAAGCATTTATAGTAGAAGTTGGCGTGTTCTCTTAGTAACACTCTACATAAACAATATTTTATCTCCAAACACTCTAATTTTACTAAATCGTCGTATTTGCGAATTAAAAGTGTATGCTGTGGGGAGGTCAGTGACTGGAGATAAAGCTGGTAGCAGATATCCAGCTTCGGAAACATACTGACTCCAGGCCAATTCTGAGGTAATAATATACTCTTGTGTTCACAATACATTCGACATGGGCTGAATGCTGAGAATAATTGATGCTTATATTTTGACAAACGGCGCCCCATCTTTCCACAAGGCACGTGAAAGACGCCGCGTTCAAACTTCAACATTCAGAGCTCATCCTGTAGGCCGAGGACTTGAGAAATCAGCGAATCTGTCGCGTGGAAAGAATACAGAATCTTAAGCAAGCTTCTTCCGCAATATATTGTTTGGAATTATAAATTGCACAAAATAAGTTTAGTCTGTAATATTTACTAATATGTCCAATGAATCCGGGATTTAAATATCTTTATTACAAACTTTACCGCAGATCGTAAGTGTGATTAGGGCATTTACCCATTTACTGGCACAATCCGACACCGTTAACTCACTCGCGCTTCTCTCCAGCTCTGCGGTTTACATTCGTCCTTTTCATTCACATTTGTTTCTTCCTGCTTTTCTGTTGAAATTTCACCCGCTGAGAACCTTCGGAATTAACATTGTGAGGTTTCCACTCAGCAGCCATCTGCTCTGCACAAATAATGGCGAAATTAGCCGAACTGGACAGTTGCAGCGATGTAATAACTCGCAGTAATTAGCCCCCAGTCTGGATTAAGATATTATTATTATAATCTGGACATTTACAATTGCCATAATTTGCAAAGATGCGCCGGTTCTTGATTACAGCAGTTTTATCAACCTAGCCGTCACCAAACACTGACAGTAATAACAGCTAATTTTGCTGGCAATATAAGAGGTGGCGGGGTGTGCAAACAATTTCACACCTGGATATGCTCACTCAACCGGAGGAGCTAAAGCTTCTGCCCGGTCATACAGTAAAACGATTTGACTAGTCACCGTTGGCAGTGTTCTCTATTGGAAGGGTGTGTACTTGGAACTGACATGTCAGGTACGTTTGAAACTCGTTTTGTATACATATAATATATATATTAGCATATATGTATACGGCATCATTGAGAAATTTTAAGACATACATTACCTATGAAGGGAAGCGAGTTTATACATGGGTACAAGCGAAAGTATGCTGTGATTTTGTGAATGGATCGGGACTTCTTGCTTGATGGCGATCACTCGTGGATACATTTTTTCCTTAAGACTGCAACACTGACACAGGTCGGTTTGACGGGCGGGGGTGAGGTAAGACAATTCTGAAAAGAGTGAGCTCAGTACAGAATGTTTTTGGAATATATATCCGGTTATGTTCAGTTATGCCTGCGGCGCTTCACTGAACATATTACAGACAACTTTGGAAATAGAATCATAAGTATTCCAGAGGTTCAAACCTTTAGCTATCTATCTATTTATCTATCTATCTATCTATCTATCTATCTATCTATCTATCTATCTATCTAATGTGATAGACATATACTTTTACAACCAATATGTTTAAGAACAAGACACAAACTATTGGTAACTCAATACTGAGATATTCCGATAACCTGCCATAATAGTTCACATGTAGTAACTCACACCTGTCACAAGAGTATTCCGTATGATTTTAAAAGAAAATTGTATACAATAGATACATTTTAGATTTTGGAATACACAGTGAATGTTATTACCATATACAATGTTCTAAACTATGTCCAAAATGATAGCATTTCCTACATTAATTCTTCCTCAGCTTTTCCAAATGCAGTTAATATTGATGTTGTATAGGGACGGTACTTTGTTGCCCTGCTTATAGTGACAGGCCAACTACAAGTCATGACAAAATAAAAAAATGTTTATGATTATGATAACATCTTATTTTCAAGGAGACAGAGCTGCTAACGGGTAAGCCAAGGTCTCCGCTTAAAGTCACGGCCTCCTGGTCTGGACATATTAACTTACCTTATGGGCAAGCCTGGCACCGGTGTGTTCGTCATCAGTGGAGGTTGTAAGATATTGTGATGCAATTGTGTGCGTGTATGTGTGAAGATGTTTAATATTTAGTTTTCAAAGGGTATGATCTCTGCCCAGACCCACATGGACGCAGTTGTACACTTTGCTTCCCTTGCCTTTTGCACACAAATCTACATCAGTGGGCGGTTCGAGGGTCAGGCGGAAGTGCAGCTTCGGTCCCGAAAGAAATATCGGCGAAATAACTGCTGAACACATACTTGTTGGTGTAGGAGCTCACAAGATGGAGGTGGGATGTAAAAGCTCGGGGGTTAGGCAGACTCCGCAAATCCTTCAAACATCAGCACAAACAGGCAGCTCCCCCTCCCCCACTCCCAGCCGGGAGCGATCGGGACCGGGCAGGAGAAACTGCTTCCTATCTTGCAATTAAACTGAATTCACGCTTTATCTCAGAGTTGCTACGAACAAAGGAAGCGCTGATAAATAATTGTGTGCATTTATATTTTGATTTTCATGTCTTCATTCTGTACTAAAAAAACACTTCCGAGGCACGAAGGCCAAGAAATATTTAGCATTACGCATGTAGGGAGGAGTGTGTGATTTGCACCATTCCTTAAAAGCACACAACACTCAGAGCAAGGATTTTTCTGATGCCGTCTTTAAATTCTGATGCGAGTGAATTCGCCATGGAAACAAAAAGTTCGAATGGAACAGATAAAGAATACATATTGCTTTCCTTGTTGAGCTAGAGGAACTGAAACATCTGCTGCCATGAAGAGTGTAAAATATCCCATACGGTTTCTCATAAAACATACACTGAACTGGCACTGATACTATCATAACACATGCTATCGACACGGGTTAGAAAGGCAGAGGGGCATGATCTTACAATATGTTATATTAATGTGCAGACTTCATGTTATGCTTAAAACGTGTGATTTAAAATCCCACTTATGAGGAGGATGCCAAGTCGTTTTACTTAAATTCGGCTGTACAGCTTGTTTACCAGACAAGTGAAGGTTATAATTATTTTTCACGGAGAAAAACAATTACAATGTGATGCACTATTGTATTCATAAATTATAAACTTGGTCGGCTGAAGTGTATAACCCAGTAAATAGGTACTTTTCACTATGTACATTTGCTTTGTCATTTAAATATATTAGCAGTCCAGTTTTGTACGAACACCTTGTATATAAACAATATAAAGATAGATCTCCAGATATACACAGAGCGAAATTCGGATAGAATATAATCCATGCTCTATTTACTTTCATGTTATAAGGTTGATTGGTTCAGAGGTTTTCATTTGATTCCCACTTACTGTTGTAAAGGCAGAAAGAACCGTCTATAATCTTTAGAGAATATGTAGAGTTCTTGCGTCAACTCTAAAGGTAACTGTCTAAACGCACTGTTTAAATATTTGCTTCAATGCAAATATTTGATCAGAGACAATATCTTATGTAAGCGACGTTCTGTCTCGTAAAACCATATTTATAGAGACTTGTAGTGGCAGATAAACAGCATTTCTAAGAAAATGGCTGGACATTTTATTCTGCACATTCACATCTATTCTTTCACAAAAAAAAAATCACTGTGGAGAGTCCAGTTGTAAGCTAGAAGCCTTCGATGTAAAGTTGAATGGTTTAACTCTGCTTGCTCTGTAATCACACAGGTGGACATATTTTCCTCAAGATGTGTTAAAATGCAAAATAGCCATGTTTAATGTTTACGAGAAATGTCAAATTAGGCTCAATGCATTCACCCAGTAAACACTGAAATTCGGATGTATTAGAAACAGAAAATGATTGGGGTTTTAAATCGAGATGTTAATAGAAAGTGTGCCCAGAACTGCCTTAAATCGGTTTTACAGCTGATTTGTTCCACCAGAACTCCACATTAATCTTGTTTACTGTCTTTTGTATATTCTTAATCACTTCGATTATTCCACAATTTCAATTTACCTTTTACAATTAAATCTAGTTATGCAATTAAAATATGTATTAAAGTCATTTTGAAATCAGGTATGAGTGCTTTATTTACATTTTTTTTCTAGGACCTACGCGCACACAGCTTCTCTAAAGTCACCGTTTGAAGTTCATTTTTCTTCGCTGATGCCGGTTTCGTTTTGCTAAGCTTGGCACATTTACTGGATTGGATTTAAGAAGCCCCTTTAATTGGTTTATGAATAACACAACGTTCTATTCTTTCTCCTTTGTTTCGCTCTTCTTCCTGAATTTAAATAAAGATAGCTCTTTAGTATTAAAAGTGGAAGAAAATTACATGTAATTACCTTTGACTGTAAAAACGCTGTAATCAGCGGGCTACAATAAAAAATTACCCTAATTATAGTCGCTTTTATGATGGTCTAAGCCTTTCTCGTGAATAATACCGTAAATTGTTCGAAATATCAGCTTTAAATTGGATGGGACTGCAGCTGGAGGTTTTTGTTTAGTATTGATCGTGTTGGATTTTACATTAGATTTTCACAGTTCGAGAAAAGCAGTCAATATTGCCAGTGGAGTGGCGAGTCCATTAAATGAGATCAGAATGTGGCTGATAATAGAGCTGTGTAATTTACTTCCTTGGTTGTTCACTAGAACCAAACAACTGTATGTCGGTAAGTAATGATGGTTTTGTGCATACTGCGAGTTATTATCATTTGGAATGTTGTGCATGTCTTATTTGTCAATTGCGATCAATGGCCTAGCTTCAGTGGATCTCAATTAGATGTGTATAGGTCCATAGCTTTACAGCTTCAGAGGATTGTATAATGCACTTTTATCGTTTGCTTGCTTCTAGCTCACTTAATGTTATTTATTTGTGAATTATATTTTAAAACAACGAAAGTCTGCAGATTCGTTTGTGTAACTTCACAACATTATATAGCAGCTTGTATTTAATCATTGTTTTATCAACTGTAAAATATTTTATTGCAGTTTCCCTGGTATTGTCTTAGACTGGATTGTTTTAAAATAAGGCCATGGGAACGAAACGCCAAGCACATTTGTTAAATTTGTTCTCGGGATGTTGGCCATATCAGCAAGGTAGCATTTTCGATATTAACATAGCACAGTGAGAGATGGAGTTCTGACATCCACCCCCCCCCCCCCCCCCGCCACCCCACCACCACAAACACACCCTTTCGAAATAATGCAGCTATTAGGAAGCGGGACCAATGGTCTGCAGCCAGTAAATCTTTGAAGTGAAATTCTTTTAATGTGGTTTGAAACAAGGGTAACTACAAGACACGTATAATTTATGATTTTATGATTTATTACTCAGTATGAAAGAGACATAAAACATATAAACTATGTACAACTAAAAATTAAACAATATATACATACAACTTGTCTTTTTATAAGCTTCCAGTGCGTCTTAGCATCATCAACCCATGCTGTTTTAAAATCAGCATAAAATCTTCCATATTGCATTCGCATACGTGGTCATTGAATATCATGGACTCTATGGAGGCAGTCGCGGTTCTTTTGTAATGTTTACAGTCACCGACCATTCCTCCTCTTCCGCCCACTGCCAGTCTGTTTTAACATAACTTTTAGCAACTGAAATCGTTGCTAGATCTCCCATCCAAAGTGGTACCATGGGCATCTGGGCATTGCCTAACGATGGCCTCCCTCTAACCCCATTGTGTTCTGTCCATTGAGAGCTTCTGGCCTCGGACTGTCACATCATCTGTCTTTGCATGGTGTCCTGGTGGGTCGTGGAGTACCAGGGGGAATAACCAGCCATATAACTGTTGGGGGTCATGTTAACGCCTTTGCCCGAAGCTGAGATGTCCCACACTGGAGGGATGGTTGGAGAGCGAGGGGAAAGAGCAGCCGATCCGGGCACAGTATCATTCTCAAGTGGATTGCCGCCCTGTTTCATTATTTTCTTAAACTTTGAGCGTTTATTCTGGAACCAGATCTTCACCTGCAAGAAGATTTAAAAAAGGAAATGCATAGGCTTTAAACGGTGGTCAATGTCTTTGTTTTGAATTAGCTAAAATATTCAACGTCGCTGACATAGAAATAATTGCAATATAGTATTATAATCAGAAACGGTATTATCAGACGGAAACAGCCCAATGTCAGCGTAAAAGCAAATAGTTATGTTCGAGCAAATAATTTTCATAAATTCTTCACTCTGCTTCAGTTATTAATTTTTTAAAATATCAATGTAAACGGGACATTGTTTTACTAAAATGTCCCTTTCGATGGCATATAGACTGTTTTAGACTTTTCACTGATGAGGAAATTCTACCCTGCTCTGTGAAGTCATTATGAGGTAATAACACTATAAATAGCATAGCTTCTGACAATTATTCCCGCTATCGACTGCACTAAATTAATGGTTGGGATATAAGGAAACGCTAAAATAATACAATCATTTTAATAATTTCTGATGTGTAATATTTCCGCAATGTGTGGAGCCATTTCCAAGTCTTCCCTCTAGTTCCCGTTATAGTTAGAAAAGAATATTCTGGTCATCAGACAAGTTAATCTTCAAAACTATTCAACCTTATTGACTCGTCTGAACAAGTTAAAGTAAAAAAAAATGATTCTATTCTATATGCAACACTTTCGGATTGACTATTAAAATAAAGCTCAAACTGTTTGAGATTTAAGTGCCGTGCAGATTAAACACAAGGACTGGAATTATTAAAATACCTAAGAAACGCCCAATATATAAATTTTCAACTTGAAAGTCTCCTGACTCCAACACGGAGAAATGCAGCGAAATTATGATTAATACTTTGAAAAAGTTAATATTGTATTGCAGAAATTTACAGTAGAGAAATAGCTTTCAAAAAATGTTAAATTGTTAATTCCATGCAAAAAACAATGATAGTATAATGTTATAATATTGGCAACATTGTGATAAGTTTTTAATGACTATGTGTCTACTACTTCTCAATTGAGTCATACAACAACTATTATTTTATAATTACAATCGCTTTACAGAAATATGTTTCTTTTATTGATCACATGGATTTCTTCATTTCCCGCCTACACGATCCAAATTAAAGCAACACATCGTAAGTGATTTTCTTGTCTCGTCTCTCCCCACGCCACCCCAACCCCCACTCCCCCACCCACCACCCTTCACTCCCTCCCCCAACCTCTCTCTCTCTCCCCCCCCCCCCCCCTCCTCCACCCCCACAAAAGAAATAAGCGAAGATTACTTGTGGAGAAGTAGAAACAGTGTAAGTTTGACAGGTCGTTCAAGAGAGACACGCGTAATCAACGGTGTGTTAATGAACTTGACTTATAAAGTCTATGCGCAAATATAGAATGGGTTCAATCATCTATTAAATCAAACCGATATAACTACATTGTTTTCAAATCTGCTACATTTTAGGAAGTTTATAACAGTCAGCATGGTAAATATATTGAAAGAAAGAAAATGACAGCCACTGTAAACAGCAGTTATTAAATAGACCCGATATAGTCACTAGTGTTGGATTCCGACTTCATTTTGCAAAATAACGCATGAAAAATCTCAGAAAGACTGACATCCTAAAAAAACGAGTTTGTTTTTGCAAGTTTGAAATCAAATCAGTCGAGTTAGCGAAATACGCTGTCCTTGTATCGTCATAACACAGCAATGTTCTTATCGCTTCATAAACAATCCTTAATTGTTACTTTATTTTGATTTTTAGAAGTATTAGTCGACCCATTTACACAGATATTTTAAAGAAAACATTCTTAAAACGAGCTGAACATTGTTAATTGACACCTCGTTGAATTATATGAAATATGGTTTCCAATGAAGAATACCATCTTGTAATTGATAAGGATAAAACATTGTTTATAGCTGTTGTGAATAGGGATGAAGAATTATCCTGACTAGTCAAGAGTCAGGTAAATCCTTAACAAAGGTGCAACTCTTTTCAATTTCAGACCTCCCATTGTTCTGTATCACATCAGCGCCGGGATTCGCAAGAAGCACCGGCAGTAGCTGAAAATGAATCAAGGAATCATGCATCTTTGACTCAATACCTATTAGTGGCAAGGTTATCCAAGGGCTGTGCATCCAGGATTTGAACACATTTCAAATATTTTACCAACATGTCTTGCTAAACGTATATTTTATGATCATTATCGAGCAAATGGAAAATCATACGTTAAACTGCATGATCCCAAACATGTGCAATGGACGTGCTTAAAGCTTTTAAGTATGAGTGGCACTTTCTTAACTCGTGTTTCAAAGTGAACACCATCGAATTCAGATCCGGAGAGAAATGCAATAGACCCGTGCCAAAACATATGGTAACTTCCACCTTCTCTTTTTAAAAGTTTATAGATATCTTTGACACCCCCAAATGACGATTTTGTAACAAGGCTATCTTCAGAATTGTCCAAACACATTCTGGATATCTTGAGCTTGATAAACTCAAGAAAATAAATATTTTAATGCTGTATAAGCTGCCATTCAACTACAAACGGACTGTACATGTGTCCAGCTTGCGTTGAACAGACTTCTTATTTTGTGATTTTGCATAGGCTGCGCTATAAACACCAAGGTCTAGGTAACAAATCTCTTCCAGCTCTCAGCTTTTACAGTGGAGTTAATAACTGTTCTTAAACAAATAACACATAAACTGAGAGTTGCACTTCAAATGCCAACCATTTTTGAGGATGACGTTTAAATTATTTTATATCTAATTACCCTGCCACAAAAAGTACCATGATAAACAACTTTTTAAAAAAAACCAGATTAGTGAGAATAGGCATTTGATTTAATTTTATGTTAGTTACAGGATTTGGCCCACGTGGTGCTCTTAAAGCTGCACTTACCATTTTGCTCTCGAGAGCGTTGGTTTTGATGTAAACTCAAGCTATATATAAGGATAATTACCTAAAATCGAAAGGCCGAATTTATTTTAAGTTAGACAATGAGATCGGAACTGAGCATATTGTTTCTGTGCCGTATTTACCGTGCCATTTCATACAGCACACTTGTAACATTCTACCTGCAGCCTCGAAGAATCTGGTCGTTTTGTGCAATTTGACTTTCATGGCGACTAAATGCAACTTGAGAAACAAACAGGTCACAAGAAGAGCTAACGCTAGCAGCCGTTGTTCTTCACAGCTACCTGGTAAATCACTCTTTCCTGGGCACTGTACCTGTGTCTGTGTGAGTCCCAGCGAAGCGGCCAGCTCAGCTCTCTCAGGCAAAGCGAGGTATTGAGTCTGCTGGAAACGATGATTTAATGCCTGCAGCTGCAGACTTGAATAAATAGTGCGAGGCTTGCGGATCTTTTTCCCTTTCCCATTAAAACGGATCTCCCCATTTTCAATCACTGTTGTCTTTTGTTGTTCTGGAAAACAAGCATATGATACACGATGTCGCCATTTTGCACAGCCCAGTTCACAGCACATTCCTATATCTATTTAAATGCACATTCCTCTGGAGTTACATTTTTCTCGGAGACATTAAAGAGATATGTTCCTTAACGGATGTTTAGGAACAGTAACGATTCCATAAACAATCTGGCCTGTTGAAAATAATCTGGAGAGTTCCATTAGCTTTAGCCCCCCTGGCATATTACAATGAAAAGCATGCTGAGTACAACTGGCGACTCTGAAATAAGCAATATAACAGTAAGATGTGTTAATTAATGAAACGTCAGTTGCTTGCAAATGCATGTAAACGGCACCACGTAATGGACAGAACAACAGCGGTATACTGTTATTTGGCGACGAGAAGTTATATTGCATCAAATGAACAATGATGAATCTAAGTTCCGATTACATATTGACATAACGTCTACGTTCATTATCTTTCTGTTTACTTTTACTTCTCTCTCGAAAATTGTTACCGAATCAATTCTAAGCGTGCTGACAGATATCCCTATTAAAACATCCCAACCAAAAGAAGGAAAGAGGCATAAGACTCGCCGAGTTAACAGTACCAACGAGAAACTACCAAAAGAAAGATTGAAGGAATAAAATTAAATCCAGAAACAAAAAAAATCAGTAATCGAACAGAGAAAGAAGAGAAAAATATGACATAAAAAGTTTAACGTGCTTTTCTTACACGGTTTAAATTATCTGCTGTTTGAACCACTAGAGAATATCGCTGTTGATTTAATCAGGAAGGAAAACGGAAAGGCCGAATGTGAACTAGTTTGGGTGTGATCGAAAACTCACCTGTCTCGTCTAAACGTGTCTGGCTGCCAGTGTTGTTGCTGTGGTAGGACGGCAGGTAGGGGCTGTGATGAGAGTGACTCATGTAGGGGTAAGGCAGGGATCTGTTGTAAGTGTTGGCGGCCGAGTACGAGCTGTCGTGCTGGTGTGAGTGTCCTCCTGAGGGCAGGCAATGCACCGGGTAGTGACCGTGAGACATGGCTGGAGAGCTCTGCTGGGACTGCTGGCCAAACTCCATGAAAGCAGATTTAGAGTCCGGGGCTTCCAAACCGTCAGCCATCGTAGTCATGGTCATTATAAAACTTTAACTGAAAAAAAAACTCTTAAATGCGAAATACTTGTCTTTCTCATGAAGAGAGTAAATCTTTCGAGGAGAAAGCGCGGGCGTGTTAACTCCTTTTTGTAAGTAAAAGGTTATTTGGGGCTTCCAAGTTGAATGGAGGAGGGATGGAGTTGAGGCAGTCTTTTAGTGGATTCTGGTAAAGTTAAGGCTCTGCTTTCAGACTTGATGCAGATGCTGTAATGTGCCACAAGTCGAATGGTTTGTCTCCAAAGGGCAGCAGCTCCTGATTGGTCATCTCTCTGCCTCGTCATCCTTCTGCACTTCTACTGGATTCACTGGATGCAGTCAACAGTGGGTTAATCCGGCTAACTTAAAGCACAGCCCAAACAACCTTTGGCAACAACGCCAATTGCTCTCTCTCTTTACAAAGATCCAAAGGAATTATAACCCTCAAACAACACTGTTACTTCGATAGCATGGGGCTGTAGAGTAGATTGAAAATCTGATGTCAAAGGACTGAATTTTTAAACTATTTACTTATAAAGCCAAGTGGCAAAGGCAACGTAAACATTATCCGCGCAATATAATTAGACAGATGTACAAATATAATATGCGCATGCGGAATATTACAAGGAGTTAATCGATATTTTGCACTGCAGATGAAAATGTTAATTTCATCAGCGGGAGGATGAAGACAGTTAACTCGTCATAAAAGAGAGTAAAGAGACGAAGAAATATATTCCACGTCTTCCTATAAGGAATCCCCAACGCTGTCAGTTAACTCATCCTGTTCTTTTGGAATCAGAAAGTGTTCTGCTGCTTGAAAGATATGCAAATTATGAATGTGGTTGGCGGTTTGGCAAATTTGAGTTAATACATAAAGTGATGATTTAAAGTATATGAATGTGCCTTACTAAATTAATTAGGTTTAAATTATGAATGACTTCATTGTATTATCAATATAATTAAATACGTAACTGTGTGTTATATTTATTTTTGGATGATGTGTGTAGAGATAATTATGACCCTACTTAGAAATACACAAAATTTATCTTGATTATTTTAAAATTGCTGCAATGAATTTCCTCACAATTGTCTTGTAATGATTATGACCGCATTTGGAATAAAATAGTGGATATAGAATAAATTATCCTCTAATTATACGCTACTGTCGCATCAATTATCCTCTTATCAAAGTGGTTGTCTCACGGCAGCGTTTAGTTTCAATGCTCATTTCACTATAAAAAGAACTTTATAACTATTATTTACACGGTCTTTTAAATCTCATCTCACGGACGGTACTATGCATCTCCCCTACAATCAACAAAGAAGAATGATTCTGAGAAGGTGCGCTCATGGATGAAAATAAAAACTGAAGTCTCTGATTGCAACAGTAGATTATCTTTAATAACCAAATTCAGGTGACATATAAATCAGACGGATTCTTTAGCAGTATAAGACATTCACCTTACAGAAGAGGTAAGAGCGATTTAAATATTCTTTGAAAGGAAAAATACACCTCTCAAAACAATATTGGTTTTAGAGTACTACTCTTAATTGGAAGGACAACTAGGCAATAATTCCTTCACTGTTAACTACAAGTGACCCTAACCTATTTAAATAACGTATTAATAGTGTTAAAGGACTTCAACATGAATGTAGCATTGCAAATGTGAAACAATATCTGTGTGCATGTGTTCGGTGTGTTGAATGGTCAGAATACAGTGTGGGGCTATCTTTTAGTATCATTACATCACCGGTCAATTTTAGCACGCCTTGTCTCTTCTGAGCCGTGTAAGCCGTTGTGGTGTGTTTTTTTTTGCGCCCTCGGTGCCGCATCGTTGCCTCTGAATACATCTTGATACCTCTTGCTTTTTTAACTTCGCTTTCCTATTAATATGAGATGAGGAAATCTGATCCCCATCACACGATGAACTGAGAAATTAAGTTTAGAATTCGACATAAAGGCAGTTTATATTTTGCAATAAGTCGAGGGGTCCTTCTCAACTCAGTAGGTTACTTGTCAATTTCAGATCAGTTTCACAAAGTTTTCAAACTGTTGATTTGTGTCCATTCGGTCACAGACTTTCAGTGAGCATAGGTTAATGCGATGGCGACTGAAATAATATAAACAAGAGTGGGAAGGAGGGAAACAAAACGAAAGTACAAATTTAAGTTATCCAACGGCTTCCTATGAATAACCCTCTTGAACTTTTAAAAAAATTAGTTCTTTTGGAAACGGGTGGAAAGTAGCAGGGGGTTCGGATAGATACATTAAGAAACTTAACAATAATATACTGAACTTCCTTAACTGGATAATATTACATTATTGACATATTATTACATTATTAATAGTTTTTGTTATTGTTTTTAAACCGTCGACTTAAAAATCAAAACATACTCTGTTTTACACCCTGAGTGATTAAACAGTAATTTGCACTAAATTAGTAAATAGCTCTTCTAAATGATTTCAGTGATGGGACCACACCTTTGATACTACAGTAATTGTAAGGCAGAGCCTTTTTCAATAAAGCCACTGAGGTGTTAGAATCATTACTTCTGCGCTCTATTGCCAACAGCGATTTGTGCCTTTTAGCCCTTAATAAAGTTGGGCATTGTTCTAAGGTGAGTTTGTTGTCTAGTGTTATTTCTCCCACCGATAAATTAAATTCGTGTTGATGAACAGGTTGGAGAAGTTCAGTACAGAATGTGGCCGAATTCTAAAACCTATACTTTGTTTCTCTGGCAGGTGCAACAGGCAGTGACATTCTGCATTATAGCTAAACCAAATATTCAAATGCATTCTTGAGCACATGGCCTAAATACATTCATGCACGGACACGGTTAAATCATGACGATTAATAAGTTATGTCAAGAAATGTTACACGTAATCCGTATTATATGCGAAGCATTTATCCAGATTCTGTTGCTTTGTATTTCTATAAGTATAAAATTATACGAATGCATATATGTGCTGAATCAATGTGTATAGAACTATGCATACGTGTATATAGGTGCGTGTGCGCATCTGTGTTTGGAAAGTTGTGTTGTAAAATATATCTGGTACATAAGCAAATCTGTTTATATACCTCTGACAGAAACACATTTCTGATACAATAAACTATGTTTAACCAAGATCTAATTTGTTTGTTAGTCCTTTGATGCACAAGTCTCAAAATAAACCTCCTTGTCCCTCTGGACCTTATTGGATAGGATATGTTTTTTTATATAGCAACATGAACGCACCTCTACAAACAAATACGTATCATGTGCCAAGTTTCAATATGTGAGGCCTTTTATTATTATTCAGTTTTGTGAATATGGAAATGATTAGCTAGTCGATATTTTTCTGGGGACCTATTCAATTTGATGCGAACGGGCCTCTTTCGACTGTCATAGAATCTGAGCATTTGTGCTCTATTATTATTCCCCCCGTTGCCACCATACTCCCGCTTAATTCAACTTGAATGAGCGATAAGCAAATTGAATGATAATAAGTTTCATGATCTCCCGATACTAAGAAACTATTGCACAATCTCTCAAAATGTAGGGAAACATTTTATAGAAACTCTAAAGAAGAATCTGATTTTAACTGGTGAACGGCTTTTCTTGATCTTTTGGCTCTGGTTATAGATTAAATGGATTCGCAAATCATTTTCCAGAGGCAACATCTTTCAAACCTGCACTGTTCAAAACGTGCAAAATACGGCTGCAGACAAACACCAGAAGTGAAAGGAAATGGGGAAAGTGAGCAGATTGCTTAGAATGAGTACTGGGCATTGTTTTTAAAAAAATCCGCAGATAAGATAACGAGGAACTTGAAGGCAATCTTTCAGCGCTTCATTGATGGAATACAACAAACCGGACATCAGGATTGAACATATACCGCTTGCGTATATCTGTATATGAACAGATGGCTATAATCTATATGGAGAGAGAAATACTTCAATTACTCAATAACACTGTATAATACAAAGCTTTTAAAACAGCATCATGGCCGAACTACATTGTTAAACTGAATTTGCTAAGCAGCATAAGCATTTATAGAAGACAGTGCATTAACCCAGTTATAAGGGTACTTACCCATCTAAAAATGCTTTACTTTCTGTAGTGACTATTCAACTGACATCACCAGCAGCCATACTACTTCAGTTGATATTTAGGCGGAGAGAGCAGCACACTTTCTTTTTTGGTAAGCACACTAGGATCACTCTCAGATGCTGTAGACATGCAGGCGTCGATAGTGTCGAGGAAATGGCAACTAAAATATTACATACGGATTCTGCGCTAGCTTCACCATGTAGCACACTACACCTCACATCTATGCCAGTTGACAGCAGAAGGTGCAGAAAGTCGCTTCTGTTCTGCAGGACATATACTGCTATACTTTGTTAACAAATATCATGTCTATATATCTGTGAAAGTTAATCCATACTGTGCACATTGCTGCTATTGTTAGAAGGATATATTTGTTATCCTTGTTGCAATTGGCTTTATTTCTGCTACAATACGTTTTAAAACGTATTTACTAAAAACAAATAGTCACATCTTGATTCTTTTAATCAAAAAGCAAACTACAAAGAAAAAAACAATGTTTGATCTTGTTTACGCTTTGATATAAATAACACCGCAAAATATATACTGAAAATTAAACGTTATTTTTTCCTATAAAGCACGAATGACATATTTAAAAACATGACTACAAAGTCCTATGAACTATGGAGAGATTGTAAATATGGTCTTTCCCAGCGAGCTTGCTTCTAAATATCGTTTATTAGGAGAGTTAGATTTTGCAGCACGCTAACCTTGAGCTACAAATTACAGTGGAGGATTACGAACGACGGATGCTTTGCTGTTCAGAACAAATAAACAACTAACAAAGATTAAACACTTTGTACTTAGGCAAGGATCTACTAGCCAAAATCGGTAACTATTCCGCATAATATTAATTAAAGGTCACTGGTAAAGGGATCATTTATAGGAAACAAATTTCCACATCAAAATAGCCTAGTTTTTTGAACAATAATTTTATTGGCTGTGGAATGCAGCATTCGCGTGAATTCGGTTATTAGATGAAAATTTTTGAATAAGCGGTTTGCACCTCTCGGGTTTCAATGGATGATTTGGGTTATTAGCTAAATTTTTGAGGTTTGGAACGAAACTTAGCGGTCTCACACTTCAAATAATCTCATTCAGTGTTAGCGGATAATGAATTTTACTGTTTGCGAAAATATCTAGAAAACCAACAACGGAACTAACAAACATTGACCTCTACTGGCCTCCTCCCCCCCCCACCCCTCACCAACACCTCCTCCCCACCGCCCCCCCCCCCACCCCCACCTTCAACACCGTCGAGAGATAGCACATAATACATATTCAAAGCAATATATTGGTCAAATCTTTACCTGACTAATTGTGCCAGAATCTGCCAAGATGGTGTAATTTTAGAAAGGCAATGCATTGAATTATATTGAAAATAATTTTCTCGCTGCGTGTGCGTTTGTGTGCAAGGGGAGGAGGAAGAGACAACGCGGGCTTTTCGATAAAAAAATCAATTTACAAAACAGTTGAACAAATCAGTTCACACGCGAGACGCTTTAAATCCCTAACAAACGCAAATATGAATTTAACACGAGATAATTCGTGATGTTAGAATTTATTCAAATCTACTGTTCCCTCACATCTGAATATTTGTCTGGATTCATTTTTCACTAACCCCAACAGCCTGCCGGAATCATTCTCCGTTCTCATTTAAACTGCGTTACTTACAAGGGGGCAACATGAAGGACGAAATCATAGGATATTAAAGATGCTGTTGTGTGTTGTTTATCAAGATTTGGCCCGACAATACCTTCGCTCCCTTTTTTTTCAACGCTTACTATGTTAATAGTGGGTGAATTCAATCAATTTATAATCTGTCCCAGTATCAACCGCAGTATACTTGAGCACGGGTTTAAAACGAAACTGTTAGCGAATAGATTACTGGGACAATAAGAAATAAAGTGTTCGGAAAAAAACAGGAGACCCATGTGAAGTAATTACAGACACCCAAACAGACTGTCAATTTTCTATTGATTTTATTAGAGGTTTAGTTAAAGATCATAGAAAAGAGCGACTGTGACTTAAAAAAAATATTTCCCCGTTTTAAATATCCAAGCAATTCCTGTTGTGTTTAAAGTATAAGTGCAGAATGTACAAAGCCTTATCTTTCCTTATCCTGATTAATTGACATGGCTTTAGAGACGCTATAATTGTAGTAAATTATGGTAATGCCTACCCTGTTTTGTCAGTATAATTATCTTAGGTTTTATTTTTAGAATAGCCAGCTTCGAACATAAAAATGCCTCTAAACATTCCGTGCACTGACATTCGCAATGACATGCCCTCCGTTCTCACCCCCCAATTGTAATTTTTTGTCACTAACAAGCGAGGGGTTCGGTTCCGAGGGAGACGGATGGCGAGACACTATGTCAATACAAGATGAGATTAGCCGTAATGACAATCAGTCTGTTCAGGTTTGGAGGGATACGCACACATATAAGTACACACACACACACACACACACACACATATATATATAAAACACATATACGTACATACACGCATTTATTTGAGTGTGTGTATGTGAGTGACAGCAAGGGCAGCAATCATGGGGTGCTTCGGCAGAAGCTTTTTTTCTTTTTCATATCAGAATGTACTGTTCGATGCCATTTATCCCTGATGATAGAAAATTGCTCTGTTGCCAGGACGCTGCTGAAATTGAGGGCATAACGCCACATTTCCATTTGTAGCTTGAAAGCTATTCAAATTAATTCGCCAAACGAAGACGCAACGGTAAACAAAGGGATAGGGAGGGTTGTGTTGTTCCAGCTTCCTTCCTATGTATTATTTTGTACATATTCTCGCATATTTATCAATACATAGTAAATTTCTGTAACTTCAAACCAACCCTTTAACCGCCGTATTAAATATGTCAGAGCACATTGTGAGGTTGGAGCCTGTCCTTTTTATGACCACTCATTGCTAAGACAAAACTAAAAACAAATTGCCAGGATCATGACATTCCCAATAACGCCGGCAGGGCCAGTAAATCCAAAGCCTTTAAGTTGCAACTTCATCAATAACAAAGAGCGGAGGTTTCTTTTGACTTTACTAGATACACATCTTTCCAGAACGCATTGGATGCTGCCCTCGGCCACAATAGATTGGTGGAAATCAGCTTTTTTCACTATTTCATCTGAAATTCCACCCCACCCCCAAATTAAACAAATTGACTTTTGCTTTATTTTCTATATTTAAATGAATTGTAGATTGAATTCCCTTAATCTTATGAGGAGTTTATGGAATATCTATTAATGTGATCCCACAATATGACTTTTAATAATACAATATTCCGCCAATACGTATAATTGCAATATCGTAAATTGGAAGCACTGAGTGCTCATGGGGATATTTGGTATTGTTGATGTAATATCGGAATGAAAATTGTGCCGAAATCCCAACCTACTGAAATTTCCCTCGAAACTTTGACACTATTTCACCTATAAAAATGATGGAATCAATTGTATTTACCTATCAGTTGTTAGAAGTGAATTGCTTCGAAATCAATTTAATAGAGCCAACGGGATAGCTGATTTGTAAAGACACTCCCAACAACTTCACATACATCTGAGTCAAAAGATCAGCGTTTCTGTAACATGGAGCTGTCATCTTTTCAGGCGCCCGAAACAAGCGATTCCATAGTATTTTCTAGATTATTCAAAACGTTATATTTAGTGCATTCCACAAAGTATGTTTTCAAAATTGTTATCGCGAGTTAACAACACAGAGTATCCGGTAATCTCTGCGAATATTTTGGATTCGCATATTTTTTATGGAATCAGGAGCTATCACGCAAATTAAATAACGAATTTACTTTTATATGGTGCTTATCAAGACCTGATGTGGTCACAAAGTGAACCCACCGTTAATTAATCACTTTTTGAAGTGTGTTTAGGGCTGTTTTGTAAGCAAAGTGACAGCTAATTTGTCCCCAGCCAGATCGTGCAAACAACAGCGAGATAAATGGCCAGTTAACCTGTCCTGGTGATGTCGGTTGAGGGATAAGTGTTGGCCAGGAACCTGGGAAAAACACTTCTGCCCTTCCATGAATAGTGCCATAGGACTTTCTATACCTACCTGAATAGATGCAGATAGTCTAATTTTAATGGATCATCTCCAACACATCACTCCCATAGTACTGCTTCGGGGTATCGGCCTAATTTATGAGCTCAATACCTGCAGAGGGATCTTGAATTCACAACCTTCTTACGCGAAAGTGAGAGTGCTACCACTACACCACATTGACAATATTTAATATTTAAGCACTTAATATTTCACCATTTTATCTAGGCTGACACTCCAGTGCAGTACTGAGAGACTACTGCATTGTTGTAAGTGCCATCTTTCAGTTGAGACATTAAACTGAGGCCCCTGCTGCTCTCTTAGGTGGACACAAAAGATCCAATGGCACTATTTTGAAGAAGAGCAGTAAAGTTATCCCTTGTGTCCTGGTCAATATTTATCTGCCAATCAATATCACAAAAACTGATTATCTGATTATTGTCAATTGCTGTTTGTGGGAGCTTGCTGTACACAAATTGGCTGCTGTGTTTCATACATTACAACATTGACTACACTTCAAATGTACTTCATTGGCTGTAAAGGACTTTGGGACTTCCTGAGGTCATGAAAGGTGTTATGTCTTTTTCTTTCTTTGGAACAAAATACAGTTTGAGTGCTTTCTGGGTGAGGTATGGATAAAAGTGCTAATGACATGGATTCAGTATAAATTTGCCCTAAAATTGTAGGAAATTCAGTTCAGGGTAAGGCCAGTGCTTTTACCAGTTCTTGTTTGCACTCCAAGTAATTACCTACTAGGATTAAAGAAGATCAAACAGGATTTTCTTAATGCAACATTTTCTTTATTTCTGTTAAGGTAAACCATAATACCATATATAGTTAAAGATTGCATTCAGCACTAAAAGTGTTGGGCATCCCATGTCTTTCATGCTAGTCACGTTTTTATAAGTAGGTTGTGGATGTCACGGTTTAATGAGAACAGGCAATCTATTGTGCTGTGTTTGATTGGTGTCAATCTTTCTATCCCTCACTGTATAGCAGCTTTGACACGTTAGCACTAAAGTGACCTGTTGATGAGAGTGGTGCAATATGAATACCAACAAAGGTTGGTGTATATATGAACACAGGCACAACCTTCTCACTGTTACCATTACTCTGAATTACTTATTCATATGAAAGCACAGCACACTGAACTGCACTGATCTCACGTACCTGAACACCACTGATGCCTGACAGGAGGAGAAAAAAAGGTCAGAAAACTCAATTTTTTTTTTATTATGGCAAAGTTATTTTTGTGCAACCGATGTTTTACTAAAGCAAACATTTTCAGAAAGTATTTTATACGTATTGGTAAAGATGTGCTTTTAAAATAGTTCACAGTCTCTCTCAATTCCAAGTACATAATCATATTTTGTTCTTCCATTGTATATACATAAACAGGAAGAAAAACAGCATAAATACATAACATGCTCACATATGTCTTTTCTGTAGTACAGCTTGCAGTCATAAAATAGTTTTGATCTGTATAATGGCCAGGATTTACAAGCTAACAAGCATCAAAATTATCAATTTTAGCCATTCCACTGGATTGTACATTATGGTTTAACACAGTTGCTAGTTGTCATTACCATCCCATAACAACCGAAAAAACTGCAGTGAATTTCCAGAGACAATGAAGGAATTCCTAAAACATCTGGGTTGGAAAGGGATACTGGGACACTAGTTAGAATATCAACAATGAACATGCTTGATTAGATATGTGTCATGATACAGCAATTGTGGCTTGTAGGTATGTTAACTTATTCATTGCATCATTATTAATAACTTGGTTATCTTCAGTGTGGACTGAGTCAGTGCCTAATGGTACCTGTATAGGTTGGAGTTCTGCATTTGCAACAAGGTTCCAGACATTGTTTAGAAATCCTTTGATCCTAGGGAACCCTGGTTTACAGATGATAGTGTACAAATTGTAACATATTTGATTAGATATCTAAGACCATATTTCTTTTGAAATTACATAAATTGCAACATATTTCAATTTTTAATTGATAAAATCTTGATTAAGCTCAGTATGAAAGATAATAATTGTCAAGTGCAACTTAGATAAAGAAATTAATAGAAATAGAATATCTGTGTTAATGAAAAAATTGCAATATGTAAACTAGCCTCTGTCGAAAAACCTACATTAACATGAAGGATAAGTTTTCATTACAATTCAAACATCCCTGTAAAGTCAACTGGACTGCAAGGGGAGGCCATTTGTCCCTCGAACAGCTCCTGGACTCACTTGTTCTCCACACCGATCTCCAATCCCAGCCGTTTGATCATCAGTTCTCCAAGCTCTCTCCACTCTATTTACAAGTCAAATTCATCCCACCATGGACTTTTAACTTTGGACTCTTTCTTAATGCTTCCTTCCTATTTTCCATTTACACCAGGACATCTCTACCCTAATCTTTGCCATGCCTATGTAACCTGAATTTCCTGCGTGTCTGTTCACATGAACATTTTGGCTGCTACTCCAGACCTGAGTCAATTGCATCTACTTCCCTTTCTACCATCTTTAAATAGCTGGGCCTTTCTTTCTGGTCTCTTCCCCTTCCTGTCACCCAATCATACCTCCTTTAATTTTTCCCCTCTTAGGTACTTTACACCACAAACTCCACCCCCCACACCAACTCCCTCTCCAACCCTATTCCCTACCTCAGCCTCTCCCTAACCTCTACATTCCTGCCCTACTGCTGCCATCACATCCTTCACTCCCTGCTGAAAAACACCTTCCTCAGCATTCTCCTAACGGCCCATCAAGGCACTCATTGCTGGCTGTTTACAAGTCACAACCCAAATTACCCCATCCTCCTCACATGCTGATCTTCCCATCCCGCATATCTGCTGAGGGCTAATCTTGTTAACATCCTTCCTGCCAGCTCACCCTGCCCTCCCGACTCTGTGGACTCTGCCATCTTCCACCCTCCAGAAACTTGACTTTATCCAAAACTCTGCTATACTATAACCCATACTAAGTCCCGTTCATCCATCACCCCTGTGCTTGCTGACCTATATTAGCTCCTCGTCCACCAATGCCACAATTTTCAAATTTTCATCCTTGTGTTCCAATTCACCCCTCCTGATATGACTTCTCCCCTCCCGATCGCTGTAACCTCCTCCAGCCCTACAACCCTCCAAGAACTCCACCTTCCTCCAACTCTGCACTCTTATGCATTCCCTGTTCCCTTTGCCCCACCATTATCGGCCATGCCTTCAAGAGTGTAGGTCCTAAGTTCTGGAATTCCCTCCCTAAATTTCACCATCTCTCCACTCCTCTCTTCTCCTTTAATACCTTCCTTAAAACACGTTGCTTTCAGCAAGCTTTTAATTGTCTCTCCTAATAGTTCCTTCTTTGGCTGAGTCCATTCATATCTGATTATGCTCCTGTGAAGTGCCTTGAGTTGTCCTCCTATGTTAAAGGTGCTCTATAAATTGTCATGCAGACCCCCGCCTGCCAAGAATTAGGTATTTTAATTTTGTCATATGAACATTGATTTTAAACTGTTGCTGCAGTGAAGAAATGACTTGTTTGAAGATCACAGGCACTGGGCTGGAAGGACATTTGCATACTAAGAGACACTGCTTGTGGAGACAAAGGGTTATTCCCCACTCCAATTAACCCAAATCGGTTTTGATCACCAGACATTGAAGGTGGAAGCGCATTCCAGGCCTTGTTAAGATGGTACAATCCACAGAGCCAGGACTAGTTGAACCAGCTGGTCACATGACTAACTGGCTGGTCCAGGTTTTTTGAACTAGCCACAGGACAGTTTGAATTCAGAAGGCAGTGTGCAACTGAAGCTGGAACAAGCAACTCTCTCACCTGGCTGTCTCTCTCTCTCGCTTTCTCCCAAACCACCGGACCCATGCAAGACACAAGAGAGAAAAGACTCCTACATCGGAACAAGTTGAAGCGTGAACGGGGCCCCAATGAATGGCAAGACTTACTGGCAACCAAAGATTCCACATTGAACTTAAAGGACTGTAACTACCAGATATTGCCTCAAACTTTTCCCCTTCATTCCTCCTACTTTTTCTGTCTCTATCTGCATGTGTGTTTATCACGTATGCATGCTAGTGTGGTTGCATTGCATATTTGTAGTCATTAACCAGATTAGAGTTTAAGATTAATAAACTTCTACCATTCTTATTTAAATCTAAGGAAACCTGGTTGATTTCTTTGCCTTACAATTGGAGCAGTGGACAAGCAATCACTAAGGGGGAGCGAAAAACCCAGTGTTTCTAAAATTAAACACTGTTATGGTTAAACCAGGCAAAGGCTGAGAGGGAACCCCCTAGACCCCTTCTCACCTGGTCATAACAAAATGCAAGTTGTTCTTCTTGTTGTTGGAAGTGAGAAGTTGCTTTCCGAGGTAATCTCCTTTGCTTCTATTTGAGGCTGCATGGAGCAGAACTCCAATGAGGAATTAAACAGGGCTTAAAAAGTACTCAAAGACTTCCCGTGACCTCCTAGGCACATTCTAAACTTACCTGTGGTACGATTTAAATGTTTAAACGGTGTAGCACTGCCACCAGTATTCTCAAACTTTTAAATTTTAAGCTCTGAGCAAGTAGCTTTGCAGGTGTCAGTGACTATACATGCCCAGAATTCTGTCTTGAGCAGAAGAACTGCATTTACAGTTAGGAAGTGTAAATGGGGTACTGCCTGGCTGGAGCTAACATGGCAGCTACTGGGCTCAGACTGGTAATTATTATTTTAAACACAGCATATGTGCATCTTATGAGAGAGAGCATTAAAAGGATCTAACAGCAGAATTTTAAATCTAACGTGGTATTGGATTTTAACCTATCGATAACCTACCTTGTTTTTGTAGAATATGCTCCAGTGCGATGTGGCCAGTAAGTAAATTGAGCAGTAGGACATTCAGCCATCATGCCAGCTCAGCTTATTTGATAACCTCTGAGTCAGAAAGTTGTGGGTTCAAACCTTACCCAAAGACTTGAGCATCTAAGTTAGGTTGACATTCTAATGCAGGTGCTGAGGGAATGATGCATTGATAGAAATGGTAGTCTTTCAATGAAGTGTTGAAACAAAGATGCATCTGCTTATTCTAGTGGTTCAAGTGAACATCAAAGAACCCATGATATTATTTGAAGAAGAGCAGCAATTCTCCTGGTGTCATGATAAAGTTCTTTTCTTAAGTAGCACCATTTAAAAACAGATTAACTGTTCATGGTTTCATAATTTTTAGTGAGAGCTTGCTATGTGGAAGAGTCTCCTTTATTGTGCTGCTACATTTTCCTACATAGCAGCAGTCCCTGCATTTCAAAGTAATTAATTGTATCTGAAGTACTTTTAAATGTTTCAAAAACATATGGTAAGGCACTGTATAAATGCAAGTCTTTCAGTGCTCATTTTTAAAAGTCCTACAATGAATGCTACAAGACCGAGACTGTTCCATCCCGACTATTGATCAGAAACAAAAACACAAGTGGCAGATGATATTTGACGCAGAGAAGACAAAGTGATACATTTTGGTAGGAAGAATGAGGAAAGGCAATGTAAAATTGTTACAACCAGGTGAGAAAGGGGTCTAGGGGTTCCCTCTCAACTTTTTCCTGGTTTGACTGCAACAGGGGTTTAATTTTTAAAACACTGTGTTTTTAGCTCCCCCTCAATGAATCCTTGTTCACTGCTGTCCAATTGTAATGGCAAAGAAATCAACCAGACAGGTTTTCTCAGATTTAAACAAGAAAGGTGTAAGTTAATTAACCTTAAAACTCTAATTCAGTTAAAACTACTAAAAATACGCACCATGACCATGTTAGTATGCATACGCGACAAACACATGCACAGATGGAGAGAGAAAAGGAGAAAGAATCAAGGGGAGACGTTTGAACCAATAGTTGGATTTCATTTACTGTTTTTTGAGTTCGATATAAAATCTTTGATTGCAGTTAAATCTTGACGTCTAGTTGGGGCCCGGTGCATTCTTTCAAACTTGTTTCGATGGTTTTCTGTCTCGGCTTAGTTTATTCCATAGGTCCCTGTCTTTGCGTGAGAGGGAGAGAGAGAGAGACCTTCCTTATCTTTTATCTTCAAATTGCAATCTGACCCAAAACAGTTCCGTGAGCATAAATCACAGCTCTGAGTTGGCCAGCAGGTTAGTCATATGACTAACCCCTTATTTGGAACTACGTTTTGTGGATTGTCCATCTTAGCAGACACCCTCAGTGGGGGTGGGGGGTGGGGGGGTTGCAAAATGGAATGCTGGTTTTTTACACATTCAATGTCTGGTGATCAAAATCCATTTGAGTTAATTGAATCAAGGAGCAGTTCCATTATCTTCTCCAGGAAACTGTCTCTTAGAATGCAAATGTTTCCAGCCACTGTCCATTTAAAATGCAGGTACAGCCATATTTTAGTCCAGTAAAAGTTTAAAATTAATGTTCCATATGACAAAATTAATATGCCTCATTCTTGGCAGGTGGGATTTCCATCACTAAAATAAAGGATACAATTCTAAAGTGGGTGTAGGAACAAGGGACCTGGGTATATGTGCACAAATCACTGAAGGTGGCAGGACAGATTGAGAAAGTGGTTGATAAGGCATATGGGATGCTAAGCTTTATAAATAGAGGCATAGAACACAAAAGCAAGCAAGTTATGATGATCCTTTATAAAACACTGATTTGGCCTCAACTGGAGAATTGTGTCTAATGCTGGGCACCACACTTTAGTAAGGATGTGAAGGCATTGGAGAGGGTGCTAAAAGATTTACGAGAATGGTTCCAGAAATGAAGGACTACAGTTAAGTGAATAGATTGGCAAAGTACTCTTTAAAGAAGAGAAAGTTAAGAGAAGATTTGAGAGAGGTGTTCAACATCATGAGAGGTCTGGACAGAGTAGATAGAGAGAAACTGTTCCCATTGGCAGAAGGGTTGAGAATCAGAGGACACCAATTTAAGGAGATTGGCAACATGAGGAAAAATGTTTTTTGCAGCAAGTGCCTAGATCCGGATAGCACTGCCTGAGACTGTGGTGGAGGCAGATTCAAATGTAGCCTTCCAAAGGGAATTGATTAATTATCTGAAGGGAAAAAAATTTCAGGACTACGGGGAAAAGGCAGGGGAATGCGACATGCTGAGTAGCCTTTACAGTGAGCTGGCATAAACACAACAGACTAAATGGTCACCTTCTGTGTGGTAACCATTCTGCAATTGTATGATTCTGTGATAAGGACCTTTTTAGAATAACGAGTAATTGCTCAAGTCTAGTTAAGATTTTAGATGACATTGGAAACCAGATGAAGAAAACTGTAGACATTGTTCATATTGTCACACTCATGCAAGGGGCAATTATGAACTATAAAAATGAACTGAGGAACTGAACTCCAAAATGGATACGTTCCCTGTAAGACAAAATGGAGTAAGAGGTCAGGTGACTGCTCCTGTACTGCGAATAACATGGTAACTACTGGAACTCCGAGCCAGACGTCATGTCTGGTCAAGTGTTGAAGAAAGCATTGGAAATACTAATGGTCCCATTCATTGTTAATGGCTACCTTTTTCAACCAATTGGACTAACAATGACTTTGCAGCCATAGGGCTGGATTTTGTTCCCAGCCTAATGTTGGGTTCCATGGTGGGGGAGGCCGGAGAATTGGAGCAGTAGCGGCTGCCACGGCACCTGATGCCGAGATTGCCGGGCCCAATCTTCCCAGCGGCAGGGAAACTCCATGGTGCCCCCCCCCCCACGGCTCTGCGATGGAATCCTGCTTTCCATATGCTAATTAGATCTTTGCATTAATTTAAATGTAACCCGCAGCGATCTTACCTTCAGTACTCAATCTTCAGCACGACATGCGACACTCATGCGCGTTCACTTCCTCATCCAGGGAAAGTTGGTGCCACCACGGTGGGGAAGGGGCCAACTCTGCATTTTGTTGAGCTGGCTGCAAGGCTGGCAACCTTTTAAAAATGGCTCCAGCACCTACACCTGCATCAGGAGATGCCATGAACGGCGTCACCAATGCTGCTCCCACCACGTGATTGGAGGTGGTGGGGGGCGGCCGCCATGAATGTGCCAATTGGCCGCCCGCCGCAGATTCGCAGCGGTGCGGCGGCGCAGGCCTTGCATGGGGCGGCCGCCATTTTCTGCACAGCAAAATCCAGCCCATAGAGTCTCCAGACTCAAGCTCAGGATAATAGGTGTGAAAAAAGCAGCACTACATAACGATGGTACAGAGATGAGCAACATCCAAATCCATTGTCTAACAATGGCCATACCATCAAACTATTCATGAAAACACAATGAGAGAGAAACCTTGATTACCGACAGAAACCAAGTCCCTGATAAAGAGATTTTAATAAGACACATTGATGAGCCAAAAAAGGCAGAAAGCGAGAAGCCAGGAGGCTGAGAGAGATCTATTCCAGCTAAGAAGACCCTGCCTGAATACCATTTTTAAAACTTCCTCTAGACAGAAATGGAAAGTGACCTTTGAAACTCCCTACAGTGAGTGATTGTAACAGGACCTCTTCCACCATTGGACTGTGACTGAGATTTAACCAAAGAAGTTTGCAGCAAAGCATCCATCCACCTGAAACTTTCCAAGTTTAACTTTGATAAACCAGGAAAAGAAAAACCAGGCCTGCATCATTCAAATTTTCTGCCTGAGAAAACAAAGTTTCACAACGAACTCTTTTTTTGGAAATACCAGACCTAAATGCATCTTATACATTAATCACTATCTTTTTTTGTGTGTATGCATGTGTGTGAGTTTGTGAGTGGGTGAAGTTGCAAATTTTTGGGTTTTGGTTAATGAACATTTCTCTTTCTTTAAACCTATGAGAAAACCTGTCGCTTGTCTGTTTATTGACCATTAAAACACTCAAAGGGTTAAACACAATTCTAATCAGAATATTGCAGCCAGTTAAGAGGTGAAAAGGGAAACCGCCCCTATCATTTCCCATCTGTCCGCAACAATATCAACAGTAACAACTGTTACGACCAAGGCAGAAGGAGTGCACTGTTTATTCTAGTTCCACTTCTCCACGGGTCACAACATATATATAAATTTTCCCACTTACCGATGGTCAATCATATACTCTATTTTTCCGAGAATAAAACACACTAACCAGGTATCTTTAATGTATAACAAAATGATGGTCTGAATTTTATCAGCCCCTCGACACTGTGGGCCGTGGCAGGGTGGCCCTTAAAATACTAACGGGAGGGGCCTGCCACAACCCACCATGCCAAGAAGGCCCTGCCGGATATTAGCGGCGGCGGCGAGACCTCAGTGCGGCACCCCCCCGCCACCACCACCCACCACCACCGCCAAGCGGTTGCGCCTTCATTAAAATATTGAAATTAGCTAAATTAAAATGTAAATGAGCTTATCTGCCGCCAGTGGCTGTCCCATGCCGATTTTATGGCCAATCGGTCGCAACTTGCACGCCTTCGAAACTCTGTTGACGTTCCGAGGCAAGACACTGGTGGGGAGGGGGGAAGAATAAAATTATCAGAAGGGAGGGGGGAGCAGGGAAAGCCATTCCTATTGGTTGTGGGGATGGTGGGAAGCAGTTGAGGGTCAAAGATACTGAAGTCTGGGAGGGAACGTTTGGAATTTCAAAAAGTGCATTTTTGGGGGGAATAGGTCAATTTATGTGTTGAGGACATAGTGGGGGGGGGGGGGGGGAGGAGAGGGGATGAAATGTTGAAATAAACGTTTATTGAATTTTTTCATCACTCCGGCATCTTGAAGCCCTTAAACAAATGTCACTGGCGCCTGCACAGTGTTGTGCCGGGCGCCGTTGCTGCGGACGCTGCGTCCGCCCCCTCTACATCATCAGGGGTGGCCGCTCCGCACCCTCCATTTAAATGAGCCCCCACGCGTAATATTGTGGCGGCTATGTGGTTTGCGATTCTGTGTCAGAAGGTCATCGACTTCACTGCACGCTACCACGGAGCGCAGTGCGCTGATAAAATTTAGCCTGATCAGTTTATTATAAAACAAGTCTTAACCACTAATGAAGTTTTGCCTACCAAGGAAAAAGAAACCACCCAGCTCATCTCTTTCTCTACCTCTTTGATGAAACCCTGCAAAGATCCAGTGTGGGGGAACTAAAATCCTTGGTTCTGAATCTCTCCTGAGGAGCTGGAAAAACCTGCCAAACTAATTCTCAACACTGCCCAAAAAGAACTGCTTTGGAAAAGATCCCAGTGACCTGTCTCTGTATACCCGGACGCCAGACCAAAAGGAACAACTGATTTCCTTCCATATCTTCTCTTTTTTCTTCAAGAATTAGCACGAACTTGGCCAAAGTAGTCTTTTTTGTCTTTTTTGTAATAGACTTCTGCAGAGAGAATTTCTGTATTTTTCAGTGTGTGTGTGAGTGGAGAATTTAAAAAGGGAACTTTCATATTTCAATCTGTGTGTTAATGCTTTGTTTCATTACTTGATAAGCCCTGTTTGATAATAAACTGATAATTTTGTTATTTATTAAAGAGTGAGTGAGTGCAAGAGACAAGGCTGAAGAGCTTGAAACATCTTCAGCCAAGTAAACTGAGTGAAAGATCTTACTCAGCTTCCTCCAGTGTTCCGAAATTGTTTTTCTTTGAAGATTGTTTACTGTGTGCAACTGAAAGGAAACTCCTTAATATATTCCAATATTCCTTGCATCAGACAAACCAGAATTTTGATCTCAATAGTGATTTTTAAAAAAATTGTTCAAGGTGAATGAGCATCTCTGGCATCCCTAATTTCCCTTGAGAAGGTGATGGTGTGTCGCCTTTGAGAACAGCTGCAGTATGTGTGGTATACGTACACCCACAGTGCTGTTAGTTAAGGAGTTCAAGGATTTAAACTTAGCAATGATGAAGGAACAGCAATATATTTCCAAGTCAGAATGGGGTGCGACTTGGGGGGAAACTTACTGGTGGTGGGTGTTCCCATGCACCTGCAGCCATTGTCCTGCTGGGATGTAGAGGGTGCAGTAATAAAAACAAGAAATGCTGGAAATACTCAGCAGGTCTGGCAGCATCTGTGGGGAGAGAAGCAGAGTTAATGTTTCAGGTCAGTCACCCTTCATCAGAACTGGCAAATATTAGAAATGTAACAGGTTTTAAGCAAATAAAGTGGGGGTGGGGCAAGAGATAACAAAAGGCAAGGTGTTGATAGGACAGAGGGTCACAGAGAGTAACTGACCAGTAGGTCATGGAGCAAAGGCAAACCGTATGTTAATGGTGTGCTGAAAGACAAAGGGTTAGTGCCGAGAGGGTGTTAATTGACAGAAAAATGAACAGCCCTGGCCCAAAGCACAAACATGAAAAAACAGTGGGTAGGCACATAGTAAAAAAACACTCCTTTCTGGTGAAGCAGCAATTTACTTGTACTTCTTTCAATTTAGTATACTGTATTCACTGCTCACAATGTGGTCTTCTCTACATTGGGGAGACCAAATGCAGATTGGGTGACCACTTTGCAGAATACCTCCACTCAGTCCAAAAGCATGACTCTGAGCTTCTGGTTGTTTGCCATTTCAACAACAACCCCCTGCTCTCATGCCCACATATCTGTCCTGGGCTTGCGGCAGTGTTCCAGTGAGCATCAACACAAGCTCGAGGAACAGCATCTCATTTACCGATTAGGTACGCTACAGCCTGCCGGACTGAACATTGAATTCAATCATTTCAGAGCATGACGGGCCTGCCTTTTTATTTTTAGTTATCTTTTCTATTTTATTTTAGTTTGTTTCATCATTAATTTTTTTTACCATGTGCCTATCCACTGTTTTTTTCATGTTTGTGCTTTGGGCCAAGGATGTTCATTTTTCTGTCAATTAACACCCTGCTTTATTTGCTTAAAACCTATCACGTTTCTAACATTTGCCAGTTCTGATGAAGGGTCACTGACCTGAAATGTTAACTCTGTTTCTCTCTCCACAGATGCTGCCAGACTTGCTGAGTTTTCCCAGAATTTCTTGTTTTTATTTCAGATTTCCAGTATCTGCAGTATTTTGCTTTTATTGTAGAGGGTGCAGGTTTGGTAGGTCCTGTAAATGGGGGTACATACTGCAGCCAGGACACATCGGTCGTGGGGGGAGTGGATGTTTAAGATGGTGGATGGGGTGCTGATCAAGCGGCTGCTTTGTCCTGGATGCTGTCAAGCTTTTTGAGTGTTGTTGGAGCTGTGGCGTTCCAGGCAAGTGGAGAGGATTCCATTACACCCCTGGCTTGTAGGTGGTGCAAAGGCTTCGGGGAGTCAGGAGGTGAGTTACTTGCCACAGAATCCTTAGCTTCTGACTTGGTCTTGTAGCTACAGTATTTATGTGGCAGGTCCAGTTAAGTTTCTGGTCAATGGTAACCCCCAGAATGTTGATGGTGGGGGATTCAGTTATGGTAATGCCCTTGGATGTCAAGGAGAGGTAGTTAGACTCTCTCTTGTTGGAGATTTTTATTGCCTGGCACTTGTGTGGCACAAATGTTTCTTGGCATTTATCAGCCCAAGCCTGAATGTTATCTGGGTCTTGCTGCATGTGGGCATGGACTGCTTCATTACCTGAGGAAACAGGCAAAGACTTGAAAACTTGTAAAGTGCCAATGTGTAACCCATTAAAGTTGCTTTGCCCTATAAAACATATTTCTGTGGTTTTAAAGTTCATTAAAATAACACACTTACTGGAAAATGTATTCCTAAGCAGTTTTGTTGTTTGGATGTTTGACCAATTTGCAGTCAGACCGACATATTGTCAGCAGGTCTCTCTTTATAAGTTAGAGGCTACAGGCAATTCAGTTCTATGATTCAAATTCCTGCAATTATAGAGCTGGATATTAACATTGTGGAATTGAGGTCTTCCTGATGTGTAAATACAGGAATGTAAGTGACTACCATTTGTAGCGAAATTTGAATAGCTAGTTTTATGCACATAAAGGATCAAAGTAGTTAATTTCCTTGATTTAATTCACAACATTCCTGACTAATTTTAATGAAAAGGTAAGCATGAGTTAAAAGTGGTAAATTGTAGGAATCACTAATCACTAAGGAATCAGTTGTCCTGCCTCCCCATAAATGGATTAATGAGCAATAATGATAATGGATAGAAAAAATGTTTTTGCTTGCTAATACCATATTAAGTTCTTATGAGAAAAGAAAGTCATGATTTCCTCAACTGTATGGTTAAAGGAAAAAGTCAGTGTATTACTCCAGTCAGACCTGGAGTTAATCAACTTAATAAAAAAAACAATTACAAATGATCATCACAGCACTGAAGTGAAAGCATATCAGAGCACACAGAAATAAATTACGTTAGCATTTCTGACTGTTACTGTGCTATTTTATTACACTTCATGTGTTATACAGTGCACATTCTTGTTATTGTTACAATGCACTTGCTTTTGTGTCACTCTGTATTGTGATATCTCATTCTCTGTTATTTTAAAATTCAATCCCTGTAATTATGCACATTAAGCCTTTGGTATATTGATCACAATGGGGGAGATTTACTAATTATGGCTGCCCATTTCTCATCTGTAAAACTGACACCCAGCAGTTGAAAATCTGGCAGAGTCCTTGTGCACCCATTTGCTTCCCGAAATCAACTTTCAGGTAAACCTTTAAATGGGTACCCAGCAAACAGGTGGGAGGCTGTTTAAATATGTGAATAGGATCCTTCCTCAAATGTATCACCCCGATTGCAACTTTTGAACAGAAATGAGAGAATTATGTACAGCACTTGCCAGTCTCATGTTCTCTAGACACTGAGAGTCCTAAATGACGGTCCATGAAGGGACTGCTGGAAGCCACTCCCAAAAGGCAAGTCTGTAGTATTTTGTTGAAGATGTTTGAGGGGCATGGAGTGCTCCTTGAGGCCCCACTAAAATCTTCTGACAACCCTTGCCCCAGTCCTGTGTTTGTCCCCCAGCCACCCTCATCCCCACCCTGTCCCTCCCCACCCCACCCCACCCATTTCCCTGCCAGCATCTGGTCCCATTCTCCAACATGTCTTACCTGGCCACTGTCTAAACAAATGTTAATGAGGCCCAAACCAGAAGGTAGGTCGGGTCTCCTAACTGCTGTGCTGGGCAGGTGCCGTGGGTGCATTGCTGATATCACAGACAATCAGCTTCCAAACCAAATGTCTCACTGAATATGTCTTACTCTGTGTATATTACAACATTATATCATTGTCTGTGATATTGGACCACTTTACTCACACTGAATTTCTCACTTGCTGATTGGTCATACTGTTTCTTTATTATTTGTTCTCAGAATGTGGATGGCACTAGTGAGATTGTATTTACTGCCAATCCCCAGCAGCCTTCAGTAGGTGGTCTCCTTGAGCTGTTGTGGTCTCCGTGTTAACGATACTCCAACAATGGTGTTAAGTAGGGAATTCCAGGATGTTGACCCAGCAATAATAAAGGAATGGCAATGCATGTTGAAGTCAGGATGATGTGTGACTTGGAGTTGGCAATGTTCCCATTAACTTTGGTACTCTTGTCATTTTCGGTTTTCAAGGTTACTGTTGGCAAAGTAATCTCAGTCAGTTTTTTAGTATATCCTGCAGATAGTACATTTGCAGCTACAGTGCACCAATTGTAGAGGGGTCATTGACCTGAAATGTTAAATATTTCCCTCTTTTGATTTCATTGGAATTAGAGATGAGGCTGCTATTTACTATTATTATATATACAATGGTTATATTCTGAAGCTTTCCCCGTTTGTCACCTTATTCACAATACTTAGAACTAGTGAACCAACGTGGTTTCTCTGTACCCTTGACAACAGATTGTTTAACTCCTCTCAACCAATAATTTGTGGCCTTTCTGTACTATCTGACATTGTCTCTTGTTTTGGGGCTTAAGTTTCACTATGCCTAAGTAATAAAAGTGAATCATTTTGTCCATGAAGGATTATTTATTGCATAGTTCTTGCTTATTACAGTATATACAAGGTAAAAAACAAAAGTTTATTGAAATAAAGTAGTACAGGCTTTTTTTTTGGATATATTCAGACCATTATCTCCCTGATATTGATGTCAGTCATACATTGGGAAATTGGAGCTCTGTACCTGCTTGCTTGGTCCATTTTTGTGTTCAGTGCAACTACTAAGAGGTGTCAGTTATATTCTTCCTACACCATTCAGGTGGGAAAGAATAATTTGCTTAAAGGTAGGGCTGCAGCTCTTCAGTTCAATGACCAGTATTCTGTGACTCCCTATAAAGTTATGTTTGTTTGGCAGCAGTATTTGGGTGGACAACCATCTCTTTGAATTCTATGAATGTCTGGTCATCTGAATATGGTTATGAGAAATACATTAGAAATATTGTTTCAACATCTTTAGTTCTGTTCTATCTTCAAATTAACTTGGGGTATGTCTTGCTTGAATTGCACCTACAGACCAGTCAATCTGAAGCATCAGTGGTGCAAATTAAATTACAGGACTCCATGGTAGTGAGTAGACACATAAGTAAGGAACCTTGTTTGGAGGCTCAGTCTTACATAGAGGGTTAATACAGGAAACATGACTTTGTTGTTTTGATGTTTCAAAGAGATAGTAAAAGTTTGTAATTACTGTAAGTATACTTGTTCCAAAAATACCTTTCTGGCTCGCTACTGCTGTCAGTCAATTTGGAGTGTTGTAGAAGTCCCAATAATTAAGTAGGAACCCGGATACAATGAGCCCCAATCAATTACTGTAGGGAGCAGGGGGTGCAGGAGGGTTGTTTTTGGAAGGATTGCCATCTTCTCCAAACATGACCCACTATGCCAGAGAAGACATGGCTGAGAGATAGACTTCCAGACCAAGAGATTCCTCAGCCCTGGCCTGGTTTCTTCTGGGAAATGGTACTATTGACGTCCTCAGTTGCAGATTTGGGGCCCACCTGGGGAACGAGATCTAGGTGTTTGCCTGAACCCCTGAAGATTAGCTTCTCTGAGAACAAACTCTCACATTCACCAATTGGAGTAAGATGTGTGAGGATAAGTTGTAACTTATACACCAAATGTACGACATTTCATATAAGCCTTATGGATTCTGCCTGTCTCTGCTGAATGAATATTGGAGAAGTTGTGACCAAAATGTCACACTTATACACATCTTTTGGTCCTGCCTCCTAGATCCAACCATTTTGGAAAGTGACTAGATAGCCACAAAAACTGGGGTCAACAATGACATCCTTTCATTTTCCTGTCTGGGAGGACTGTCCCCAGTATGTGAGATTCATTCAAGATTTACAGATTAACATAGTTCTCATTGCCAGTGGCAACAAGGTACATCCTTCATTATAATGAAATCCTATTCCTCCTGTCACACACACAAGAAGTGTGACGATACAAATTATGGACTAAATCTGAAGAGTTATAAAAACTGACTGTGTCTTTTAAAAAATGGATCCTTCTTTTAAAAAGTGAACAATGCTCCAAAGAAAAGAGAGCTTGGCCATTCTCTATTCAAACTGTCTGACAGGGACAAAGAAAATCTTCAAAGCTAAGAGGTGTCAATTACACCCATCCTAAAACATTCCAAAATTGAATGTCTTCTGAAACAAAGAAGGAGTGAAGTAGCCACATCCTGGGCCACTGTGTCAACACCACAGGGAAGAGACAAAAGTGTCTCCCATCAGGAGGTGAGAAGTAACACAGCTTGATCTAGAGAGAGACACCTCAGAAAGAAGAAAAGAAGGGAGCATCCAGAAGCTTATTGCCAGCAAGCCAGAAGGCACATGCCCTGCTGTAGAATTCTGCATCAGCAGTGAACTAGAAGTGATCCACTGACTGCAACTGATCTTTCAACCAAGAGAGAAATCTACAATCACCTCAGGCCTGCAATCAATGAGAACCCAATTTCCAAGAGAATTCAACAGGTTATGTGATCTCCCCGAAACCTATCCCCACTTATAATTGCTTACGCCTTTTTCCTCTCTATCTGTCTCTTCCTGTGTGTGTGCGTGTGCCTGTGTGTGTGAGCAAATACATGAGTGGATGCGGTTGTGACAATTTTGGGATAAGGCGTATCGATCAATAAACAATTTTTTGTTTTAAACCTATAAGAAAACCTGTGGCTATCTGTTTATTTGACAAATAAAACACCAAGGGTTTAAACCCAAATAACAAAGCACACTTGCTGCAGTCAGGTGGCTGTTGAACAGTGGGAATCACCCACAATACACCATGTGGCCAAAACACTCCCAACACAAATATGTGGATTACAGTCCTGAGGGCCATATGCCAGTTATAGCTTGGTGTAAAGTCTTTACTTAGACGTGGGAAGTACCAAACAGTCTGTGTCTCCTATATGGAGGCCCAGGCAACAGGTTCCCTCTCACAAAACCCATAAACACTCCTGCAGAGGGAAGAACATGTTGATACCAATGTTATTTATTGTCATATCATTAATAAAGAGTTCGAACTAATTAGCTAGGAACTAATTATTAGGTTCAAGTGCGTTCCAGTTTGCAGGATTCACTGCTGCACTGGAGTCATGTGATGTGTAACATGACACTGGCCTAAAGTGGTTCTTACCAGACAGCATGGAAGCTGAATGAATAAAAAAAGAGCTCTAGCATTTCCAAGTCTAAAGTGCGATTACTTACAACCTGTGGGAACCAGAAGACAACCCGGAGACATAATATGGTGGCAGGAGGAGTGAGTAAACCTAAAACATTTTAAATTAATTTAATGCTGAATTAGATTGAAGAAAATCAACCCAAATTAGTGCCAGAGAGAGAGAGACAGAAAAACTGAGAGATTTGCGTGAAAACAAAATGATCACCAGCACAGCAATGAATGCACAGCTACAGCCCATAATGAAGTGGGAAGCTGATGATGTTGTAGAGGCAGTTGAGAAGTTTAAACAAAAGTGCAGATTCACATTCAATAGTTTTCTAAAAGGCATTAGAAATGAAGAAAGGGTGAGCTATATCCTCTGTGGGCAGGAGATAAAGGATTACATTTATTTAATAGCTGGGAGCTGAGTGAAGAGGACAGCAGAAACCCAGACAAAATCTTTGAAAGATTCAGCAGCCACCTCCAGCCAAAATCAAATCATCGGATATACCAATATGAATTTCAAGGCCTCAGACAGGAATTAGTTGTGCCTATTGACCATTTTGTAACAAGATCGAAAAATGCAGCCAGAAAATGTAAATTTAAGGACACAGATGAAAGGCTGATAGATCAGCTAATTTGGGGTCTGCACACCCTGAAGTACAAAAAGTTCTAGTTGGGAAGGATAAACTCACAATATCGCAGGCTGTAGACAATGCAAGAGCACATGAAGTCACGAGCAGACA
The DNA here is from genome assembly GCF_036365525.1 of Heterodontus francisci. Classification (NCBI taxonomy): domain Eukaryota; kingdom Metazoa; phylum Chordata; class Chondrichthyes; order Heterodontiformes; family Heterodontidae; genus Heterodontus; species Heterodontus francisci. The sequence goes on along the minus strand of NC_090372.1, from coordinate 116,517,463 downwards.
GATGAAAACACTGACTACTTAAACAGCTAGTCTTCAGTTAAGCCAAGAGAAAAGCATCAGGGTTGGTGCAGTGAAACAGCAACAAAAGAATGCACACCAGACAGATGAAAAGATGTGCAGGAGCTGTGGATGACCATGTGAATTGACAGACAGAGGAAATGTCTCACATATGGATCAATCTGCAGAGCTTGCGGAAAGGCCAATCACAGGGAAAAGATGTGCAGAACAAGGCAAGAAGGTGGTAGATGAGTCACCAGAGCCAGAGTAACAGGGCGAATGAATAGGGAAAGAAAGAAAATATCCATACCCTGGAAGATGACGATGAATTTGAAAACACAATAGGCATAAGAGCAATACAACTGGATGAAATGTCTGGATGTGACAGTTCCCAGAGAAAAGAAATTCACACAACCATTCAGATCAGGAAGAGGGTGAGAAATAAACCCACAACAATAAATCTGAAGGTGAAGATTGATACAGCAGCACATCCCGCTCAGACTATACCAGAAGATCTTGCCGAAAATTTGGAAGAAAATGGTTATCCAAGGAAGATTGCTCTGAAACTGAATGACGTTATGCTAATGGCATATGGGGGAACTGAGATTCGACAGCTAGGAACAACCCAAATCAGAAGGACACACATAGGAAAAGATGTTAACTGTATGTTCTATGTCACTTAAACAGATGGTCCTGCTTTCCTGGGGTTGAGCAGTTGCAAAGAGCTGCAGATTATCTCAGTAAACCATGAGGTGAAGGAGGTGACACTGAGGGTTGAAGATAGTACACCCATTGAAAATTGAAAAGTGCCCTCCAATCAGAAACAAAAAAAATCTGGTATAAATGTACCCACAGTGTTTTGATAAGACGGTTGGATGCTTTGAAGATTTTGAGTACCACATCCCTACTGACCCTATTTTGAAATCAGTGATTCATCCCCCAAGCAAAGTACCAATAGAACTAAAAGGAAAGCTTGGAAAAGAGCTCCAAGAGATGGAAGAAATGGTGATTCCTGGAGTCACAGAACCTATAGATTGGGTAAATTCCATCATGGTGACAGAGAAGACAAATGGACAGCTAAGAATTTGCCTGGATCCCAAAGATCTTTATATGCAATAAAGAGGAATCACTACCCTATTCCAACACTGGAAGAGATCACACCAGCACTGGCAGGGGAAAAAGTTTTCAGCAAGCTTGATGCCAGAAATGGCTACTGGAACATGAAGCTGGATGAGGAATCTATGCTGTTGACAACATTCAACACACCCTTTGGACGGTACAAATTCGTGCATCTATCTTTTGGCCTCAAAGTGAGCCAGGATATGTTCCAGCAGAAAGTAGATGAGACATACCGAGGTTGTAAAGGAGCAGTCAGCATAGCTGATGATATCCAGATATATGGTGCAGACAGGAAAGATGCTGACTACCATCTACATGAAGCCATGGAGAGAACCAGGAAAGCTGGGATCAAGCTAAATACAGACAAATGCATTGTGAAGGTGACAGAATGCCAGTTCTTCGGAATGGTGTACACACCTGACAGAATCAATTTGAGTCTTGAAAGAATCTCAGCTATCTCTGAGATGGAAGCCCTAGGAGATCAGAGAGAGTTGAGAAGTTTCCTTCGTATGATCCAATACATGAACTCCTTCATACTGTACATGTCAGAACACACAGCAAACTTGCGGGAACTGATGAAAGAGGATGCAGAGTGCCAGAGTCACACAACAGGAATTCCAACAAACTCAAAAAGGTAGTATGCAAGGAGACATGTCTTTCATACCACAACAGAAAGAAACCTGTCACTCTGCAAGTAGATGCTTCTACAAAAGGATGGGGAGCGGCCCTGGTACAAGAGGGAAAGCCAATAGCATTCACATCCAAAGCTCTAATCTCATCTGAGACCAGATATGCCAACATAGAAAGAGAGCTTTTGGCAGTTGTTTATGGATATGAGAGTTCCACACATATCTCTATGGGAGAAAGTTCATGGTAGAGAATGATCATCATCTACTGGAGCAGATCTATAAGAAAAATCTAAAATGCACCAGCAAGACTGCAGAAGTTACTCTTGAGGCTTCAGAGTTACAATTTCACTCTGAAATACAAGCCAAAAAGAGAAATGCTGCTGGCAGATACCCTACCTCGGTTATCGCCACTGGAGAAAGATGATATAGAAACCCAGGTATAAAGACCACTGAAACTGAATCAATTTAGAGATGAGGCCAACAAAAATGAGGAGTTACAGCAACTGATCCAGGGATGGCCTGATAGGATACAGCAAACACAGCCAGCAATACAGCAGTTCTAGTCTATCAGAGATGACATCTCACTAGAAGATGGTGTTCTGAAAGCCTGATCCAAAATAATCACCCAAAACAATGCAGGAAGAATTTCTCCAAAAGATACACGAAGGCCACATGGGAATGGAGAATTGTAAGCTCAGAGCCAAATCATCTGTGTACTGGATAGGCATATACAAAGACATCAAAAATATGGTGTCTACATGCAATGTATGCCAGAAGTACAGAAACACACAGCAGAAAGAGGATATGATAGTTACTAAAGTACCACCCAGACCATGGCATACTGTAGCAGCTGAGTTATTCATATACAATCAAGAATGGTATCTCATAGTCACAGACTACTACTCAAAGTTCCCTTTTATCCAGAAGGTGAAAGACGTGAGAGTCACAACAATCATCTCTGCAGTACGAGTTCTGTTCGCTGAGCAAGGGATTCCTGAAAGATTAATATGTGACAATGGCACCCAATTTACATTCAGAGAATTTAAAGAAGTCACTGACCAGTATGGGTTTAACCTCATCACCTCATCATCACACTACCCATGGGGCCACAGGTTTATAGAAAGACATGTCCAGATGGTTAAAAGAACCCTTGCGAAATGTCGAGAGATGGAGGAAGACCAAAACCTTGCTTTATTTTCACTCTGATCTATACCTCTCTTGGCTGGCATGAAATCACCTGCAGAGCTGTTGAATGGAAGAAAGTATAACACAACTCTGCCAAGCAAGATACATCCTCCAAATGATCAGGCAGAAGTTTTTATTATTTTTTTTATTTTAGAGATACAACACTGAAACAGGCCCTTCGGCCCACCGAGTCTGTGCCGACCAACAAACACCCATTTATACTAACCTTACAGCAATCCCATATTCTCTACCACCTACCTACACTAGGGTCAATTTACAACGGCCAATTTACCTATCACCTGCAAGTCTTTGGCTGTGGGAGGAAACTGGAGCACCCGGCGAAAACCCACGCGGTCACAGGGAGAACTTGCAAACTCCGCACAGGCAGTACCCAGAACTGAACCTGGGTCACTGGAACTGTGAGGCTGCGGTGCTAACCACTGCACCACTGTGCCACCCAAGTGAGATAATAACTCACTGAAGCACAGCTAAGAGGAGTCAACACTTCAACAAGTATGCTAAATCCCTACCTGAGCTGTTGAAAGGACAAACTGTACATGTACAGGATCCAATCATGAAAACCTGGAGCCCAGCAAAGGTTTTTGGCAAAGCTGAGACTCCAAGGTCATATATCATTGAGACTGAAACCAGTAACCAAAGGAGAAGGAACAGAATCCATATTAGACCTACAACAGAGCTGGAAAAAGAGAAAAGATCACTAACAACACTGGAAACATCACTATCCAGCAAGACATCAACAACGTCACCAGCAAGTGACACAACATTAGCAACAGCAAGCACGACTCCTACTACACCAGGAGCCACAAGCACAAATCGTCTGTGCAGCTCACCGCTGAGAGCAATGAATGCCAAGTCTGCAAGATGGAGGCACAGCATCTTATCACCTAAGCGATACAGTGATAATATTTCCAGAAAAGAAAACAAGTTGTAAAAGACTCTAAAAGGGGTTCAATTTATTTCTAAAAGTCGATTGTTAATCTGTTAACTTTTTTCTAAGCTAAAGAAGATTAACAACTGCAACAGTTATATTGATATAAAGGCATTATATTTTAAAGAAAGAGGATGTGATATATTGTTATATCAGTCATAAAGAACTAGGAACTAATTAGCTGGGAATTAATTATTAGGTGTAAGTGTGTTCCAGTGTGCAAGATTCCCTGCTGCACTGGAGTTATGCAACATGTAACACAACTCTGGTCTAAAGCGGTTTTTGCCAGGCAGCTTGGAAACTGGATGAATAAACAAAGAGCTCCAGCATTTCCAAGTCTAAAGTGTGATTATTTCTAACTTATGGGAACCAGAAGACAACCAGGAGATATAACAGCCATGTTAAAATACATCACATTAGTCCCCAGTTATAGCGACAGAGTGACCCAACCCAAAAACTCCTCTGGAACAGATGAGATATCTCCTGTGCTACCCCTGTCCAGTTATGTTGCCTCACTCTCTGTCTGCCCCAGTTCTAAAGCATGCTAAATTACAGTACAAACATGCATCAATGTGCTCCCCTGTAAATAAAGGGTTGAGAATAAAGACTGTATCGCATAAAGGCCCTAAATGTCAACTATTGCACCTGGGGATACTGTATCAATGTAAAAAATTGGTGTAGGATTTAAATTTAAGATATGATTATACCTTGACAGATAATTATTAAATGATTGCCAGCTTTCTTGTTTCATTATGTAGTCTGCCTATTTATTCTGATTGGATTCCTGAAATTAAATGCTTATAAAAACATATAGGTACATTAAATAGAAACCTAAAATCTATATCTTTTCAAAAATTGGTCCTTTTGGTTTATTGCCACTAAAAATTTTAAATATCATGACATTTTTTGATGGGACACAGCTGAATTTTATGTGGACGTTAGTTCTGAGAATGAACACTCTTTTATACTTTTGACATTCAGTGTCAACTTTAAGTACACATTGGTCAGCTCCAGCAAAAAGCCTGAAAAACTGTGCCTTCAACCAAACCTTAGAAGAAGATCCTTTAATTTACCAGTCTTAATTTTTCTGCTTCCCACACTAGACATCCTTTAAAGCTTGTTTTAGTGAGATTTGTAAGATAATGCAATTAGTCTTGCATTTTGGACACTTTTGTTTGCACCAATCAAACAGCTTTGGTGGATCAGACACATCCACAGGATGGAAGATGGTCGAATACTCAAGGACCTTGTGAATGGTGAAGTAGCCGGGGCCCAGATGATCAGTGGGTGCCCAAAGCTCCACTTCAAGGATGCTTGCAAGTGTGACATGAAGTAAATGTCAACTATCGCACCTGGGAGTCACTAGCTGACAAAAGAGGGAAATGGCGACACATCCTGTGGACTGGTGTCTGCTACCATGATGACCAGTGGCTACAGCAACTTGGCAACAGGTGCCAATATCAAAAACAACAACTCACAGCGTCACTTGGCAGCTTCACATGTGGCACTTGTGGCAGAACCTGTCTCTCAAGGATTGGCCTTTATAACCATCAGCAAAAGTACACCAGAAGAAGACACCCCATCTAAATGGATTGTTTGCTGTATGTCCAGCATCTTTCATAGATGGAAGGATGCCAACACACATGTGCCAACAGATTGACTTGTTTGCAACTATGATGAGAACTGAATTAAGACTATCCAAATTGATTTCACATTGAATGCTTAAGTTAACAGGGGGAGGAGAATTTCAACTTGTGGATCCAGCTGGATGTATATTTGGCCCCATTAACTGAAAAAATAGTTTGCTAAGCCATTGTGCTGTTCAGCTTCTGATCACCAATAATAGAGTATTTTTAGGAAGACTTGGGTTCTGGATCCTACAACACCTTACCCTGTCCTTGACTATATATCTAAGAAATATGCCTGTGCAACCAAGTTAGTTTTTTTTAAATAATCATGTTGGATTGCTACCCCATTGAGGGGAGCCACCTTTATTGTGTTTCTAAGGGTAGGTTAATATTCCTTCACTAAGTCTTCATTTCACCACAGCTTTTGGGGGATCCACTGAAATCAATAAGCAATGGCAGATAGCCAAATCTAATCAACAAAGAATCACATTTCTCCACCAATAGGGAAATAACATTTAAAAAAAATCAGATCCCCAATTATTTGCAGACCTGGTAGCCTTTAAAACAAAACATTTATTTATGACTTTTTTTAACTCACAGATTGATTCGTTTGTATCAGTCTTCCAAACCTAGCATTTTAGTTAGCTGTTTTATAGCCAATAAAACCACCTCCCCTCTTCAAAATGGTTGTTGGGACCAGACAGTAAAGGCAAGTTAAATAAGTTCAACACAAAACAGCAAGACAAAGGGTTTATATTGGTAGTATAGAGCTAGAATAGGTAGAAAATAGAAAAATCTAAAGTTATTTATGAAAACATGAGACAATGAGAGAGTAGGGAAAAGAAAGGAGGAAAAATTAGATGTCTGGAGAAACAAAGGTAAGGGTTTATTTTTTATTCTTGTGTTAATTTAAGCTTTAGGTGTTCAGCTCAGTAATTATAATGAATATCACAGTAATAAAGTTGCTCCTTACGTTACAGTAATTTTATTGCTGTAATATTAGGGTGGAACTGTCAACTTTGACAGGGGTGTAAAATGGGCAATAGTGGATCGCCGATCATTAAACACCCCACCTAATTGATGGAAAGGAAAATCAGGCAAGGTGTATAACAGACAGCCAATCTGCTGTGTCCCATTTTACACACCCCACAGTTAGAAAATTCCACCTTAAAATTGCAGCAATAAAATTACCGAAACATAAGGGGAAGTTTTTATTATTGTGATATTCAAAGATGGAAGTAACATAGACTGAGATAACACTGCCTTAATGGCAGAAGCAAAAGTAGTATAGTTGGATCATTATGGAAGTAGTTCAGTTTGTTGTGTGAACTGAGCTGCCCAACTGGTTTTCAGGCTAAAATAGGCAAAAGATGTCATTGAACTCTAAATATGAGAAGATAACTGCATTGTGTGATGGCGCAATTCCGTTTACTTTAATTTCTAATCACAACTACTTGTTTTAAAAGAGATTTCCCAATGGAATGAAAATTATTTGAGTTGCATTTTCACTCTTGTTGATCCAAACTGAAACCACATGGGTTTCCATAACTAGCCACAGTGTTTGCTCGCAGAATCCTTGTCTGCACTTGATATGTTTCTAATCAAAAATGGCTTACCATCTAGCAGAGTGCAATAGCAGCTAAGGGTCTTACTTCACAATGCCAGAGTGTGTTTAAATGCACTGTGTAATCAGGCATTTCTGATTTTCAAACAGTATATCCAATTCTGGTTTATCAGAAATGGCAGTGGAAACATAATATGTTGCAATTATTTTATGATAAAAATAAGCTTTGGGAGAATTTGAGAAATATAATCACGAAATAAGAAAGCATTGTATCCCCAAAACCATTATTTCAATTTGAGTGTCTCTTTCATATATAAGGATGGTGTTTGAATTTCTGTACCCATCTCTTTGTGATGTGAAATTACAGCAGATTTGCTTTTCCTCTAGCTTCTTTGATTGGACTGAGCTTGTGTCATTGCCATGGTAACAGCTCAGCTCAGCAGGCTATTAACGTGCTTCTTTCTGCACATTTCTGCCTGTGGTATGATTTAGCACCTTTGAATCCCACTCCAAAAGTGACTGCTTTATTATTTGAATCCTGAGGATCATGTGACAAGTTTCATCAATTCTCAGGTGAGCTGTAGGTGGGATTCTTCACGGCAGCCTTCTCTTCTGGAGGTGATGACGATGCTAACAGCTTTGGCCAACCAAGCATACAATGGCATTAGTATCAGTATCATGGGTCCAAATTTTCTTTTTGGGACACTGATACATAAAGGGAGCAAAATTAATCACAATTGTATTCAATAGAATCTATAATCTGCTACTGAAGCCTGTGCACAAAAACATTTTGTGACAGTGAGTTTTAGTCCCTTGCTACATATTGAATTATCATGACAACCGTTCACAAAAAGAGAAGTTGAAGAAAATGCCCATATTTTTTTTTATTTTAGAGATACCACAGTGAAACAGGCCCTTCAGCCCACCATGTCTGTGCCGACCAACAACCACCCATTTATACTAACCCTACATTAATCCCATATTCCCTACCACCTACCTACACTAGGGGCAATTTACAACAGCCTATTTACCAAGTCTTTGGCTGTGGGAGGAAACCGGAGCACCCGGCGAAAACCCACACGGTCACAGGGAGAACTTGCAAACTCCGCACAGGCAGTACCCAGAATCGAACCCGATTCCCTGGTGCTGTGAGGCTGCGTTGCTAACCACTGCGCCACTGTGCCGCCCACATATTGATATGTGCTCTTTTCTCCTGGTTTTAAGGAAGTTAACATTTTGAAAAAAGCACTAAAATCTTTGCCTGTGTTTGAAGGGGAGGCAAAACGGATATGGTTGAAATCATTTCAAGTGCTGCCCTTATTTTAACTAATTGGACTCCTGCTCTTAGATAAGAGTTGTTCTGAGGTAGATTTTAAGTGTGTGCAGTTTTGAACTCATAGGATGGAATCTTCTGCACTTAGTCCCTGCCGGAACGGTGGGACCATTTGTGGGTTGGGAACCCGATTCCCTAATTGTCAGGCTTTCCCAGAGCCATGGCATTAACAACGGCCTGCAGGTCCCCAGAGCGGTCAGTGAGGACAGGCACGAAAATGTGCCCATCTGTCAAAGGTAGGATTTTTAATTAAAGGGACGCTGGCATGGTTTACAATGGCTCACCAACACTTGGATTTTTGAGGCTGCAACCACAAGAATGGAAGGTAGACCTGGGAAGGCTGCTCGCCGGGTTCCTCAATCTTACCTGGAGGTCCTGCTATGCGATCTGAAGGACTACAGTGAAGTGAGCTCTCCCAAAGGCGGGAGGAAGAGGACAACCTCTCCAACCAAGCAGGAGTGGATGAAAGTGGCCGAGGAAGTCAGCAGCAGAAGTGTGCTCCCTCCAACCTGGAGACAGGGCACCAAGAGGATCCAGGAGGGCAGGAAAGGAGAGTGGCATAATACTTTCAGGTGTCAAGCTCCGCACTCTGATTTTCCCAGCATTCTCCTGCAGAGCACTCCTCAGAACACACTTGGCAGCTGCACTCATTCCTTTCTCTGCTGTCACCTCACATCTCCATCTGAGCAACCAACATTCACACAGACCTTCATTCTATTGCTGTCTTGCACCCATATCTCACAGTCACCCTACACAAATGGTCTCCTTCCCTCCTCTCCACATAGGCCACTATGAAAACTCATACCTCTCTGCCTTCCCTCCTTTCAGGAGAAGAAAGAACACAATTTGGTGAGAGGCAGAGACTCGGGAGGTGGGCTTCCAGTGACAGGCACCTTAACAGCCTACGGGCAGGAAGTCTTGTTCCAGGAGGCTGCAGATGTCAGCAGCAACCTGCTGTGAGAGCCTGAGCTTCCTGAGGTGCTGGTATCAATTGGGATAATGTCAGAGTAAAGAGTAAGGAGGGGGAGGAATTTCTGAAATGTGTTCAGGAGAAATTCCTTGACGAGGGCGGCACTGTGGCGCAGTGGTTAGCACCGCAGCCTCACAGCTCCAGCGACCTGGGTTCAATTCTGGGTACTGCCTGTGTGGAGTTTGCAAGTTCTCCCTGTGTCTGGGTGGGTTTTCTCCAGGTGCTCCTTGTTTCCTCCCACAAGCCAAAAAACCTGCAGGTTGGTAGGTAAATTGGCCATTATAAATTGCCCCTCGTATAGGTAGGTGGTAGGGAAATATAGGGGATTATACAGGTGGGGATGTGGTAGGAATATGGGATTAGTGTAGGATTAGTATAAATGGGTGGTTGATGGTCGGCACAGACTCGGTGGGCCGAAGGGCGTGTTTCAGTGCTGTATCTCTAAACTAAACTAGTATGTTCACAGTCCAATTAGGAAGGAGGCATTTCTGGATCTGGTGCTGATGAATGAGGTGGGCCAAGTGGACGATGTGTCTGTGGGAAGGGGTGGCAGTGCTGTAGTGGTAATATCACTGGACTAGTAATCCAGAGGCCCATGCTAATGATCTGGGGACACAGGTTCAAATCCCACGATGGTAGCTGATGGAATTTAAATTAAATTAATTAATAAATTCAATTAATTAAAAAAAAAGCTGTAATTGAAAGATGGTCTCAGCAATGGTGCCATGAAACTATCATTGACTGTCGTAAAAACCCATCTGGTTCATTAATGTCCTTTAGGGAAGGAAACCTGCTGTCCGTACCTGGTCTGGCCGACATGTGACTCCAGACCCACAGCAATATGGTTGACTCTTAACTGCCCTCTGAAATTGCCTAGCAAGCCCTTCAGTTGTCAAGGGCAATTAGAGATGGGCAACAAATGCTGGCCTTGCCAGTGATGTCTGCATCCCATGTAAGAATAAAGAAAACAATGATCACTGTATGATAATGTTTAGATTAGTAATGCAGAAGAGCAAGGAACAATCTAAAGTAGAACTTCTAAATTGGAAATGGACTAACTTCAATGGGATGAGAGGGGATGTAGCCAGGGTAAAATGGAACCTGAGATTGACAGGAAGAACTGTAATGGTGATCTTTAAGGAGGAGATGTTTCAGGTACAGGCCAGACACATTCCAGCAGGAGGGAAAGGTAGGGGGGCCAAAGCCAGGGCTCCTTGGATGTTGAGGGAGATAGAGAATATGATGAAACAAAAAAAAAGAGGGTGTATGATGCATGTCAGGCGAATTCTTTAAGTGACAACCAGGCCAAATATGATAAGTTGCGAGGGGAAGAGAAGAGGAAAATAAGACTGGCAAAGAGAGAATATGAGAATAGAATGGCAGGGAACATAAAGGGGAACTCAAGAATCTTCTACTGGCATGTAAATGGTAAACGGGTAGTAAGAGGTGGGGAGGGGCCTATTAGGGAAAAAGAGGATGATATATGCTTAGAGGCATAGGGCATGGCTGAAATACTTAATGAGTACTTTGTATCAGTGTTTACTAAGGAAGAGGATGCTAACAAAATAGCGGTAGAAGCGGAGCTGGTAGAGGTAATGAATGAGGTGAAAATTGATGGGAAGGATGTACTGGAAAGGCTGGCTGTGCTTAGAGTCGATAAGTTGCCTGGCCCAGATGGCTTGCATCCCAGGTTACTAAAGGAAGAGGGGGTGGAGATAGCGGAAGGGCTTACCATAATCTTCTAATTTCCCTAGCTACATGGGAGGTGTCAGAGGACTGGAGAGTGGCAAATGTGACATCCTTATTCAAGAAAGAAGGTAAGGATATTCTTAGTAACTACAGGCTGGTCAGCTTAACATCAGTGGTGGATAAGATTTTAGAAATAATAATCAGAGAAAAAAATCAACAGGCGCTTGAAGAGGTATGAATTAACTCAGGAGAGCCAGCATGGATTTGTAAAAGGCGGATCATGATGAAGGGAAAGCAATGGATGTTGTCTATATGTATTTTTAGAAAGTCTTTGACAAAGTACCACATAAAAGGCTGGTTAACAAAATAGAGGTGTCAGGGACTGGAGAGTGGCAAATGTGACACCCTTATTCAAGAAAGAGGGTCACTTAAAGAATTCGCCTGACATGCATCATACACCCTCTTTTTTTGTTTCATCATATATGAATGTTAGCTTGGATTAAAAAAAAGGCTTAAGGACAGAAAACAGTGATTCATGGTAAATGGTTGTTTTTCAGACTGGAGGGTGGTAGACATGGTGTTCCCCAAGTCTCTAGGACACTGGGGAATATCCATAACAAGATACAATTTGTGGATTCTCAATCCTTTCTGCTGGAATGCCCTTCCCCATGCATTGGCTTCCTAGAGCATACACTTATAAAGTAAGAGAAGTGGGATCAAAATCATTACATGAACACCAAGCTGATGTCAGTCACAGATACCTTTTGTTTTATTACAAATAACAATTTTGACCATGGAAAAAGTGGCGTCATGGAATTATGACCTGCTCACCTATATTTACTGAAGGAATATTTGTAGAAACAATAATCAATAGAGGAGAAGGAATTGAAGTACATCTTTGCTTCTTTAATGTTTCATTTGGTGCATCACCACCCAGATAGATAACATGAAACGAGAACAATAGATATAAATTATGGGCAATCAAATTTGCTATGGGTTTCCCATGTAACTAATGCAGTTAAATCTGAAAGCTCTATTTAAAATAAAACAGTTACAGGATATAGCAAGAGTTCACATTTACATTTACATCAACTTGGGCCATATAGATTATCTCAAATATATTTGCATTATCATTGTGAGACGATGAAGAAGTCTGAATCAAAACAGGAATGGCAACATTTGGCAGTGGAACCCCTCAGGCACAAATCACAGTTGTTCGACCATACACATAGTTTGTTGAGACATTTAAAGAGGTTCCATCTCAGGTTGCACAATTATGTGGAAAGAGCTTAAGTGGATCTTGTCTGTAATTAGTTTGAGAACAAGTTAGTTGCTCTGCATTTCAGTTTTAAGTTCAGCTCAGTGAACTGTATATTTAGGTAGCACCGCACACTCTGGATCATCATTTCATTTTTGGAAAGATTTCAAATTAAGATCATGGTTTAATAATAAGCACTTTTAGTATATAGTGATCCATCTGCATTGTATGCTTTTTGCCATTTGTTTAACACAATCAAATCCATTTGAGTTAAAGATATTTAGTGACTGCCTCACAATTGCTTGAAATGGTATCACTGACAAACTTTCAAATTTTGCCCTGAAGCTCATAATTTAGCTGTTTCATTCTCCTCTGATGAGCCCCACTTGCTCTGTTGCTGTGTACACATGTACAAAGTGACAGAGCTTTGTAGTATCCAGTGGAAATAGGGTTGAGCTACACTAATCCATCTTTGATCTTTGAAGTATAATCACTGCAGAAATCAGGTCATCACAAGACAGTTCATGATGTGGAACGAACCCAAAGACATCTCCTTTGGCCGCAGGGTTTCTGTTACCAGATAACAAAAAAAATGGAAACATCCTTCTGCAGGACTAGCTTCCTTGTAAAGTCGAATGAAGAGATACTTTAATAGCAGAGCTCATTTAAATCATCATTTTTTTTGTGATTTCACAGCTGCAGTTGGAGATAATCAGGCAGCTGAATTCCCAGCAATGGGGCTTGGCCTGATGTATGGTGTACGGCAGCTATTAGCTGCACTTGCAGTGACAGCTGCTCACGTTTCAAACTGAGTAACCACAAAGATCAATCCAGCTGGTGTTTCCAAGAAAAGATTTCCGATCCAAAGCTGTCTGAATCTATTCAATTATATATTTTTTCAGAATTCATAAGTTTATAAGTATACCATTCACTAGTTCTTATTCATATACCTGCTTCATTTTTTTTTTACAGTTTAACATGTTAAAAAGGTAACTTATTTTGAACCTGACAACACTACCCATTATTTTGGAATATATGGGTTGTGTTTAAACATTAGGATTTATCCAGTGATTAATGATCATCTGTATGGCTGGTAGCAATATTTATGTACTGTCCACAATCTCTTTTTCATTCTGTTCTTATGTTCTTTAGTTGTGTTAAATCCCCCTTTCCTGAAGGATTGCTGGACATGGTCCCATATCAGCCTATTTTACCATTGGGGAAATAACACTTGAGTTCAGTCCTATTCTCACCTGGCACATGCAAACACATATACATCTTCCAGCAGGAATTATTGACAAGTAATCAAGAGCAGAAACCCGGCCTGACTTTGCTATGCCCCTAATAAAAGGACATTTTGGCCAACTGTAGCAACCCTTTCTTCCATCCTGATTGAGGTTAGCTGACTCAGACCAAGACCAAACACAAGGCCTTCTAGTCCGCATGGCTTGCTGCACACTGTGATTGCATATCTTGAGATCAGGAGAACTTGTCTTCGTTCATTTTTAACAACATATTAGTCTAGGACATCAACAGGAAAGGCTGCTATTGAAAATACAGAAAATGAGTATCAGTGGAAATATTTTACAATGGATACATAATTCTTTGACTGATAGAACCCAGAGAGTGGTGATAGAGGAATTGTCATCAGCCTGGGGGAATGTTTCCAGTGGGGTCCCACAGGGGTCTGTTTTGGAGCCCCTTTTGTTCCATTTAAGTATTCATAAATGATCTGAGGCTAGGGCTCACCAGTACAGTGGCTAAATTTGCAGGTGATACAAAGCTGATGAAGTTAGTAGACTGAAAGGCTGAACATGATAAGCTGCAGGAGGATTTGAATTTACCTGGGAATTAGACAGGGGGCACATGAAATGCAATGAAGATAAATGGAAAGTGCTTCACATGGGGACAAAACATCCAGAAAGAGGCTATTGCTCAATTGGAAAGAAAACAATGTATATAGAAAATAAAAGATTTGGGGATCTTGATTCACAATAAATTTAAGCTACCACAACAGTGCTTGGTGGCAGTGAATAAAGCAAACCAGATGTTGGGATGTAAGAAAAGGTCAACATTGGAAATAGTAATGCAATTCTGCCACTTTATAAATCATTGGTGTGACTGCACAGAAAATTCTGTGTACAGTTCCGGTCGTCATGGTACAAAATGGATATTCCAGCTATTGAAAGGAAATTGACGAGACCAACCGGAATGATTAAGCGACGGAAGGATTGGATTATGAGAGGCAATTATGTAAATTGGGTATATTGTCACTTGACAAGAGAAGGTTGAGTGGTAATATGATTACTGTTTTTAGGATTCTAAAGGAATTAGATGATGCAGACCATGACAAACTGTTTCATTTTGTCCAGAACAGTAGAAACAGAGAACACGGTCTGCGCTTGAAGGGGAGTAAATTCAAAACTGAACTGTAGAAACAACAGGCCAAATTGTCCGGACTAGTCTCTGCTGGAACAGGGTGGGTTGGATGACGCATTCATTCTGTCAAATAAAGGATTTCTAATCAAAGGGACTGTGACATGGGTTACAAGGGCTCAACAGGACATGGGTTTTTGAGGCTGCAGCAACCAGAGGAATGGGGAGGAGACCTGGGAAGGCTGCTCCCTCAGTCTCTCACGCTTACCTGGAGATCCTGCTGCAGGATCAAATGGGCAGCAATGAAGTGAGCTGTCCCAAGGATGGGAGGATGAGGACAACCACTCTAAACATGCAGGCGTGGATGGAAGTGGAGAAGGAAGTCAGCAGCAGAAGCGTGCTCCATCCGACCTGGAATCAGTGCACCAAGAGGATCCAGAACCTCCGGAGGGTATGACAGGTGAGTGGCATAACACTTTCAGATGCCAAGTCCCACACTCTGACTTTCCCAACAGTCTCCTGCACAGCACCCCTCAGAAAAACACAACCTGCAGCTCCACTCATTCTTCTTTCTGTAGACACCTTACATTCTCATCTCAGCAGTCAACACTCACATTCACCCTCATCCTATTGCCCTCTTGAACACGTACCTCAAAGTCACCCTCCACAAATGTTGTCCTTCCCTCCTTTCCACACCAGCCATTACAAACACTCACACCTCTCTGCTTTCTCTCCTTGCAGGAGAAGAGAACACACAACTTGGGGAGAAGCAGAGACCCTATGGTGGAGGGTGCGGGGGGATGAAGGGGGTAGGGTGGTCCTCCAGTGACAGGCACCTTATTGGCCACTGGCAACGTGTGTCCACCTGCTCCATTGCGAAGGATGTCTTGCTCCAGGAGGCTGCAGATGTCAGCAGCGACCTGCCCTGAGAGCCTGAGCCTCATGGGGCACTGGTGCTCAGACATGTTGGGAGAGCTAATCCTCTGCCTGTTAACCCAGTGTTGGGGTTCTTATCAGCTTCCAGCTGTATCTGGGTGTCCGTCCCTTCTGTCCTGTGGAGGGGTATGTGGGTGAGGAGAAGACAGCTGGTGCTGGTGTTGTTCTTGCTGCTGTTGGTGGTGGTGCTTCTTCTTCCCGCACCAGAAGTGCAGACTGCATTTGCATAAGCTGTTCCCATGCCATGCTGAAGGCTGGCAGCAGAGTAGTGCAGCTGGAGGGGAGTGAAGTGTGAAGAAAGGTGAAGTGCCTACCAAGAATTTTGCAATCACCTGTCAAGCAGTGATTGCACTCTCTGAGAGAAGTGCTTTGAACAGCAGCCTCTCACCTGGCCATGGCTGGAGCTCTTCATTGTAACAGATCAAAGCCTTCCCCAGTTGCCAGTTTCATTGAAGAAGCTCTTCCTGCTGTGCACCTGCCTCAGTGACCCTAGCGAAATGCTGACAGGTTGGGAAACAGGTTCCTTGGCCAGGATATTGAGAATTATGCTTTCAAACAGTTCTTAATTGGCTTAATTATATGCGTGACAGATCCAAAGGGGTTCCCTGCTTGCCTTCAATCCTGCCCCGGTGAAACCTGGAAGACGGCAGCATAATATCGGGATCCCGACCCAATGTAAGTTTTAGGGGATTTAATTCTCCACATGCGCGGAAATCTGCCTCCCATTTCCCTGGGAAAATTCTCCCCGATATTTCAGTGAGCCAGTGGTGAATCTATGAAACAGGCTTCCCAGGGGGATGGTGGAAGCAGAAAGTTGATTCGTGCAAATCAGATAGATTTCTTTCAGAAAATAACATTTCGGGATATACTATATGAGTACCTTGAGAATGACATATGGTAAGAAGAACAGGTGACTTTGGACCTATGGTTTCCAAAACTTTCCACCATGTTGGTTTTCTTTGTATCATGTCTAATGTGTTGTAGACTAATTGAAAGAGATTCAGTGTTATGATTAGTCAATAACTCCATTACTGTTGTATCATGTGACTATCAGGATGGGCTGGAAGGCTAACTAGATGGATTTAGTCTTTTCTTGTCTTATTTTCCTATCTTTGGGGCCAAGACCTAAAGATGATGGCAGTTCCTGTTGTTTCTGAAATTTCATGTCATACTGAAAAAAAGTACAGGAACATACATGAGGAATAAATGGACAGTGCATATTTTCTTCATCGGACTTCTGAAATATAACTGCAAAAAACAACTAAAATGATACTGGAACTGAAATTCCTGACAGCTTATTCCACCAGCAGAGGTGCAGCAGAATGGGAAGTTTCTGCCCCTGCTTCATTTCATCTGCTCCTGAAATCCTCATCCATGCCTTTGTTACCTCTAGACTTAACTATTCCAATGCTTTCTTGTCCAACCTCCTATCTTTCACCCTTTGTAAACTTAAGCTCAACTAAAACTCTGCTGCTTGTATTCTAAATTGCACCAAATCTTATTGACCCTTTCACCCCTCTGCTTGCTGACCTACATTGGCTCCCAGTCCAGCAATGCCTCGATTTAAAAATTCTCATCTTTGTTTTCAAATCCTTCCATGGCTTTGCCTCTTTCCATCTCTGTAATCTCCTTCACCATGACATTTCTGCAGTTACTGATGTGTCCAACCACACCCTCAGCCCAAATTCGATGGCACAGTCTCCATTAAAACCATTACTCTCTCTCACCTTGCCGACTCACCCTTGTACGGCCCTCACCTCTGCTCCCTAAAGTCCATAGGACAAAGACTTGAACGACTCTGGCGGACAACTGATTTATCCATTCACCGCACATAATGACACTATTGGGTCCTGCTCTTGTCTGCGAAAACTGCTTATTATTCCAGGATCATTCTGGAATGCAAAGCTAACTACCACCTTCTTTTCTTGACTGCAAACATAAGAACATAAAGACTAGCAGCAGGAGTAGGCAATTCAGCCCCTCGAGCCTGCTCCGCCATTCAATACAATCATGGCTGATCTCATCTTGGCCTCAACCCCACTTTCCTGCCTGTTCTCCATAATCCTTCAACTCTTTACTAATTAAAAATCTGTCTATCTTCTCCTAAAATTTACCCAATGTCCCAGCATCCACCGCACTCTGGGGTAGTGAATTCCACAGATTCACGACCCTTTGAGAGAAGTGATTTCTCCTCATCTCTGTTTTAAATCTGCTACCCCTTCTCCTAAAACTATGACCTCTTGTTCTAGATTGCCCCACAAGAGGAAACATCTTCTCTACGTCTACTTTGTCAATCCCGTTAATCATCTTATATACCTCAATTAGATCTCCTCTCATTCTTCTAAACTCCAGAGAGTAAAGGCCTAAACTGCTCAATCTCTCTTCATAAGACAAGCCCCCATCTCTGGAATCAATCTAGTGAACCTCCTCTGAACTGCCTCCAATGCAACTACATCCCTCCTCAAGTAAGGGGACCAAAACTGTATGCAATACTCCAGGTGCGGTCTCACCAATGCCTTGTACAGTTGCAGCAACACTTCCCTACTTTATACTCTATGCCTTTAGCCAAAATTCCATTTGTCTTCCATATACAGAAATATACAGCACTGAAACAGGCCCTTCAGCCCACCGAGTCTGTGCTGCCCAACAACTGCCCATTTATACTAATCCTACATTAATCCCATATTCCCTACCATTCTCCTACCACCTACCTACACTAGGGGTAATTTATAATGGCCAATTTACCTATCAACCTGCAAGTCTTTGGCTGTGGGAGGAAACCAGAGCATCCGGCGGAAACCCACGCAGTCACAGGGAGAACTTACAAACTCCGCACAGGCAGTACCCAGAACCAAACCTGGGTCACTGGAGCTGTGAGGCTGCAGTGCTAACCACTGCGCCACTGCGCCTGCCATACCTGCAAGCTATTTTTCTGTGATTCATGCACAAGGACATCCAGATCCCTCTGCATCAAAGCACTCTGAAGTTTCTCTCCATTTAGATAATAATTTGCCTTTCTATTCTTCTGTCTAAAATGGATACCATCACACTTATCCACGTTAAAATCCATCTGCCAAATTTTGGCCCATTTATCTAACCTATCCATATCCATTTGTAGATTTCTTATTTCTTTATTGCAACTTACTATCCCACCTATTTTAGTGTCATCTGCAAATTTGGCAATAGTACCTGCTATCTCTGCATCCAAGTCATTTATATAGATTGTAAATGGTTGGGGCCCGAGGCCCAAACCCTGTGGCACTTCACTAGTTACATATTACCAACCAGAAAAAGACCCATTTATCCGGACTCTCTGTTTTCTGTTGGTTAACCAATCCTCTATCCAAGTTAATAAATTGCCCCTAACCCCATGTGAACCTACCTTGTGTATTAACCTTTTGTGTGGCACCTAATCAAATGCCTTCTGGAAGTCCAGATAAACTACATCTACAGGATCCCCATGATCTACTTTGCTTGTTACAGCTTCGAAGAACTAGCAAATTAGTCAAACACGATTTACCCTTCATAAAACCATGCTGACTCTGATGGATTGCGTTTTGACTTTCTAAATATCCTGTTATTACTTCCTTAATAATGGATTCTAACAATTTCCCAACGACAGATGTTAAACTAACTGGTCGATAGTTTCCTAAACCATCTTCTTAAACCCCTCTCCCCTGTCTCCTCCACCCTCACCTCCAACAACAAGTGAGAGGAGCTCATAACTTCTTTGTCATCAAGATTAATACCATCTGCTCAGCCTCTGCCAGTTCCCTCCCTTCCCCTAGCCCACCAGGCCAAACTTCCCTAAGGCTCTCCCTGCCCTAGCCCTGCACTTACATCTTTCTCCAGTTTCTCTTCTATCTCCCCTCATGTCCTCTCCAAGCTCATCTCATCCATGAGACCCATCTCCTGCTCTCTCAGCCCTGTTCCCACTAAATTACGGGCCACCCAACTTCCTTTCCCGTCTCCCATGACATTGTTAACAGTTCTCTCTCCTCAGGTCTGTCCCCTTCTCCTTCAGATCTGCTGTCATCACCCCTCTACTCAAAAAAACCCTTGACCCCTCCGTCCTTGCCAACTACTGCTTCATCTCCAACCTCCCTTTCCTCTCCAAAGTCCTTGACCATGTTGTTGTCTCCCAAATTTGTGCCCATATTTCCCAGAATTCCATGTTTAAATCTCTCCAATCAGGTTTCCACCCCTGCTACAGTACTGAAACAGGTCTTAACAATGTCGCAAATGACATCCTATGTGGACTGTGATAAAAGCAAACTATCACTCCTCACCCTTCGCGAACAGTCTGCAACCTTTGACATGGTTGGCCACACCATCTATCCCCAATGCCTCTTGCCCACTGTATTCCAGCTGGGTGGGACTGCACTCACCCAGTTCTATTCCTACCTATCTAATTGTAGCCAGATAATCATCATCAATGGCTTCTCTTCCCATTCCTGCACAGTTACCTCTGGTGTCCGCAAGAATCTATCCTTGGTCCCCTTCTCATTTCTCATCTACAAGCTACTCCTTGGCAACATCATCTAAAAACACGTCAGTTTCCCCATATATGCTGACAACACCCAGCATTACCTCACCAACACCTCGCTTGACCCCTCCACTACATTGTCAGACTGCTTGTCCGACATCCAGTACTGGATGAGTCGAAGTTTCCTCCAATTAAATATTGGGAAGACTGAACCCTTGCCCTCAGTCCCCAATCACAGGACTGGCAGCTCAGCAGTAATGGCAGCGCCACTGGGAGCGGTGGCCACTGCCGGTCATGCAGAGGCCTTGGACCCAGACCCAGCGCTGGAACCCCGAACCTCAGGTAAGTAGGACTAGTCCAGAGGGCCCCAACGAGGGGGGTTGGGGGTGTGGTTGTAAAGCCCAGGGGAGGATGGTCCTGGGAGGTGCATTGTTTCCCAGCTGGGGCCCTCCGTGGCCCACAGATTGCCCACAGAGGAGTGACCCTACCAAGCCTGCAGGGAGGGTGCTTCATTTTACAAGGCGCCTTCCCAGTGTGCTGGAGGACCTCCTGCCGCTGGTTAGATCTCATCGGTGGTGGGAAGAGGCCCTTAAGTTCTTAAGTGGTCATTAATAGGCCATTTGAGGGCCTCAGTTGGCCTCTGGGCAGGAAGGCTATCGCCGCCTATCTTTCCCCGGCAAGATCGCTTGGCAACGGGGTGGTAATAGGCCCTCCACCCCCTGCCACCCACCGCTATTTTATCGCCCCCCCCCCCCCCACCCCCACCTCCAACCTTGCCTCAGGGGAGCCCATAAAATTCAGCCTTTCGGGTGCAAATGTGGATGAATCCAAGTAGTCCTGGGTTCTGCACTATTTGGTCACCCCCTAACTGGAGATCTAATAGGTTTCTAAGTTGGGCCAATCTGAATTTTTGGACCATTATTTACAAACCTCAAATTATGGAAGTATTAGAATCATTAATTTAACTGAGCAACACCTCCAAAAACACATTGTGCTATTACCAACCAAGGAAATCCAAACTAAAATGTATGAATATTAATGCACAGGGTATAAGAAATGAGAAAGAAAGAGGCATTGATTAAAACAGAAAATCATTTACATAATAGCAATAACTGAAACACAGCTGCAGCTGTGTCAGAATTGGCAATTAAATGTATCTAGATATATAATTCCAGGAGAAATAGAGAAGGATGGGCAGTGGCATTAATTGGAAGCATTATTATTGTACTACAAGTTAAAGATTTAGATAGAGGAGTAGTCCAGGTTGAACTGAGAAGTAGCATGGAATTGTTTCTGAATCTCTTACTGCAATATATAATGCATTGATATTACATTTGGAGCCAGCCATGACCCCACCACCTAGTTCCGAAGAAGGGTCACTGACCCGAAACGTTAACTCTGCTTCTCTTTCCACAGATGCTGCCAGACCTGCTGAGTGGTTCCAGCATTTCTTGTTTTTATTTACCCCACCACCTATCTATTTTTTAGTTTTACTTTCTGTAAAAATCAGTTAGTCATATTCACCTCATGCTATGGTAGATTCATTGTTTGATTATGGCAGCAAGCAATGCCATTTCCAAAATATTATGCTCCAGGTGCAGTCTCCAAGGCTTTTATTCTGAATGGGTATAATACATTTCTTCTCTCAGATTCTATCAAAGACTACCATTCCATTGCAGATGAGTACCTGCAAAACGTGATGCACAGTCAGCAGATCCAAGCTGCTGCAGGCTTCCCCTTGCTTTAGATCACACTGAGCTCAGCAATAAGGGGCCTCTGCACATATGTATGAAGGACTCAGTCCCCAGACACTTCATTTAGCATGCTTGAAGTAAGAATGCTTTTTTTCTAACACTAAGAAGACTCAAACTGGGGTGTAAAACATGATTGAAGTTATACGACACCCATTGCAAAGCCTAAATCTCTCTTCTCCATTTTCTTTGGCCTCCTTGTCTCGAGAGACAATGGGTAAGCGCCTGGAGGTGGTCAGTGGTTTGTGAAGCAGCGCCTGGAGTGGCTATAAAGGCCAATCCTAGAGTGACAGACTCTTCCACAGGCGCTCCAGATAAAATTGGTTGTCGGGGCTGTTACACAGTTGGCTCTCTCCTTGCGCTTCTGTCTTTTTTCCTTCCAACAGCTAAGTCTCTTCGATTCGTCACACTTTAGCCCCGCCTTTATGGCTGTCCGCCAGCTCTGGTGATCACTGGCAACTGACTCTCAAGACTTGTGGTCAATGTCACAGGACTTCATGTCGTGTTTGCAGACATCTTTAAAGTGGAGACATGGACGGCCGGTGGGTCTGACACCAGTGACGAGCTCGCTGTACATGTGTCCTTGGGGATCCTGCCATCTTCCACGCAGCTCACATGGCCAAGCCATCTCAAGTGCCGCTGGCTCAGTAGGGTGTATATGCTGGGGATGTTGGCCGCCTCGAAGACTTCTGTGTTGGAGATACGGTCCTACCACCTGATGCCAAGGATTCTCCGGAGGCAGCGAAGATGTAATGAATTGAGACGTTGCTCTTGGCTGACGTACGTTGTCCAGGCCTTGCTGCCGTAGAGCAAGGTACTGAGGACACAGGCTTGATACACTCAGACTTTCATGTTCCGTGTCAGTGCACCATTTTCCCACACCCTCTTGGCCAGTCTGGACATAGCAGCGGACGCCTTTCCCATGCGCTTGTTGATTTCTGCATTGAGAGACAGGTTACTGGTGATAGTTGAGTCTAGGTAGGTGAACTCTTGAACCACTTGCAGAACGTGGTCGCCGATGGATGGAGCATTTCTGACGTCCTGTCCCATGATGTTCGTTTTCTTGAGACTGATGGTTCGGCCAAATTCGTTGCAGGCAGCATCAATCCTGTCGATGAGTCTCTGCAGACACTCTTCTGTGTGGAATGTTAATGCAGCATCGTCAGCAAAGAGGAGTTCCCTGATGAGGACCTTCTGTACTTTGGTCTTTGCTCTAAGATGGGCAAGGTTGAACAATCTGCCATCTGATCTTGTGTGGAGGAAATTTCCTCTTCTGAAGACTTGAACGCATGTGAGAGCAGCAGGGAGAAGAAGATCCCAAACAGTGTGGGTGCGAGAACACAGCCCTGTTTCATGCCACTCAGGATAGGAAAGGGGTCTGATGAGGCACCGCTATGCTGAATTGTGCCTTTCATATTGTCATGGAATGAGGTGATGATACTTAGTAGCTTTGGTGGACATCCGATCTTTTCTAGTAGTCTGAAGAGACCACGTGCGTGTGCTGGGGATGAGGGAGCAGTACTACAGGACATGCGCGATGCCAATATCATCACCCTCTATAAGAACAAGGGTGACCGCGGTGACTGCCACAACTACTGTGGAATCTCCCTGCTCAGCATAATGGGGAAAGTCTTTGCTCAAGTCATTTTAAACAGACTCCAGTTAAAAAGCTAGCTTTAGGGCGGCACAGTGGCGCAGTGGTTAGCACCACAGCCTCACAGCTCCAGTGACCCAGGTTCAGTTCTGGGTACTGCCTGTGTGGAGTTTGCAAGTTCTCCCTGTGACCATGTGGGTTTCCACTGGGTGCTCCAGTTTCCTCCCACAGCCAAAGACTTGCAGGTTGATAGGTAAATTGGCCATTGTAAATTGCCCCTAGTGTAGGTAGGAGAATGGTGGGGATGTGGTAGGGAATATGGGGTTAATGTAGGATTAGTATAAATGGGTGGTTGTTGGTTGTCACAGACTTGGTGGGCCGAAGGGCCTGTTTCAGTGCTGTATCTCTAAATAAATACCCTG